>NC_080783.1:97589449-97896866 GCF_028018385.1 Neofelis nebulosa | reverse complement strand
TGAATTAGAAGATAAAATTATGGGAAAAGAGGAAGCTGAGAAAAAGAGAGATAAAAAAAAAAATCCAGGATCATGAGGGGAGAATTAGAGAACCAAGTGATTCAATCAAATGGAACAATATCCATATCATAGGAATTCCAGAAGAAGCGGAAAGAGAGAAAGAGGCTGCAGGTGTGCTTGAACAAATCATAGCTGAGAACTTCTCCAATCTGAGGAAGGAAACAGGCACTGAAATCCAAGAGGCACAGATAACTCCCTTCAGATATAACTTGCATTGATCTTCTGCACAACATATCATAGTGAAACTGGCAAAATACAAGGATAAAGAGAGAATTCTGAAAGCAGCTAGGGATAAACGGGGCTAAACACATAAGGGTAGACACATAAGGGTAGTAGCTAACCTATCTACTGAAACTTGGCAGGCCAGAAAGGAGTGGCAGGAAATTGTCAATGTGATGAATAGGAAAAATATGCAGCCAAGAATCCTTTATCCATCAAGCCTGTCATTCAGATTAGGAGAGATCAAGGTTTTCCAAAACAAACAAAAACTGAAGGAATTCATCACCACTAAACCAACCCTATAAGAGATCCTAAGGGGGAATCTGTGAGTGAAATGTTGCAAGGACTAAAATGTACCAGAGACATCACTACAAGCATAACCTACAGATATAACAATGACTCTAAACCCATATCTTTCAATAATAACACCGAATGTAATGGACTAAATGCTCCAATCAAAAGACATAGGGTATCAGAATGGGTAAAAAAAGCAAGACCCATCTATTTGCTGTCTACAAGAGATTCATTTTAGACCTGAGGACACCTTCAGATTGAAAGTGAGGGGATGGAGGACCATCTACCATGCTACTGGAAGTCAAAAGAAAGCTGGAGTAGCCATACTTATATCAGACAAACTAGACTATAAGTTAAAGGTTGTAACAAGAGGTGAAGAAGGGCTAATGCCCTAATTACAGGGTTTGTCCATCAGGGAGAGCTAACAATTATGTATGTCTATGCACCAAATTTGGAAACACCTAATTATATAAAACAATCACAAACATAAGCAATCTTATTGATAAGAATGTGGTAATTGCAGGGGACTTTAATATTCCACTTACAACAATGGGCAGATAATCTAGACAGAGAATCAGTAAAGAAACAATGGCCCTGAATGATACATTGGACCAGATGGACTTGACAGATATACTTAGAACTCTGTATCCCAAAGCAGCAGAATATACTTTCTTCTTGAGTGCACATGAAACATTCTCCAAGATAGATCACATACTGGGTCACAAAACAGCCCTCAATAAATAGAAAAGAATTGAGATCATACCATGCACACTTTCAGATCACAATGCTATGAAACTTGAAATCAATCACAGGAAAAAGTCTAGAAAACCTCCAAAAGCATGAGGTTAAAGAACATCCTACTAAAGAATGAATAGGTCAACCAGGCAATTAGAGAAGAAATTAAAAAATACATGAGACAAACGAAAATGAAAATACAACAAACTAAACCCTTTGGGATGCAGCAAAGGCAGTCTTAAGAGGAAAATAAATTGCAATCCAGGCCTATCTCAAGAAACAAGAAAAACCCCAAATACAAAATCTAACAGCACACCTAAAGTAACTAGAAGCAGAACAGCAAAGATACCCCAAACCCAGCAGAAGAAGAGAAATAATAAAGATCAGAGCAGAAATAAACAATATAGAATCCAAAAAAAACAGTAGAGATCAATGAAACCAAGAGTTGGTTTTTTGAAAAAATAAACAAAATTGATAAACCTCTAGTCAGGCTTCTCAAAAAGAAAAGAGAGAGGACCCAAATAGATAAAATCACTAATTAAAATGGATTTATTACAACCATTCCCTCAGAAATACAAGCAATTATCAAGGAATACTATGAAAAATTATATGCCAACAACTGGACAACCTTGAAGAAATGGACAAATTGCTAGACACCCACACACTACCAAAACTCAAACAGGAAGAAATAGAAAATTTAAACAGACCCATACCTAGTAAAGAAGCTGAATCAGTTATCAAAAATCTCCCAACAAATAAGAGTCTTGGACCACATGGCTTCCCTGGGGAATTCTACCAGACATTTAAAGCAGAGTTAATATCAATCCTTCTCAAGCTGTCCCAAAAATATAGACATGGAAGGAAAATTTCCAGACTCATTCTATAAAGCCAGCATTACTTTGATTCTAAAACCAAACAGATACCCAGCAACAAAAAAGACTACAGGCTAATATCCCTAATGAATGTGGATGCAAAATTTCTCAACAAGATACTAGCAAATTGAGTTCAACAGCATATAAAAAGAATTATTCACCATGATCAAGTGGGATTCATTCCTGGGCTGCAGGGTTGGTTCAATATTCACAAATCAATCAATGTGATACATCACACTAATAAAAGAAAAGAACCATATGAACCTGTCAATAATGCACATTTGACAAAATACAGCATCCTTTCTAAATAAAAACCCTCAAGAAAGTCGGGATAGAAGGAACATACTTAAACATCCTAAAAGCCATTTATGAAAAGCTCACAGATAATATCATCCTCAATGGGGAAAAACTGATAGCTTTCCTTCTGAGATCAGGAACACAACAGGGATGTCCTCACCACTGTTGTTTAACATAGTGTTGGAAGTCCTAGCATCAGCAATCAGACAACAAAATGAAATAAAAGGCATCAAATTGGCAAAGAAGAAGTCAAACTTTTACTTTTCACAGATGACATGATACTCTACACAGAAAAACCTGACAGACTCCACCAAAAGTCTGCTAACACTGATACATGAATTCAGCATAGTCGCAGGGTATAAAATCAATGTACAGAAATCAGTTGCATTTTTATGCACCAATAATGAAGCAGCAGAAAGAGAAATAAAGAAACTGATCTCATTCGCAATTGCACCAAAAACCATAAAATACTAGGAATAAACCTAGCCAAAGATGTAAAAGATCTGTATGCTGAAAACCATAGAAATCTTATGAAAGAAATTGAAGAAGACACAAAGAAATGGAAAAACATTCCATGCTCATGGATTGGAAGAATAAATATTGTGTTAAAATGTCAATACTACCCAAAGCTACCTACACATTCAATCCAATCCCAATCAAAATTGCACCAGCATTCTTCTCAAAGCTAGAACTATCCTAAAATTTGTATGGAACCACAAAAGACCCCGAATAGCCAAAGTAATATTAAAGAAGAAGACCAAAGCAGGAGGCATCACAATCCCAGACTTTAGCTTCTACTCCAAAGCTGTAATCATCAAGACAGCATGCTGTAAAGGAAACAATCAACAAAACTAAAAGGCTACTGATAGAATGGGAAAAGATATTTGGAAATGACATATCAGATAAAGGGCTAGTATCCAAAGTCTAAAATAATTTACCAAAACTCCACACCTGAAAAAAAATCCAGTGAAGAAACAGGCAGAAGACATGAATAGACACTTTTCCAAAGCAGATATCCAGATGGCCAACAGACACATGAAAAGATACTCAATGTCACTCATCATCAGGGAAATACAAATCAACACTACACTGAGATATCATCTCATGCTGGTCAGAGTGGCTAAAATGAACAAATCGGGAGACTATGATGCTAGAGAGGATGTGAAGAAATGGATCCCTCTTGCACTGTTGTTGGGAATGCAAACTGGTGCGGCCACTCTGGAAAACAGTGTGGAGGTTCCTCAAATAATTAAAAATAGAACTACCCTATTACCCAGAAATAGCACTGCTAGGAATTTACCCAAGGGATACAGGAATGCTGCTGCATAGGGGCACTTTTACCCCAATGTTTATAGCAGTGCTTTCAACAATAGCCAAATTATGGAAAGAGCCTAAATGTCCATCAACTGATGAACGGATAAAGAAGATGTCGTTTATATATACAATGGAATACTACTTGGGAATGAGAAAGAAGGTAATCTAGCCATTTGCAGCAACATGGATGGAACTGGAGGGTATTATGCTAAGTGAAATAAATCAGGCAGAGAAAGACAGATACCATATGTTTTCACTCATATGTGGATCTTGATAAACTTAACAGAAGACCATGGGGGAGGGGAAAGGAAAAAAAAAACGTTACAGAGAGGCAGGGAGGCAAACCATAAGAGACTCTTGGATACTGAGAACAAACTGAGGGTTGATGGTGGGTTGGGGAGAGGGGAAAGTGGGTGATGGGCATTGAGGAGGGCACTTGTTGGGATGAGCACTGGGTGTTGCATGGAAGCCCATTTGACAATAAATTATGTTTTGAAAAACGAAAATGGATGAAAAAAAAAAAGGAGAGAGACAGAGTGAACGAAGGCAAGAGTTTCTTGGATATAAATTGCACACTTAAAAAATTCCTGACCTTAAGGCCATATTATAGATTGGAAGGCATTAAGGTCTTCATGAATGTTTAAAGTGACAGCATTCCACTGAAATTTAATTCCAATCTAAATTGAGAATATTTACCTTTGATATAGAATATCCTATCTACATTGATAAAGTTATACAACAAAATCAAAAGCCAATTATCCACAAATGTTCATCTGTCACTGTTTTAAGTCTAACATTTTTCATTACATATTTATTTGGCTCTTGTATTTTTCAAGTTACTTTCTTTATGTCAATGAGAATTAAAAGCCATGCTGGTTAAAGTTTTGCCAAATAAGCACAAAGCTAACCCTAGCTAAAAAAAATGTACAGCCCATGAATTTTTAAAAGTTCATACATAATATATCATAAAAGTAGGATGAATAATATAGGACATGGGCTTTAATAAAAAGCTCCTTGACCATTTCTCAGAGACTTTGAGATGTAATCAATACCCAAAAAGGTATCTTGGGGACAAAGTCAAGATTTATGATATTTTTGCCAAGAGTGACACTTTCTGCTTACTCTATCAGCTGGGGGACATAATATTGAATTTCAGAGAACACAAGAAAGGAAGGTATTTTTATCTGCCTGACAATGCTTCAAGGATGCGCTTTATGGTTCACTTGTGACATCATATTTGATGGAAGGAAAATAACCTGAACAAGCATTCTGAAGGCAAGAGGGAAACTCACATGAATCTCAACATCAGTTCGTGACTGCGTCAGACTTCGGCTTCTTTCCACGTCTGAGAGCAAATCTCCAGATGAAAGATCTAAGATGCGTGAGTGAAGTTTCTAGGTAAAAAGCAGAAATGTTGCACAGTGGTGATTTAATTGTTTGTTTCCAAATCCTGCCTTGGCCAGCTAAATCTCAAAGGAGTTGACATTTCTAGATTAGATAATACATGTCCTAACCCAAAACATTTATTCTAGTTTATGAGCAAGCCATATGTATGTATGTGAAAACTATAGCTTATAAATAGTAATCACACTCTCACTGTCTGTCAGTTGTGCTGGAAAGTATTAGTAGGAAAAAATAAGTAGGAGGAAAAATGTGAATCATCCAATACACTTACTGGCTAGTATGAAAAATAACTTTCGATATTCACATTAGAAAACAATCACCATGTTAACCTTATTATATTGAATAGTGGTTAAAATCTGAACAAATAATTATAAAAGTGACCTTATTTCTAAACAGCATTGATCTTGTAAAATCTTCCCTTGGATACATTTTAACTCAAAGTCATTAATGTCATCTGTTAGGAACAATTAATGTGAATAGAAAATAATTGCATCTGGGAGCTGGGGACGTGGAGGATTTTGCGCATTAATATTCACATGCTATTTGATTATATACTCAATTCTTTATTTCAGCTTTGCTTGGGAGGCCTGCTAAACCAGGGACATTTCACTATATTAATCTTTATACTAATTACTAAGGCTTTTCTGTGGACATTAAATTTGATCTGTTTAATTGCAAATACAATAAAACTCATGATTTATGTCTAATGTTTCTGCAAGGCTGATGACATTTTAAAATGGTACTTGTAGCCTGGTTTGTCTTGGTTACAGCTTTTGTGACTTCAGACACTAAAAAATCGAATTGAGTAAGTAAATAATGTGGCTAGGCGTGCCTCCCTCACCTCTGAAAAGTTTTTCAATTACTTTTTCTCCCTGGAAAGGCCTTGCTGCATACAGATGTTGATCCAGGAAATGTCTGAGCTTCTGTGTCACTAATTAGTGTTAGGATCATCTTAGAGTACAGGGGTGGCCCCACCGGTCACTCTGTTCTTGCAGATGTGCCATTGTCAGCAGGAACCCTAAACTCCACTAAAATGAGTCACATTCACTACGTTCTCCATTTGACTCCCCTCGTACTGAACTTGCATGACAGCCCCTATGTGTGTGGTTAGTTGGCCACTCAACGAACATGCCTTCAGCACCTGCTGGAGGATGAGCGCTGAGGTAGAACTGTGCTGCATCCCTCAGCAGGAGGGCATATTTTCTACTATGGATCATTGTCCTCCTTCCCAGTGAAGCTCTAAATCACTATTTTCTTCAAATCAAAAAAAAAAATAAGTTTTTAAAAAATGTTTATTTATTTTTGAGCGAGGGAGAGAGAGAGGAAGACATATAATCCAAAGTGGGCTCCAGGCTCTGAGCTGTCAGCACAGAGCCTGATGCGGGGCTCAAACTTACAAACTGTGAGATCTTGACCTGAGCCAAAGTCGGATGCTTAACTGACTGAGCCACCCAGGTGCCCCTAAACTCTATCTCTACCCCCATAGTGGGGATTGAACTCACGACCCTGAGATCAAGAATCACATGCTCTACCAACCTAGCCAGCCAGGCGCCACCCGTCAACCCCCCACCCCCCCCGCCAAATTTTTTAATGTTTACTTATTTTTTAGAGAGAGATAGCACAAGTGGGGGAGGGGCAGAGAGAGAGACGGAGACACAGAATCTGAAGTAGGCTCCAGGCTCAGAGTTGTCAGCACAGAGCCCGATGTGGAGCTTGAACTCATGAACCATTAGATCATGACCTGAGCCAAAGTCAGATGCTTAACTGACTGAGCCACCCAGGCACCCCCACTGTTTGCTTTAGACCAATACTTGTGCTTTCCTCAATCTGTGTTTGTGGGGCTCCTTTGACCAAAAAGGGCATAAATTTTAAACTAGCTGCCTGTTATTTTGAAAATTCTAACTTTTTCAAAAGAGCTAAGACATCAATAGGTCACTAGAGTCAGGATGTTGTTTCTGTGCAATTTTTAGAATCCTTAGCTTGAGCTCCCTCTAGAAACTGAGTCAGCTGGGGGCAATAGTCATTTAATCCCCGGGACCTATCACAGTGTGTAATAGTAAGTAGCAAGTACCCAACTGATGCTTGTTATAGTCTATAAAGAAAAAGATGTCTTTGTATTTTTTCTACCCACATATACATTTTAAAGATTGAGAGACTGCCAAAAGAATGATAATGTTTTGAGACATAAGGATCCATTTATCAATATGCAAACAGTCCAAGTTATAGGAAATGACATTCAAGAAAAGAAATGATGATTTTGAGTGGTATATCATGTGATATTGGGGAAGAGTCCTTCTAGGTTAGCTATCTGATGTAATTTGGTTCATGGTTGCTCTTCACTCCTTATCAAATATATGATGTCATCCTTTGCTTTCTGTGTGAATCTATGTACGTATAAATGCATCCTCCTAAATGATGTTCTATTTTAGCAGTTTATATCCAAATGTTCACTTCCTCTCAATTGAAATTAGTAACATGGTGTGGGAGAGGGGGCAGGTCCTAGGACAAGGGGCCAGGTGATCTGAGTTCCAGCTCAGTCTAAGAGTTTTACCAGATCTTGGGAATGTAACTGCATCTCTGTCTCTGATTCCTTGCTGGGTATGGAGGGATGGAAGTGGCTACTTAACCTACCCCACAGGTAGGGAGAGGTGTTGCCATGGTTAGGAACAAAAACAGACAGGACAGTGTGCGGAAATTCACACAGCCTTACACCAATTACTGGTCAAAACTGAGAGTTGTTGGTAGGTAATTTCTTAAATGCTAAGGTACACATGGATCCTCTGTTGTTAGAGTTTCCACACATGTAAGGCAAAGTTTCACATATGCAAATACAAATTGACTTGGGAAACAAAATCTATTTCTGTGTTAAGGCAGTAGGCAAGAAAATGGTGGGTAAATATCATCTTTTCACACAATTTGCCTTAAATAACCAAGAAAGCTCAAAAGTCCATATATGTTACATTTATTTTTTGTTGTTGTTACATTTCTTATAAGAAGAATTTTTATGAAAGGCTTATATTTTCACATATGTATAGGTATATATAATACCCTAGTGAACATATTCTCATGGACACACACATACAGGGTGTACAAGAGAATAAGCACATCACTTTTCAAACTGGTACTGTGATGTTATCTGTGCTTAGTAACGATCTTGGCGTGGAACACCTGGGTGGTTCAGTCAGTTAAGCATCCAACTTTAGCTCGGGTCGTAATCCTGCAGTTCATGAGTTTGAGCCCCATATCGGGCTCTATGATGACAGCTCAGAGCCTGGAGCCTGCTTCAGTTTCTGTGTCTCCCTCTCTCTCTGCCCCTCCCCTGCTCGCATTCTATCTCTCCCTCAAAGATCAATAAATATTAAAAATACATAAATAAAGATCTTGGTGCAAAGTAGGTAGAATATAGGTATGGGGAATTCAATTAAAGTTATTGTCAGAAAGAGTATAACTGACAGGAGAATACTGTGACCTCTTGAAAGAAGTCTCCCTGCTTAGAGGGAAAATTCTCAGCACATACCTATCTATAGTTCATGTTCACGGCTAATGTCCATCTGGATAAAATCCCTCACCTGAAATAATTCAAACTTATAATTTTTAACCTGAAAATCGAGAGGAATCTTGGATTGAGACGTGAGTTTTTAAATGTTTTAGACATGAGAGGTAGCAAGATTATTCAGTAGAGGTTTAAAATTGACCTCACATCACCTCTTATATTATCTCAGTAACTTAGATTCCACTTGGTGTTAGAAATACAGATTCCCAGCCTCACACATTTCCAAACCAGAGGTCAGTGAGATCTGTTTGCTCAAATGCTCCCTTTGATGGAGACAGTCTACCCCTCCCTTCCTTCCAGACTGGTATTATCCAGTCCCTCTCACTTCTGAGCTGATGCTTTTGTCTATCTCCTCATGGCACACCTTCCGTGCTCCTTCCCACCCACCTAAAAACCTGCTCATACCTCAGGATTGCATTAAAACCCTACCTGTAAGGTTGTCTGTCATCAGTAGCCCATACTGGATTCCACACTTAGCCAGATGATACCCCTGGCCCATTTTGGCCCTGAACCTGAGGGCCATGATGACTGAATGGCTCCTGTATGTAGGGTCTATTTTCCTAACAGGGTGATCAGCTCTATAAGAATGCAGGTCAAGCCCTGTATTTCTGCCTTGTCCCTGTGGCAGGGACTGGCTAAGTGTCATGGAATGGATTTCCTCTTTTCTCTGGGCACATAGTTAGATGGCATTTCCCAGCCTCCTTTGCAGTGAGGTGTGGCCATGTGACATAGTTAGTTCTAGTCTGTGGAGTGTGAACCAAAGTGATGTTGTTCCTGGCCCAGGAATACCTTTGGTGTGTGGTGTGCTAGGCTCCTTCCCCTCCACTGGTTTGATGCAGCCAACTGAGCATAGCAATCTTGTAAACGATGTGTTAAAGATGGAGCCACCAGGGAGAAGGAATTTGTGTTCCTGAATTGCCGACTGAAAGGGTACCACCTAGGGACCAGAGATAACTTTTTGGACTTTCAATGAGGAAGAAATAAATGTGTACTGGGTTTGAGCCATTATTCACTTGGGGGTTTGCTATCATGATTAATATTAGCCTGGCTGAGATAGTCCTCCTCTGAGATAAGCACTCTGTCACATACAGGATAGCCACTCCATCAGTCAGTCAACAAACACAGATTCACACACACACATACACACTACACATACAACACATACATAGTCACACGTGTATATAGGGTTAGGTCAGCAGGCCAAGGGGACTTCTCCCCCTGAGGACTTTCAGCTTCACAGGGAAAAGGCGTGCTTTCTGTCACTATGTAGAGACAGGGGTGGGGATTTATGTGATGTGCTAAAGTGTATTGCAATCCATAGTCAGAATACTCCCTCATGCCAGTATAAAATACCAAGCTCAGCTCTGGGGGGCCTGGTGATGCTGGGGCGGCTAGTGCCAGAACCACACCGGGTCACTGATATTTGGTGGATGACCCTGTCTTGGGTCTGCCCGCAGTATGTTCTCTGCACGGTTCTGAATCTGTAATTCAAAGCAGAGAAACGTTCCCTTTGACAGACTGTGCCCAGGGCCAGCTGCTCTGTATCTGGTGGGATGAGGGCAGAGTGGCCCCTTCAGAGCAGCAGGTACTGATTTGGCAGCTCACCAGTTAACGATGGTAGTGGAGACTGGACGTGGCGGTGCACTTGGGCCTTCAGAGCTGGGCTAGGGGACCAGTTTCCCTTTTCCTGTTTCTCTCCTCACTCACGGAGCTGCAGTTCTCCGGCGCTCAGTGAAGACTGTGCATTTAATAGAATTCTGCCTCTGGGTTTTTGCTGAGGATCGAAATGAGGTCTTCACTGTAAGGCCGCTGATTTCTGAGGTCAGGAAAGCACTGAATCCTCATTTAGTGGCACAAGGTGAGGGTAAAAAGTATATCTTTATCTGAGAAGTTTGGGCAGCGTGGGAAACCAGGCTGGAAACATCAAGTGGAGCAGGGTGATAGAGCAGGTTCTGTGTCCATCAATGTACTTCCTAACGTGTGAAAAGGAACGTGTGGGTTTTTTCATGCCAAGATCTCAGAAGTTATTAACTCAGTGTAAGATGTAAAGAGGAAAGGGCTTTTCTTCCTTTAGTCTGATTCGGTGAGAGAATTATTCTAGGCTTATAATCACTCATACAATTTATTCTCCCCGCTAACTATGAAAATCCAAATATTGTAAAAAAGAGAAGTTATGGGAGTGGATATGGTGTACATATGATTAATGGGTTCTACCAACATGAGTAATTTAGGCTCAGCAGCAGAGGTAGAAGTGAATTAGTGTTTTTAACGTGATTTGCCTCAATACCCTTGATTTACTTGACCTTGGTAGATACTATTGTGTGGATATCCAGAATTCTACCTCAGGCCTGTTGTATATTCTCTCCAGAGTTGCTTTTTTCTCTCTGTGAAAAAAGTCTCTCAGTTAAAGGGGATGACTTCAAAGCATAAGAGACTGTTAAAAACTGAGAACAAACTGAGGGTTGATGGGGGGTGGGAGGGAGGGGAGGGTGGGTGATGGGTATTGAGGAGGGCACCTTTTGGGATGAGCACTGGGTGTTGTATGGAAACCAATCTGACAATAAGTTTCATATATTAAAAAAAATAAATAAATAAAGGGGATGGCTTCTGTGCCCACAATTCCTGAATTCCTGTTTTATTTATCAAGTGAAAAGGTCTGTTAATTGCCACACGAACTACTGCTAAACCTTCTTTAGTGACATTTCCCTGAATTCTGTTCACAATATGCTCCACCCATTTGAAGGTATCTTCTACTCTCAAAAGTGCATGGCAGGATATTTAGAAGAAAGATGCAAGAATTTTTCAAAATCTGCCCCCTCACCATTGGCACCTTTAACTGTTCAGCATCCGGCCCACGAGATGGGATATCAGGGCGTCCTCCTCCCCTCTTCCTGCCTGCTCCTTTGCTGCGCACTGCTGCTCCCACTCTCTTGGCTGGCTGCTCGTTTGAACTTGGACTTTTTTAAGGGATCACCCTCACTTGCAAATCTAGTGGCCTGGATCCCGGGCTGATTTCTCGAGTGGAAGAACTCATTGCTTTTTCAGCTCCAGCTTTGTTTGCTGATCACCCTGACTCCACTTTGAAGAGCTCATCTCAACTCACAGCCTCCAGAAAGGTTCCTCGAGCCCCACTCCTGCTCCCTCAACTCAGCCCCAGGTTGGCCCTGGGGCTCCTGTTTCATCTCCTTTAATCCCACCACACGGGAAGCAAGTCTGGAGTGCACTATTATGAACGCCTCTGAGCGTCTTTTGATACTCCTAACTTCAGACGATTTCCTGCAAATTCACCACCTTTCTGGATAGCCTCTGTTACAGGGGCAGAAAACACAAGTGGTGAATTTGGTATGTTTAAGAGATGTGTTCTAAATATGGCTCTAAGCTAGACATAACCAGGTGAATAAGCTTTGTTCCTCCTGTTGGATAACAAGGCAATTTTCATAGGTATGTGTAGGCTCCAGAAGGAAGTTCAAAGAACTATCAATAGTGTGGAGACTGATTAAGATAATTTCTCCTTGGAAGCTTTACTCACCAGATTATTATCCAAAAAAAACCAAAACCAAAACCAAAACCAAAAACAAAACAAAAAAAAAACCAAAAACCAAACCAAAACAACCAAAAAACAAAGTTTTACTTTATGCACATACTTAGACTTAATATTTTTGCCATATTCAGGAAATGTGATTTTTCATCAGCCCTTCCAGATACCATCAGGAGAGCAGACCCCTGGTTCACATGTTACAAGTTTCATTCCATTTCATTAAGAATTTATTATAAAACAGAATATGACATAACTGTATATTACATAACTGAGTATAAATGATCATTTCTTAGATTCACAAAAATTTGAGCCTAGGACAAAATCTTTTTGGATAAGAGCTGATGTTTAATTAATTATGCCATTATTTCCATTTTGGGATACAAAGATAAAACATAATATCTGCATTCAGCCACCTTGCTGATGCGACAGAGTATGGTTTTCAAATGTTCTCCTGGAAGCTTTTTAAAAAACACTTTCACCAAGATTTGATCTCACTTCAGAGTCTGAAATTTTATCTCTCTCTCTTTTTTTTTAACCATATACAACAGTTCTTGCTGCAATTATATTTTTCCCAACAACTTCTAGACTTGCCCTGAATATAAATCTTTAGATGCCCTGGGTACATTCTGTTTCACTCTGGATGCCTCTGTAAATGACATGGTCCTACATCCTCTTTTCTACTTCTCTGGGATCGAAGGTTATAAAATACTTTTGAAACAATTATTCCAGAACTATATTCAAAACCTTCTTTAAGGGTCTCTGCTACCATGACAACCTGATTATCTGGTGGCTGCCTAAGGGAGCATTTGGGTTTGGTGACTAGGAAGTTCATTTGGGCACTTCTGCAGCTTAAACTGATGACTGGAGTATCTCAAATCTGTCCTGTCCTCTGAAACTCCATTAACAGTGCCCCGAGGACCCACAGGGTGAGAACCAGCAGGAAGATGAATGGAGATGAAAAGAGCAGACCTTGCCCTTGGGAACCTCCACTCTAATTAGTTCAACAAGAAGCATTTATGAAGCATCTACTGTGTACAGAGTCCCGACTATGAACTATGAACAGACTCAAGGAAGCTCATTAGTGGAGCCCACTCAATATCAATGAAGAGCCCACAGAGATGAGACAAAAAAAAAAAACCAAAAAACATAAGAATTCTTAAGGCAGAATATGCAAAAGAGATCATGGTAGAGTAAGGGTGATACGGAGGCAGAAGTGGGGAGGGATGGGGGTCAGCCTGGTAACACAGTTACATATGAGTAAGATAACGTTCTGTGTAATAAATGTTCACACAACAGGGGCTTAGTTCTCACTCTCAAGCTTCCAAACCTCTTGGTCTCTTTATAGAAAACAACAACAAAAAAGATTCAGAAATATTTAATATGTAACAGCGAAGTGGCAGAATGTTGGGAGTGTAGGGTTAGGGGTTCCACAGCAGGCCACCTGTGGGCAGGTGGGGAGCCAGTTCCGAAGAGTGATTCACACTTGCTTGCCTGTGAATAATCTCAAGACTCTCTGAAGCTTTCCTTTTGTGTTCTTCCCTGACTCTGATCTGAGACAGGAAATGATTCAGCACAGCCTGAGCCTATTCTGGGATCTAAGAGATACAGAAGTGCGAGAAACTTCCATTTTTATCACTAATTACTTTAACAGGTACTTTAATAAGTGCTTGCCAATTGCCCCTGCTGTTTTGTAAAATTATCTACACTGCATTTTACATTTTTAATCAAGCTTTATTTTTGAGAAGTTTCCTGGATTGCTGAAGCTTTTGCTTTTTACATGTAGGGGGACAAATTTTCCCTCTGATTTCATAGAACTAAAGAAATTAGGCAGGGGTCGGGGGTAGGGGGGGACCTGGCCTGCTATTTTTACCAGGCCTATTGGAAATTATGGTGGTGGCCACTGGAGTCGAACACACCATTTCTTAGGAAGAAATGAATCACTTCCTGCCCTGTGGGGTACGAAGGCTCTGTATGAAGTCTCTGCCCTGAATCTCTATCTCATGGATCCTCATGCTAAATGTGGAAGAAGTTACTATCTTAACTTTTAGGGATGAAGAAATTCAGGTAACCAAATCTAAGGAAGGGATCCAAAGTCAAAAGGTTATATTCCAGTAAGAAGTAGAGCCAGGATTCTTTCTCAGATATGTGTCCTTCTAAGTCCAGACTTCCACATTCCGTTTGCTTCTCACGCGAAGAGAGGGAATTGGTCTCTTTTGCAAGGTGAGTTGTTTATTTCTGCTAAGTGTTTAGCCCATAATTTGGGTCACTCCCATCAGTAGCTGTAGACATTTTCTGAGCTGTGTTTAGCATCAGGTATGTCTTTCACGTATATTATTCTTTGAAACGCTCATCATCACCCATAGTAAGGACATCATCATTCCCATTTTATAGGCAAGAAATTGAGGTACAGAAGCTAAAAATCTTGTCTAATGTCACATAAACAGTATCCCAGGTAGTATGAGTGCAGGGTTCATTCTCTTAATTTCTATAATTGGAACTGGCTTATGATGGTTCGTTATATAAAATTTACAAAAATAACAATACAAATTAATTAGACAACAAGACAAACCATGTAAGATTAAAAAAAGAAGTACCTCGAAGTATAATGTAATACTTTCCCTTACTACACTCAAACATCATTAATTCATTTATCAAAAAACATACTTTCATTATTATCATTTCATTATTATTATGATTGGTAATTTTATTGGTACTGGTGATGTTTTTATTTCCTCTTTAGAGCTCCACATTCTTTCTGGAAAACACAATTTTGTATATAAATTTGGATCTAACTTAAAATAAAACTAACGAGAAAAACAGCAAACATTTATAGACTACATGCCAGGTGCTATGCTTAGTGCCCCTATTATTTTTTTCTAATTTAATCCTTATACTCACCTCATGAGGTAGAAACTATTATAACTTTGATTTTTCAAATGAGAAAATTTAAAGAACAAGAGCAGGTGAGGTACTGTTCAGTCAGGGATTTGAACCTGGACTCATATGTCACGCCTGCCTGTGATAGGGTCCCCTCTCTAAGGAAAAACACAACAAAATAAAAACCTCAAGGCAACCTGGCTATACGCATACCTGACAACATCCCTCACGACCTTCTAACATGAGACCACTTAATCAGACCACATGTTTGTGTGTTACCATATATGGGAGACAAAGAAGTAAAAAAGGTATTAAAAAACTACGCCACATGGCATTCAGGGCTAAGTTTCTAGGGTATCAACCCAACTGAGCCGTACTGGCACAAATAAAGTTACTTCCTGAAAAGAAAAGCCTCCATGTCATGACTCTGTGCGAGAATCCTGCCACATGACCTTTTTAGGACACCACATTCTCTGCCACTGTGATGTCTTACCTAGGACACAATGATGAACAAACACAGTCCCCACCCCCAAAGGCACAGGTAGGAAGACAAGCCATCGGGCACCCTCACTGTCATGTGCCTTGTAAATCTCAGCAGGAGGCTCCATGGAGGCTTTCCTGAGAAAAATAGCTAAATAGAGAAGGTAGGAACAAGAAATGATGACTCAGGTGAAGGAGCCAAGAAACGAGGGGGAGAAAAAAAGCCCTTCTGGGCAGAATGTATGCAAAGGTCCAGAGATGAAAGAGTGTGACATCTTTCTGCAAACAGTTGAGCAAGACCGTGGAGGCAAAAAGATGAGAGAGACATCTCAGCAGTAAGGAACCTGTGGCAAGTCATACAGTGAGTAGTAAGGGCTCAGACTTGAACTCATCACTGTCTCCAA
Source organism: Neofelis nebulosa (assembly GCF_028018385.1). Classification (NCBI taxonomy): domain Eukaryota; kingdom Metazoa; phylum Chordata; class Mammalia; order Carnivora; family Felidae; genus Neofelis; species Neofelis nebulosa. The sequence continues at coordinate 97,880,819 of NC_080783.1, read as the reverse complement.
GGCACATGCTTTCCCCTTTATCCCTTTGCCAGGCCCACATTTTTTCCTAATGCTGAACTTAGCTGTGGCCTCCGTTACTCTTATCTACGTAAACAAGCAAGGTGAGGTCTATAAGAAGGGACTGGAAGGGTCCCTGGAAGGAAATGCAGACACGGTGGAGACACACAGAGCTTCTGTGCCTTTGAGGGGTGCTTCTTGGTTGCAGGGAAGGCAGGGGGTTCAACCTATGATGCTTACTTCACCACTGCGTGCTAAAACTGTGCAGATTGCTGCTAGCACTCCAGAGGTCTCTAATCGCTAATCAAGAAGATACAGGATGATTTCCTTGGTGAACCAAAGGGGTTCATTTTCCAGGCTGTTGGCAAGAAATCATACCTGGGCCCTACTCTCTTCTTGCAAGTACAACAAGGAGACATCAAAATAAATAATTAGTGCCTAGCACTAGAAGATTAAACTCCAAGGAAGGGGAAAGGTCTTGTTGGTGTTTTGGAAACAAACAAAACAAAAAACCAAATAACAAAACAAAACAAAAAAAAAAACAAAAAAAAAAAATGGAGAATTATATATAAGATGTGTGCCTCCTTACATTATTAAAAGAAAGCTGAGAACAAGTGAAATTCAGAGTTTGGGAGATAACTGCTGGGGCCTTCACAAACTATAGGATTCACCCTCATGGCACTTCCTGGCATGGAGGCTAGCGTTAAGGACTAGATCAGACGCCCATGAAAATGACTTTTGTGCTATGCACTCATCTGCATTTTATAGGCCAGTGTCCTTGTTCTAATAGGACAAGTTCCTGGAGTCCCATTCATTTAATATTTGTGAAGATGTATTCCGTAAACTCAATTTCTGGCTGAATGTTCAACGAGGGCCCATAGTCTCACTGCCCCTGATAGTTAATACTAAGTTGTACATTATCAGGGCTTCAGACTTATTACTTCAGTTTGCTTTATAGGCTTTGTTGCCACAGATCCACATTAGTTTCCCTGTGGCTTTATCCCCACAGCAGTTTTTTTTAAATCCACTGTTACTTTACCCCATGGTAAGAAATGCCTCATGGTGTTACAAACAAGAGGTTGAAAATTGTTATTTATGTGGCTCTCTAATAGCAATTTGAAATATAGGGCATAAAATTACTAACTTACAATACTGTTCAATATTAACAGTGGGAAAGGTAATATGTTAAACAGACATTAAAGGATTAGCTGTAAAATACATTTCACTAAGCTAAATCATTTCTTGGCAAATGGCAGTTTTCAGCTATTACGTAGGATTTATCAAGTCAAGTGGATTTATTTTTATTTTTCTATTAGTTTGCTAAATATATTCTATATTTAAATTTCAATCTTGTGGATTTTTTTCCCCGGCATATTAAGAGAGGCTGTTGAAAACAGAATGTGAAGTAGAAGTGATGCCAGACTTTCAAGTCAAAATCGCTCCTTGGTTTCTCCAGCAAATCCTCCAGCAAATCGACTAAAGACTCAAACGTAACATCCAAGAGAAAAGTAAATGGATATGATTTTACAAACATTTGTATGACAGATAAGGGAGTTACAACTGCATCAGAGAATACAGTAAAAAGGCATGTTCTCCACAAGACATGAAACAGTGTTTCTACTCTTTTTCTTTCTTTCTTTTTTTTTTTTTTTTTTGCTTCAGACAACACTTTGTTCTAATCAAGCATGTTCAGTAAACGTTTATGTATTTGTGAATCAGGCACAGAGGAAGAAGGTGGAAAGAGAAATTCCTAATCTCCCAGGGTGGAAATTGTGAAGTATTAAATGGATATCCGATGCATAAATACAAATAACATAATCTCTCTATTTTCTTCTGAGACAGTCACCAGTTACAATAATCCTAAAATTATCCCATCTTCTCAAATCCCTCAAGATTTATTAATTTTCATAAACTGCTTTGATGGAAACTTTCTTAAAAGATGCAAAGTAACCTTTCTCGAGCTCTCCTTTTACTTCAGATCATGGACAGCATTTTCAACCTCAGAATACCAAAAGTGAGTTCTTACTTTTCAAAGGAATTGGTTATGGATCTATAAATAACTATTACAAAGAAATGAGCATTATGGAGCAAAGAAACTGCTCTTATACTCATTTGAGAAATGATGACAGGATACAGATTCCCAAGAAGTAATTATTATTATAAAATTAAGGGTCTGCTTTGAACACTTGCTAATCATCAGCTGGTTTTAGAGACAAAATTTTTTTCCCCAAGACTGTGAGTCGCAGACTATAAAGATTTCTCCCCAAATGTCCCTGTTAATAATTCTAAATGGCTTCAAAACATTTATTACATATAAATCTTTACTTTTTTTGTTCAGCTGTTTTATGTGGGATGGTAAATTTCTTTTCATAAATACTTTTATATTGATCAAAAACTAATGGAATAAGACGCCCTCCAACTTGAGTACATAAAAATACAGTCAGCGTGTAAAATGTGAGTCACTTATTCAGAAAGCCGATGGTTGGTTCCTGGAAGATGTCACCTAGCCCAGCGAGTCACTGAGCTAGGCTAGGATGGAGTCTGGGCCCATGCACTGCGGCCATGTTCATCGCATCACCTGGACACCTCCATCAACTGGAATCCAATGAACCCCAACCCTTGATTAGCTGACTTACTTATTATTACCTTTTTAGCTGACATATTTAAGACAAAGATGATCAACAACTAGAAAACTAGCTTTTAAACATTCAGGATAAATCCTGGGTCTGAGTTTACACATTAGCTCCCTTCCCCATTTGCCACATCCATAACCAGGGAGGCAAGGCTGGCACGTGGCCAAGGTATGATCAGGCTTGGGTTCAGATCCTGGTTTTAAGGCAAGTTACTGTACCTTTGAGCCTTAGTTTCCTTTATGGATAATAGTAACAACATCAACTCAAAGGGCCTCATTGAAGATTTGATGTTCAAGAGAAGGAACTCTGGAGTTATAAGGTTGTGGTAAGAATTCAATTCACCAAGGGGTTTGGACACATGAAATGCTCAACAAATGTTAGCTATTTTCATAACCAGTGACATAACTTGTGCAATGAAGGGGACCATTTGTAAAAAAAAAAAAAAAAAAAAAAAAAAAAAAAAAAAAAAAAAAGATACTAAGAATTTCACAGTGGTGACAGAACAGTATTACATCAAGCACAGGGCCCTTCTAGCCCCTGTGTGACTGTACAGATTTGCGCCCAAGAAATCCACCCAGGCTCTTATCTTCTCTGATTATTTATTATTAGACTCGGAAAGATACTCCCAGACCAGAAAAAGATCTGGTTATGTTCCCTTTGCTAAGCTTGCTGAGGTAAGAGTAGACTTGAATCTTAACATAATTTTCAAAGACAGAATAGCATGATTCCCACCCTCTCTTGCATCTACCCTCAATTAGTGTCAGTGCCAAAAGTATGCCTGATAGTATAAACCAAAAAGAAGTCCTGAGACAGCTTCCTAATATCATTTCCAGTGAAAAGCCACCATTTCGGTAGCATGTAGGTGATAATTTGCAACACGAGACCCCAAACTCCAGAAAATGCCAATAGCAGGGTATCCAGTTGAGATAGAAAAAAAAAATACACAGAGCAAGGGATAGTGGGGCCAATATTTCTTGGAAAATCAGTTTTGTCAATTCTGAGGTAGCTGCTTTATAATCAGAATGTTAGGTAGGAGTGGCTTGTTCTAAGTCCCTCCTGTTTCCACTTATTTCCTTTCCTGTTCCTACAGGAAGATTGCCCATATCCTGGAAAATGCTCCTGCCTGGACAGGAAACATGGGAGAAATCCCTCGCTGAGACATCAAGATGGCTCCAGGTGAAAGTAAGCTGAGCTGTGTCTTATATTCACATTTTCATTTCTGTGCCCACCCACCTGACTTTCCTGTCCCACTCTTTATTTTGTAATGTTTATTTTTGAAAGAGAGAGAAAGAGAGGGCACATGTATGAGTGGGGGAGGGGCAGAGAGACAAGGAGACATAGAATCTGAAAGCAGGCTCAGGGCTCTGAGCTGTCAGCACAGAGCCCGAAGCGGGGCTCGAACTTGTGAACTGGAAAATTATGACCCGAGCCGAAGTTGGACGCTGTACTGACTGAGCCACCCAAGAGCCCCATTTCTTGTCCTACTCATTAGCAACCCCTTTGTCATAACACTCCCTGATGTTCCCAATCCTGAAATTCACTTATACTTGTCCTGTTGCTACTCATGGTCTCTAACATGACAGAATCAAGGAGCAGTTCTTAGTAAAAACCCTAGGCAGACAAACAATGAAGTTATATAAAATGGCAAATAATGACTTCAGAATTCTACCCATATAACCTTTCCAGATAAATCTCTGAGAACAGACAGTTTCCTTTGCCACTGCACTATCTAGACATGGCCTCCCAAAGGATACATATAAGTCACAGCACCAAGTTTCTCCTATTCCCCTCCCTAAACTGTAGTGTGTAGCTATAATTGCTAAGTACAAAAACAGCTATTATTATATTATACCATGTGGTACCACTATCACATATCTCTCAATATGAAAATCCTTTAGCAATGTCCAATTAATCTTAGCCTGGGCCAAGACAGACTCTGTCATGTGCCAGCAAAGAACCATGTAGCCTGCTGCTGGTCAGTGGAGTAATTGTGAACCTCTTAAATTCTTTTTTCACATTTACTTCTTGAATCTGTCACCAGACCCTAGAACCCTCTGAAAGAACTAGGCAGTTTTCAGTATGATCTCATTATTGACATTTATGTTGATTGATGTTGGCTCTTACAGAATTGGAATCTGCAGATCAATTTCCTTATTAGATTCTTTCTCACTGCTGCCATAATCATTTTATCACATAGGCTGCTGCTATCAAATGCTGCTTTGTCACTATGTAATGGGACAAGCCAAACCAGTTCCTCTAGTCTGTTACAAGAAACAGAAAATTCTCCTGGTTTTAAATCTGACTTTCCTCCAATTTTAAGAAATTCCCAGATAATTATACTTGAACATCCTCTTTGAAAAAACTATGCCCCATGGAAGAACCAGTGATAATCTTAAGGTAAATGCACACAATACTACTTAGAACCATTTGTCCTTTCCTCTCTGAGACTGTCCAATGTCAAATTATGAAACAGGTGTCATGCACATGGTGACTTTTGCCAGCTAGGTAGAGCAGGTGATCATGTCAGGGTCTCTGGTAGGCTTCCCAAACCTGGCCAGGTAGTTTTGTGTAAATGGGGAGAAACAAACCCTCCAAAGTGCTTCTAGCCCCACAAGTGGTCATCACTTGTAAGAGAGCTAAGAAAACAAAAACAAAAACAAAAACAAAAACAGGGTGGCTGTCATCAGAGGATGCATCCCTACTCTAGAGAGAACAACTCAAGGGTATTAAGTAAACATTGCATGGAAAGAATAAATAATCATCCTTGTATCTACACAGGCCTGCAATTCCTAGGAAATATACAGACTCTCGGGGTTCTTTAATGTGAGAGCTCAGAGATCCATGAGTAGAATTCAGAGCCTTTGTGAACTTGGAGGAAAAAACAATGCATCTTTAGTTTCACCAAACTTGAATAAAATTTAACATTTCCTTCAGTTATGAATGTAGGCATGAAACTACAGTGGTATTAATTGGTGACTCTGTCACTACAAGAGATCACAGACATCTTCATGTCACATTGCAGTTGTAGTAATATCTCTAAATATTATATATTGGAATCATTACATAAGAACTAAGTTAGAACTTCCATTTGAGCTTGTTATCTCATGCTTTAGGAATGAAGCTCATCTAACATATTTTTCAACACCTTAGTAATGGCACCTCAGTATAATCGGTTTCCTTTTATACTCCCATGTCTTCGTGCATGTAATAGCATTGTTCTGAGAAGGGGACCAAAGGCTTCTCTGGTCTAAAAAAAAAAAATGGGCCATGGCTAAAACATGGTTATCACCCTCAACTACGTCACTACTCCCGAACCCTCCATCTCACGTCGTGTGTGATGGTGTGATGTGGAGACCTTCTGTTGTGGCTCTGACTTCCCACATGTGTGAGGAAGAATGGGTGGATTTCAGCCATCCTGGGTCCTGATGATTACCTCCAGCACCTGGTAATGCTGGCTCTGGTTGGGCAAGGAACGTACATTAATTTGAATCTCCACTAAAATAAATGAGCTTTCTTTTCATTGCCAAGCTGAGCTCTACAGCTATGATTGTTATGTATCGTTGCAATCTAGGCCTTAATGGCATTTTAGCCCTGTGGTGGGTTCACAGAGAAACTATTTTCAAACTTCAAAAGGCCATTAAAACATGTGCAGATGTCTGGAAAATTAATACTATTATCTAACTCTCACCCTTTGCCTGTAGGAGGCAAGGAAGAGACAAGGCTCAATAAAGATATTAGAGATCAATACATGGTCATAAAGCAAAGTGCTGTCCTTCCGGGGAGTGCGGGTGGTGACAAGTAAGGAAGCCGACAGTGCTTTTGAAGAGATTTTCTCATTAGATTTTTTTGTCAAAGTCATTCACGTAATCTATTAAAAATTTAAAGAGAGAATAGGGATGGCATGGAAGGTAGAAGAAGGGAGAAAGAGATAAAGATAATTTTCTGCTACCCTACTTCAATTTTGATGTTCAAGGTCCTGAGATCTCAAGAGTGGAGGCGTTCATTCATTCACATGACAGAACCCGGATTTGTCAAGGTTAATGTTGAACAAGTTACAGTTTCTGTTCTCAAGTGTTTTGAATTTGAGAGACTTCAGCACATTCTGTAAATTCTCAGGATACGGAGATATTCTCATAGTTTCAAGGCTTTTATAAAGTTTTTAGAACCATGGTCTCTTTTCTTCCTTTTTATCATTTTATTTCTAACAGATTTTATTCTGTAAGTGTCCCAGCTACCCCAATAAAACATGAAAACAAGACTTAATTTTTTATCACAGAATGGAAGCTTTACACTTTTATTAAAGGATTTCTTTTAGAGAGTTCTTCAATATAGAAAGAGGAAAGAGAAAGAAAAATGTTTTAGAAGACATTTTCAGCAGTTTTTTGTCTGTTTTATCAGATGGATGGAGCTGACCATGGGAAATATACTGGAAATTCTTAAAGCATTATATGGAATCATCTCTACAGATAGCCCTTCATCAAAAAACCTGAAAACATTAACAGACTGTGGGTAGCACATCTGTTTAAATTCAAGAATAAAGAAGACTGTGTCAGCCTCAGCCAAGATTGCACCTACCTGTAAGAAACAGAAAAACTGACTCTAAGGGGCTTAGACATAAACAAATCTTAGGCATCTGTATTCTTACAAAGCAAGAAGTTTGGAGCTAGGTGGTCAATGAGATTATGGGGGTTATTTGTTAGTACATCATAACCTAGCTTATACTGACAAAGAAAGCTCACATGAAATGACACCCAAAAGACCTGTGGCAAAGGGTCTAAAACAGGAGCATGTATTAGCAATCTCTCAACCATATTTTAATTTCACTGGGGTAATTGTGGGTAACACATCCTTCCAAATGGAAAGTTTTCCTTTTCAATTTCAAAATAAGGACTCTCAGGATTGCATTCAGCTGTCAACAACAAAAACAACAACAACAACAACAACAACACAAAAAGCCTGACTTACAATGTCATAAGCTTATAGTAGCGTTTATATTTCTCACACAGCAAGATGTCTGGAGGTAGGCAGTCCAGAGCTGGTGGTGTAGTTCATTGATATCATCAAGAAGTCAAACTCTTCTCATTCCTGTCTTATTCTGCCATCTTTTGTGTGAAGGCTCATGCTAAGATAGCTGCTATATTTCCTGGCATTGCCTCCACCTTCCAGATAGGAAGAAGGGGTAAGCATAAATGAACACTATAGCTGTGTTTCACCCCTTTCATCAGGAAAACAAAAGCTTGCCATAAATCCCCACAGCAGATTTCCACAAAGGTCTCATAGGCCAGAAGCAGGTCAACCTGGACTCTCTTAGTACAAAGGGAAGCTGAGAAACAGCATATTTGTCTTTCTAGTATCTGGGGTAGAAGAAATAAGGAAGAAAGGTGTCCGCTGAGTGTGGTGGTCATGAATGCTACTTACTAAATATGTCCAATTCTCTTTCCTTCTCGGGACATGTCTACTTGTGTTTCTTAACGCCTCTATGGTTGAGTGGGGCCATATACTTAGTCTGACCAAAGCATTTTTAATAGTGATGTGAAACCATCCATAGCTCTCTTCTTCTCAGCCTGGTGATTGGCAATGTTTGAGATGGTGGCTACTCCATCAGTAATGTCTCCTGAGTGTCTAAGATGTGTGGCTGGCTCCCGTGCTGACCTACGAAAGTAATCTAGCATGAGAAACAAATCTTTGTGTCTGAAGCCACATATATTTTGCAGTTGTTTGTTACTACAGCTTACCATAGCCCATCCTGACTGATTCAAGGAGTCAACTTAAAATGTCAGCCAGAAGGAACAAGTTTGAGAGGCAAGTAGTCTCAGGTAGGCCAGTGTCTTAGAGATCTCTGAAGCAATACTGATTTCAGTGGGATGATATCCTGAGGCCAACTTTCTCTACTTCAAACACAGTTAAGTGGTCTTTAATTCATACTGTTATAGCTGTCCTTGTACTGCCCATGGGACATAGACAAATTATCCCTCTCTCCTGTGTCTCTACACAGGTGAGTAGCTAATGAAACATAGCGTGTTCAAGGTAAGCCACCAAATTTAATATGAACTTCCAGGATGACCACCCACAAAAATTTAATGTATGATAATGACGGATGGCATAGTTTATGACAAGCCTAGTTAATGATACAATTCACATGTCTGCATTGCTGAGACTGCCCTTAAGAGGAAGCCAAAAAAAAACCTAGGGGTGCGGGGAGGTGACTAAGAGTTAAAGCATTAATGGCCTCTTCAGTTACATTAAGAATCTGATTTTATCTCTGAATATACTATTTCACAGCCTCAGCAAAGTCAATAGAAATTCATTCAGTAGTGACAGGGCTTTTCCACAAGGACTCCAAAGCCACCAGTATCAAGCCACTGTAACAGAGGCAAGTCATTTGGGAGAAGAAAGGGGACATTAGGAGACTTTAGTACAAAGGAGGTGGATTGCTTGACTAGCTGTTTCAAGTTTCACTGTTGCTCATGTTTCATTTTAACTACTACCCCTGGTCTTACCATGGGATGAGAGAAGTAAGCCACATGGATTTGTGCCAGCAAAACGCTTAGTTCCACAAAAGATAGCAACGCCGAATCTTCCACGACATGCTTCTGTGCTAAAAGTCACTTAACATAACTTCAGGCTCATCTGGATGGAAATGCATGGAGAGTAGGGGGAGCAACAAGGAGAGTACTCAATGGCTACAAGTGTCAATGCTGATTCAGTCCCTTCTAGATAGTCATGTTCCAGTTCCCACTTGCAAAGGTCAAAGGTTAGTTTGAAAACAGCAATGGAAGAACAGAAGGTCATTGTCACGTAATGCTACACTTCCATGGGAGCTTTCAAGTGCTCCTTTAAAAGAAGGTATGTGAGGGGTGCCTGGGTGACTCAGTAGGTTAAACCTCTGACTTTGGCTCAGGTCATGATCTTGCGATTCATCGGTTTGAGCCCCACATCAGACTCTGAGCTGTCATGGGTTCGAGCCCCGAGTCAGGCTCTGTGCTGACAGCTCAGAGCCTGGAGCCTGCTTCAGATTCTGTGTCTCACCCTGTCTCTGCCCCTCCCCTGCTCACATTCTCTCTTGGTCTCTCAAAAATAAATAAACCTTAAAAGGTGTGTGATAAACTCTTCCTTTTCTAAACTCCAAGTACACCTTCCCTGCATGTGTACCTGCCTCATTGTGTGTGTGTGTGTGTGTGTGTGTGTGTGTGTGTGTGATCTTCAAGTGTGAATTTTTAAAGCAAACATAAATATTGTAACTTTAGGGGCATTAATAATAACGGTTATAGCTATAGTTCCCTCTAAATATTTCAATGGATTCCCACTCTTCCATAAAAAAACATAAACCCTTTAAATCTTTGAATCATTTAATTTTATGTATTCTTTTGGTATTTCATTTGGGAGTTATGGGGTGTGAAATATGCACCATGATGAGAAAACAATTAACCAGCACACCTGTTGTTTATGCATATCGTATTGAAGAAGGGCCAGCTGGAGCTATTATTTTAATCCACAGTATGGTGTCAACCAGGGGGCTATCAGAGGTGACCTGATGACACTGAATTATACTTTCATTTGTATTACATGCCTTGCACTTGGCCCTGATGCTGGAATGATACTTCTCAAGTTAAAATTGTGTCTTTAACTCATAATTAGTGAGATTTTCAGATTTAGTAGAAAAATTAAAATTCAGATTTACTACAGAAGTAGTAAGTGATAGAATTGTTTGGGTTTTTTTAAATTTTTTTTTTAACCTTTATTTATTATTGAGACAGAGAGAGACAGAGCATGAACGGGGGAGGGTCAGAGAGAGAGGGAGACACAGAATCCGAAACAGGCTCCAGGCTCTGAGCTGTCAGCTCAGATCCCGATGCGGGGCTCAAACTCATGGACTGCGAGATCATGACCTGAGCCGAAGTCGGACCCGTAACTGACTGAGCCACCCAGGTGCCCCGTAAGTGATAGAATTGTATTAATAACAGAGAAATTGCCATTTATTATATTATTATAAAACAGGGAATTCACAGGTAAAAAGGTACGGAAAAACTGGCCATTCTAGATTTGTTCCTAATACAAGAGGAGAAATATTCTGTTTGCTACCTTTCATTAACAGACTGTTGATAGTAGATGGAAGCAATGCATATTTAAAAAAATCTTAACCTCTGCTTTAAAATTTGATTTGGGGCACATGAAACCAATAATTATATCTCTGGAATGCTAAACGTAGATATGTGGGGGTGGAGGGTTATTTTGTTTAAGACAATGGTTTTCAATCTATCAAACCTAGTGCCCCTTGTAAACAAATATTTTTTAATTCCCCATTTGCTGCATGCCAGTGATTTTCACAGTTATTATAACTTACTATACAGTAAAGAATTAACATTGCAGGCCTGACTGCTATTTCTTAAAAGGCTTGCTTATAACATAGGCCCTGGGCTGGAATCTGAATTACAGAAGGTTCCTACTGTGCTTACTGATCACGGTAGTAGCTTACTGTGCCTAAGTTGTTTATACAAATAATGTGGCTCATGCAGAATACCTGCTTTCCTTCTAGGAGTCTAGAATTTGGGTGTGTGCTAGGCAGAGGGTGCCCACCTGACCTGCCCTATTAAAAACCCTGGGAACTGATGCTGTATGAGCTTTTCTGGTCAACAGTATTTCATATGTGCTGTCACAACCCACTGGGGGAAGCAGATGCATCCTGTGTGACTCAAACAGGAGAGTTCCCTTGAAAGCTTGCACAGGTCTCCCCAGACTTCACTCTATGCCCCTCTGCCGACGGCTGAGTTTGCTTTGTATCCTGTCACTACAATAAACCTTAGCTGTGAGCACAACTAAATACTGAGTCCTGTGAGCCCTCTTAGCAGATCGTTAAACTTAGGGGTGGTATTGGGGACCCCTGAAACACACACACATACCAACTTCAAAAAAATACATATAATATATAAACTTATAGGAAAGGAAATATATGTGTAATTTGTAATAGAACAATACGCTTGTCAATATGCAAATGCTCAGGCATTACTCTCCTACAGGGTGTAATGAAGTGGTCAGATGCCTGCACCGTGGAATGACCACAGCTGTGACACCATAAACACAGACTCTTACAGGTTTCTTGTGTCGGAGACTCAAATATAATGAAGACCGCTACAAACAATGGCGTGCTTTCCTCAAAGGGGGAGCAATTCTTGGTGAAACTATAAACAAAACAAAGCTCAATTCTTCCCTTAAAAAATTCTGACCAAATTCAGCTTACATTAAAACCATCCCAAAAATACTTTGAGTTTCTGCGTAAAACAGTGTGAGATGCTCTGCTCAGATAATCATGAGCCCACAGTAAGATCAGGTGGGATGGATGAGGCAGCAAGGTGCACGGGGCTAGGTGTGGCATCTTTGCCTCCAGTCTCTGAAACGCTTCCTAAATACGCTCCAACCAACGATATGCGCCAAACACCTCCTTCACAAGGTGCACCGCTGCTCTGTTCAGAACTACTGGTCTTGGAGAACACATAATGACTCTGTGGGGCCCAGAAGTGGGGCTTATGGGGAATCTGATATCAGGCGGATGGAGATGCTAAGACTTAATAATAACATCAAGGAATAAAATAGAGAGTGGGTTTCCCTAGTAGCTGAGAGCAGACTTCAGTTCAAATTAGTCTAACAAACCCTTTGTAGGCACGTACAATGCGGTGGGAAAGGACAAGGCAAAAGCAGAGGCCAGGAGAGAGAAAGTGCTTATATTTAGGGGCAAAGAGTCACTCCAATTATCCCCAGAGGTGATGATACAGAAGGGGCTGCTTTTCATACTTGAGCCGAAGAGCACAAAGAGAGGGCGGCAAATATGAAGTGTGTCTGTCATTCAGCTGGGGACAGAGTGTGGGGGTATAGTCATAAAAATAGTTACAAATGCAACAACTGAAACTGTCACCAGCTAGACCCCAGACCTGACTTTTAATGTCCACCTGCTTGTACTCATTAACCTTTATCTTACATTCTTCCCTAAGCTCTTCTTTCTGGTTTGCCTCTTAACTCAGGCAAATGAGACCCTAAACCACCCCTCGGGTGATGGTGACCGTCCTGACAAGGCATCCCACTGGCCGAGGCCACCCAGACTGCTTGAGCTAACCCAGTGACCCAGACCTGCGCAGATGGACTGTGGAGTGAGTCCTGGGATGACTGGCAGTTAGTTTTACCTCTTTTAATACTACAATCTCCACCCAAGGAGGCACCTCAGCCTCATTTGCATAACATACAACGTATGTATAGGCATGTTTCCTTAAGGCACACGTGTGACCTTACGGCCGCCTCTAATCCAGTGACAAGACTTCCTGATGTAAATATTCATCCTAATCCATTCACCCTCTCTGGGGAGTCAAAGCTTTGGAAGCGATTCCTCACATGATTTCCTTTCTTTGTGCAAAAACACACTTGGAGTTTCTGACTCACCAAGGAGCAAAGTCACACTGATTGGGTTACAAAATGAATGCACAGCTACTGTGTGTCAGGCCAGGTTCTTATGTGTTATTTCAATCCTCACAACTTCCCTGGGAGGTGGCTATGTTTATTAGTTCCATTTTACAGATGGCGAAAACAGAGGTGGGGAAAGGTAAAACAACTTGCTCGAAGGAAAAACCTGGACGATCTGGCTCCAGAGTGCGTGCCCTTAAGTTCTATGCCATGAAGAATGCATGGGAAGCTGTTATAATCACACACAAAATTTCACAGGATATTCTGAGTCTGTTGATTCATGATCTTAAATAAAGTCTGTTTACTGATTCTTGTTTTTGAATAAAGGCCTCTAAAAATAGATGGTTTAAATGTATTTCAGTTGAGTTTCTGAGATGTGATGCAGCTGCCGCATAGCTTTTACAAAGCCCAAGGCTGACCCTGTACCTGTTTTTAGTTCACAGCGGGGCCACTACTATATAATTAAGACATTGGTTAAGACATTGGCTTTGAAGTCAGACTCAAGTTCACATCCAAGCTGAAGCATCTACCAGCTGTGTGATCTTATTTGTTATCTGCAAGAAAGGAATATGTTTCCTCATAGTATTTTATGGTAATGAACAGATACCCTCCAGGGAAAGCACCTGATGGCACACTGAGGCGTGCTCAGTGAACAGTCGTTCTTATCATGACTCCCCTCACGGTGCACAGTCATGTACTTGGTTCAGTCCCAGAAGGCAATTGCCTCTCAGGCCACCCCTCTGGCAGCCTGGTGAGTGTGCTGGCTCAGCACAGAACAAGATGGAGAAGTAGGTGTTTCCTGTCGGCATTCTCCTGTCCAAAGTTCCCTGGGAGTCTTAATGCCCAACACACACAGCGCCCTTCTACAGCCCTGCTCTGAGGCCTGTGCAGGCCCAGTCTGGGCTGTGCTCCATATGACAGGTCTGTCTTCATGATGGCATAGTGCCATCTCAGCTGTCAGCTAAGAGACTTCGTGTCTTATGAAGAAACTGGGGAGGGAAGGCTGAAGTGACCATAAAAAAGCACTTACAAATATTTATTTGTATTTACGAAAATGATAGCAAGTCATCTCGCCAAACGATGAAAGTATTAGCTATGCTTTACTTATGTCAGAGTAATAATGGGTACAATGCAATTAGTTTCCAGTTAACGTACACAGTATAGCCTTTGTAGGGAAATAAAGTTTGGATTCTAGGCTTGCTAACTGAATGCCTTTGGGCAAGTTTGAAGTTCATTTCATTATCTACAAGGTGAGGGCAAGAATGCCTACCTTATAAAGTATGGGGCAAAAATAAATGAGAGAATTTATGAAAAGCATCATACTTACCCCACAGGAAATTCTCAGTAAGTGGGAGCTGTTACTATTATCTACAACAGGGACTTGCGAACCTATGGGCTAAATCCCTGTTTTTGTAAATATATTTTTAAAGGAACACAGCCACGTTCATTCATTTATACATTATCTATGGATGCTTTGGTCTACAATGGCAGAGTGAGTAGTTCAGACAGATACCTTACAGCCTTCAAAAACTCAGATTGTTACTATCTGAGCCTTTACAGAAAAAAAAAAATGTTTTCTGATTCCGGATCTAGAGTAGGAGTTTTTCAAGCCGTAGCATGCATCAGAATCACCTGTAGGGCTGGATGAAACCCACACTGCTAGGAGTTCCCAGCTTTCTGGTTTAGATCTGTGGTGACCTGAGAATTTGCATTTCTGACTTGCTGCCAGATGATGCTAATGTTGCTGGGACAGGAACCTCACAGGGAGAACAAACCATCTACAGAAACTTTACCCACCTCTCCTTTCTTCAATTTCAATAGTATACATACATATCATAGGGTTGCTCTGTTGCTGTTGATACAGACATAAGAGGTATTTATATTCTCTATTCTGGCGTTCCAGCCAGATTTTCAGATTGCATGACTAGTGAGGACGACTTTTCATCCCTTGGTCCCTACTACAGTCCAAAGACATGACAGATAAGACTCAAGGTTTCTGCTCCTCTTCCGCTGGCTAGAGTCTGTTCCTTTCTTCTAACTGAAGCAGAAGCAGAAGCAGAAGCAGAAGCAGAAGCAAGGTTTGAGGTTACTTCCTTTCAGCTTCCTTTAACCCTCCACCAAGGTTTTACTGAAGTATCCATTCTCATGTTACCCTTTTGAGCTCCTTTCCAAGTTTCAAAAATTATATTCGGTGACATGCACAGAAATAAAAAAATACCAGAAAGTTCTTGTAAGCGGGACTCCAGTTTTTATTGTTGTCATTGCTGTTCAATGTTCTGTTTGGTTGCTTTTTGAAGGAAGTGGGGAGATGATTGGCTCATTGGTACTTCTGATTATTATGCTAAGTGCTAAGGACAGATAATCCCTTGCTGTTTTCCCCCTTGCTGAGTTACCAGGAACTCAGGAGAGTAAACAGCATTTTAATCCAAGGAACAAAGGACCAAGGTGCAATGTGGGCTCTGGTGGTTGACAACAAAAAAAGATATTTTGGGGACATGAGTCATCCCCAAATCACACCACAGAGATAATAGCACAGTTGACCTTACTCTACCCATCTACTGAGTACTTGGATATCCTTAATATTGCTTCCAGCAGAAGTGAAAATAGTACAAAGCAACTCTCCTCTCATTGGGGCGGATAAAGGTACATATTTATCATCTGCTCAGTGACATCCGGAAGCTGGTCAGTGTTTAGAAGAACAAAATGGAGTAATTATCAAAAGAATATCAAGTGGATCAATGGCATTTAGTGGCCTTTTAATTTAAAACAATTATACATGAATATATATTTATTATAAATATAAAAATGTTTATCATAAGAAATACATATCCTTATAATAAAACTTCAAATAACATAGAAGCATATGAGTAAAAGTGCAAGTCTTTTTAACAATTTCCCCCTCTTCTCCACCCCCGATCAGTTCTTTTTCCCAGAAGTAACCGTGGTTTATATTTGGTGTGCATCCTTCCAGAATTTACAAACACATGCTGCATTAATTATGCTTTTTTGTTTGTTTGTTTGATGTAGTTTTGATGCTTTCATATGGCGGAGGCTTGCCGACCCTAGAGAGATGATTTCTCCTAGGTTTGGCCATTTCCTAACCGTAATAAATACTCATGGAAGGGTTGTCTTTTATATGCAAACTAACCAATCCAAAGCCCCTACTCCTCAACTATCTCCTTTATTGGACTCTTCTACTCTATTACACTGTCACACTGTACCCCTGCCCTAATCACCTCAGGGTTAAACTTCAGACACCTAAGGGCACCCCTACACCCCAGAGCCTGCTGAAATTATTCAAACTAGTCAGTCCTAAATCTGTTTACTCTGCCTCACCGGTTCCTTCCAGCATAAACCACAGTAAAGGTCCTTGCCCACGTTTTCCCTGAACTCCTTCGTCATGATCAACCCTGGTGCTTCCCTGGGCAGCCCCTGCACAGCAATGGCATATATCATTCTCTTAGAACTGGAACAAAGGATCTTTTCAATGGTGATGGTCTCCTCATTTGCTGGCCTCAGCATACCTGACTAATAATAAAACTTGCATCTTAAAAACACATACTAACACACATTTATATATATATATATATATATATATATATATATATATATATATATATACACTGTATGACAGTACTATGAATATTGTTGATATTGTTGATATTGTTGATAATATTGAATACTATGAATATTGTTCTCCAACTTTTCATTTTCTTTTCTTTATGAAATAGACTATTTTGAAATTATTTTTGTGTTCAGTAGATGTAGGTAAATCTTACTCATTTTTCTCACTTCACAGGGTTCTAGCACATGGAAGAACCAACCATCCTACTTTGGTTGTTTCCAAGTCATTGTTCTGAACAAGGCTGCAATAAACACCACAATAAATCTATACATGAATGTGTGCAAGGATTTCTGCAGCAGAGAAACCAAGATTAAGCATTTCTGAGACTGAGAACATATATACTTACATTTTTTTTTTAAGTTTATTTATTTTGAGAAAGAAAGAGTGTGGAAAGGGCAGAGAGAGAGGGAGAGAGAGAGAATCACAAGCAGGTTCCACACTGTCAGCACACAGCCGGGATGCAAGACTTAAACTCACAAACTGTGAGGTCATGACCTGAGCTGAAATCAAGAATCAGACACTTAACTGTCTGAGTCACCCAGGTTCCCATACATTTTTGCAATAAGGAACCAAATAGCCTTATACACACACACACACACACACACACACACACACACACACACGTACCAATTCATACTCAACTATATTTGCTTTTCACGCGCCAAATACTGGATGTCAGTTTTTAAAATTTTTGTCAGTTTCTAGTTCTTATCGAAGTACATAAAATAGCCTAACAGGATCTGATTTAATTTTCATTAAATGCAAAATGCAAAAATGCATTTTATTAATGCATTTCCTGTGATAATTTTCTAATTAGTCCATATGTAGAAATGGTGTAGAAGTTTTTCTACTTTTATATTACACATTAAAGAATTTTCTCTCTGTAAAGTTTTTCTAGGAATACCTCAGATTTCATGGATAATGTTTTTCAGAAATAATAACAACTTGGGGTGCCTGGGTGGCTCAGTCAGTTAAATGTCCCACTTTGGCTCAGGTCAGGACTCACAGTTCATTGTTTGAGCCCTGCGTCAGGCTCTGCACTGACCACTCAGAGCCTGGAGCCCGCTTCAGATTCTGTGTCTCCCTCTCTCTCTGCCCCTCTCCCACTCCCACTCTGTCTCTTTCTCTCTCTCTCTCAAAAATAAATGAACATTAAAAAAAATTGAAAAAAGAAATAACAACTATGTGTCTTTCTTTCCAATACATATGCCACATATATCTTCAGTTTTCTTATTGACCAGTAAAAATTAAATAGCAGTACATAAAAATTTATTTATATTTTTTATGATTTGAATTTAAATGTTTCAACTTTCAATATTGAAAATAATACTTGCTCTTGGATTCTAATAGACAATTATTATCAAGTCTCTTTTTGCTTTTTTTTTCTCTTTAACTAATGAAATATAATTTCTGGCAACCATTGAGATGATCATATGAATTTTTGTATTTTTATTATTTAAAAAAAAATTAATGTTTATTTATTTTTTAGAGAGAGAGAGACAGAGAGACAGAGAGACAGAATGTGAGCAGGGGAGGGGCAGAGAGAGAGGGAGGCACAGAATCTAAAACAGGCTCCAGGCTCTGAGCTGTCAGCAAAGAGCCCAATGCGAGGCTTAAACATACAGACTATGAGATCATGACCTGAGCCGAAGTTGGATGCTTAACCAACTGAGCCACACAGGTGCCCATCTTTATTTTTTTAATTAGAGGATTACATTAATGAAATTACTAAAGGTAGAGTTTCTTTGTACTACTGGAATTAGCTTTGCTTGGTTATAATTTGTTGTAACTTTTAATACATCACTGGATTTTTCAAACAACGTGTTGATCTTTATAAAGACTGCATTGCAGGGGGAAATGAGGAAAGTTCCTTCATGCATCAAAATGATAAGACTTTCTTTAACACTGAGTATGGCCAAAATACCCTTTCCTCCCATTTCTTACCTTTTCCCAAAATCGCTTAGTGATCTACAGAAGAGGGTAGGTCTTTTACCTACAAGTGTTTAGATTTGAAAGAAAAAAAATGGTACATTTGAGAAGAGGTCATATATGTATTTGAAAAACAAGGGACCCACAGAATTTGATATGAACAACAGGGAAAATGACATACAAGCTTTTAAATACTTCAATTGAATGTGATTGTTTGATAGAGAAAAACATCCAACTGTCTTGTTTGGTTTTGCTCCTAGTTCATTTCATAACTTTTGGAACATGTGACATAAAGTTCTATTGATTAAGGGGGAAGAGAGCTGGTTAACTCTTCATTCCCCTCCCCCATGGATGTAGAAATGCACATATTTTACCTATGTATCCATGAAGCTATAAATATGCCTTTCTAAGAATGTAACTGCCATTATTGTAAGAGCCACTTGAGGAAAGTGAGCATGGGGAGAAGTAGAGAAAGAACCTTGCTGGTAATAACAGCAATCTAGAACTGAAAGCCAGATAAAGACTGTTATACGTCCTGCTTCTTAACACAGTTCAAACTTCGCTGTGGACTTCAGTCCACCAAACATAGATGAGAGAAGGATGCATTCCTTTTACCTCCCAGACCACAGAGCTGAGAACACTGGGGGAGTCCTCGAAGTGGTCCTTGTGGTTGGCAGTGAAATCATGCCCACCTTGTTTTGTGCCAGTTTTGTTGTTCGCAGGAACAGCTTCATAGGGAACTACTGACTTGGAATAAAAGGCAAGTCTCTGTAGGATGTTATGTATCAACATTTAAGATTATTGTGTTTTTTTTTCCATATGTGTTTCATGAGTAGAGGCTTAGACTCCGTGTTCATGTGGGCTCTTGTTGCCCAATGTCACTATCTGAGTCAGTCTACCCTTCTAGAATGGGAGAGAAAACTTCCCAGCTGAAATGGTTTAAGTAACGATAAAAATCATCTGTGTCAAAAAGATCAGGTAGTGCACTCTTGTGAAGGTGTTGCTGCTTTGTTGAGGGAAGGATCTTTGCTGTTCCAGCGTCTTTCTGGGTCATTGGGCAGCGAAGGTTTCCTACCTTCTCTTGAGATGATTTTCTTCTTTTATCTTCTATAGAACATTATGCATTCAATTTTACTGGTATAAAGCTCTCCTTATCTGTAGTTCACACCATTTTCTAATTCCTAATGTCACTTATTTGCATTTTTACTCTTTTTTTTCCTACAACAGGCTTGTTCAAATTTCTCTTTGTTGGCGATGTCTGTTGATTTTTTTCACTTCCCTGCCTTTCCTGGATTGATTAATTTTTCTTTGTTCCAATTTTCACTGAAATAGTTATTATACTTATCATAGCCCTATTCTCATTGTTTTCCTTTTAATCTTTAACTGCCAGTTAATTTCATGTCAATTAATTTTATTTTATCCACATAAAATACATAAAAGTTTAAAATTCCAACATTACTAAATGGTTTATAATTAAAACAAAAAATTAAAAGTCTCTTATCCCACCCTTCTTTACCTCTTGGGCCTATAACCTACTACTGGTTTCCTTGGTATTTGGCTTCAGCTTTTGGAATAATCATCATAGTTATGGCTTATAAAGTGCTTACTGCATATCAGATACTACTCTAAAAATATACACACAGCAAAGGAAACCATCAAAAAAATGAAAAGCCACTGAAAAGCTACTGAAAGGGAGATCATATTTGCAAACCATATATCTGATAAGGGGTCAATATCCAAAATACATAGAGAACCCATACATCACCAGCAAAGAAATAATCTGATTAAAAAACTGGCAGAGAATCCGAACAGACATTTTTTCCAAAGAAGATGTACAGCTGGCCAACAGGTACATGAAAAGTGCTCAACATCACTAATCATCGGGGAAAAGCAAAAGAAAACCATAAAGAAAAGTCACCTCACGCCTGCTAGCATGGCTAGTATCAAAAAGACAAGAAATAACAGGTGCTGGTGAGAATATAAAGAAAAGGTAATGCTTGTGCTCCGTTGGAGGAAGAGTAAATAAATGCAGCCACTATGGAAAACAGTATGGACGTTCCTCAAAAAAAATTTTTTTTTTAAATTGAACTACCATGTGATCCAGGAGTTCCACTTTAGAGTATATATGTTCAAAGAAAAACGCAATCATTGTCTTTAATAGACCTCTATACTTCCACATTCACTCCAACATTATTCACAAGAGCCAAGACCTAGAAACAATGTTCAAAAGTGTCCATTGATGGATGAATGGATAAAGAAAATACACACACACACACACACACACACACACACAGACACACACACACAATGGAGAATTATTCAACCATAAAAGAGAAGGAAATCCTGCCATTTGCAACAACTTGATAGACCTTGAGGACATTATCCTAAATGAAATTAAACAGAGAAAAACAAATACTGAATGATACCACTCATGTGTGGAAGCTAAAAAACAAAACAAACAAAAAACCAAAAAAAAAAAAAACACCCAAAACACCCAAAAAGCAAAAAGCTACAAACTCATAGAAACAAAAAATAGATTGGCAATTGTCAAAAGTGAGGGGTGGATGGTGGGAGAAATGGGTAGAGATGAAAAAGTACAAACTTCCAGTTATAAGAAATAATTTTTCTAAAAGTAATAAAAATATACATATGTCATTTAATTCTCATTATCTTTTATTACTGGTGGGAAAATCACAGTTCTGAATCATTAAGGAACTCTCTTAAGGTCACACAGCAAGGAAGTTGCAGAACTAGGATTCAAATTAAGGCAGTATCTGTTAAAAAGAGGTACTGCCTCTCAAAAATGCTTTGCTAACATGTGTTACAGTTATTTCTTGATTTATCAACTTTAGACATCATCTACTGACTTTGCATTATAGTAAATAAAGACTAACATCTCCTGTTACACACCCTCTCCTCCTGCCCCTTCTTATCCTTCCAACACAGTAATCTGCAATTGCTATTTATTTTTTAAATATTTATTATTTTGAGAGACACAGTGGGAGGGACTGAGAGAGAGGGAGAGAGAGAATTCCAAGCAGGCTCCATGCTGTCAGCACAGAGCCTGATGTGGGGCTTGAACCCACAAACTGCGAGATCATGACCTGAGCTGAAATCAAGAGTCAGATGCTCAACCGACTGAGCCACCCAGGTGCCCCTGCAATTGCTATTTAAATCCATAACAATTATATTATCAGGGCCATTGATTGCACAGTTAAACAAACTGCACTATTTGTAATAGGCTATTTCATAATACTATTTCAAAATAGTGACGCTTTTAAGAAACAATCCCTTATTTTCTTAGAAGTAGCTTTAAAAAAATCCTGTTTTGTTCTGAAAACCTGTATTTTATAAATCTCCAAATGACCCTCAATATTTTCCATATGCTCAGATATAAAGTTTCCTTTTTCTTAAAGTTCCTGATTTTTTTGTTTTTGTTTTTGTTTTTTTTCCCTAGAGCCCCTTCCCAGAGCTCTGGGGTGAACTGGTTTCAGAGCCTGCTGCACAACATTTTATTTTATTTGTGGGTCTACCCTTCACCATCATTTTCAGTCTTCTCTTTGTTGATTTTCTGTGTCAAATCCTCCATTAGGAGAATATCACGTTTTCCCACTTACTACTCTATGGTAGCTCTAAGAAACAGGACACCTGCTAGTTTTAGTCTGAGTCCCCATAAGCTGGAAAGTATCTTTAGTCTACGCTCATGCTTGATTAATGTTTGGTTGGTTATAGCAGGTTGAACACATCATTTCACTGTCAGCCCAACAGTGATGCTACTGAGAAATCTGATGCCATTCTGTTTGTAGTTCCTATTTTGTGACCTATAATTGCCCTCTTAACCCCTTGATGACTCTTGCCTTTAAGGAGCTTCTTTTTTCCCCAAGTGTTCTAAAATTTCATGATACATTTCACGTTGGTGTTTCTTCAATCCCTGCGTTAGGTACTCATTGGACTTTTCAGTTTTAATGCTTTTGCTTTTTCCTGCTTTGAAATTACCTTATTCATTTCATAATTGCCTTCTATTTTCTGTCGTCTCTTTCTGGTATTCCTATTCCTTACTCCTGCATTGTTCCTTTAATTTCCTTATTTTGGGGATTCTAATATTTCATCTCTTTTCTCAACTTTCTGGAAGATTACCTATATTTAACACTACAACCCTTCCATTGAATCTTTTATTTTGGTTACCACAGTTTAATATGGAAGAATTCTTAAATTTCTCTCATTTCAGGGTAGTAATTTCTTTACCGATGGATTTAGTATTTTCTCTCATATTTCTGTTACGTCTGGGTATCTCTTTCCCATTTGTTTTGGTGTCTTTTATTTTTGAATTTATCCTGAAATGGCTGCTCATTCTTGATTGCCCATAAACATAGGGGAAAGTATTTCTAACAGGTGATTAGAAGCCTCTGCTCATGGGCGGGGCTTGTCTGTGGCTGGGCTCAATGAGGATGATGAACTCACCTTCCCACCGGGGAGAGCCCCAAATGTCAGGAATTGGAGGCTGTTCATCATTTCTGAAATGAATCCTCCAAGCCCTTTCCGGGCTGGAAGCAGGGTGTTATATATCTGCATGTTGATGTTCTGGCAGCTGGACAGAAGAAGGGCAGGTATGGATGGGACTCTATAGTGCAGCATGCAGACTTTCACTTAACTCCTTTGCAGCCCTAGTATCCTTAGCACGGAATGCTCCCTGCTCAATTTCTTCACAGGATCAACCCTTTATTGCTCTGTGCATGGGTGTGAGTGGTGATGAGTGAAGTGAATCTGGAGGTCTAGCCACAGACACAACCCTCCTCTCTCTAGCACCTGAGGGTCTACCAAAGGTACCCTGAAAGAGTTCTGCAGGGAGAGTTACTTGCCCAGTGACAATACTCAGGCTGCAACTTCTTCCACTTCATTAATTCTGCTCCTATTACTTGACTTGCTTTACTTTTCTAAAGGCTTATAGAGGTCTTTGATCTACTTTTGTTTCCCCTTCTGTACTGTTTTAGTGTCATGGGCTAATTTCTTATTTCTACAGCAAAAGAGACCTGGGAGTAGAAATCCTGGCTGAAAAAGAAGTATGTATTTTTAATTTTAAATATTTTTATTTTTATTAGAGAGAGAGAGAACACAAATAGGGGAGAGGGGCTGAGGGAGAGAGTGAGAGAATCTTATGCAGGCTATGCTATCAGTGTGGAGCCCAATGCAGGGCTCGATCTCACAACCCTGGGATCATGACCTGAGCCAAAATCAAAAGTCGGATGCTTAACCCAATGAGCCACCCAGGTGCCCCTAATTTTAATACATACTGATGGCTGGCTTTGCAAAACTGTAACACATCATAAACACGACAGTACCCTCTCCATGATATTCATTACAGTAAATTAGTATTATTTCTCTCCTAATTATTGCTATAATTGGATTAAAATATATCTAATTGCTGCCTAAATGTTAATTACCGTGAATTCTAGTGAATTTCAGTATCTTTTGAAACGTTTGTTGACCATGTGGGTTTGCACTTCTATAAACTACTCTCTCATATATTTGCTCCATTATCTAGTGTATCGTATGTTCCATTTGTCAATTTGTAAGAGCTTTTTGTATATTACAGATATTTGTCTTATGTGTCACAAATATTTTTTCCTCTGAATCCATCTGTCTACTAACTGTGTTAGTGGTATTTTTTTAAGTACACAAAGTTTTTATTATTTATAGAATCAAATATATTCACTTTTATAGCTTCGGGGTCTTCATTTGATTACACATGTGGGATCCTGTATTAGTTTGTAATATCTATCATTTCCATTACATTGACATCTGTACTCTATCTAGAGTTTGTTTATAGGGAATATGATAACCAAGTAGACCTATTTTCTCTATACCTATTTTTTTACAGATAGTTGGCTAGTAGTATAACCACCATCTTTCAAATAATCCACTCATTTTCTGCAGAATTAAAATTCTGACTTTATTACATGTTATATTTTCAAATATATTGAGATCTATTTCTGAATCTTGTATTCCATTCCCCTGGTCTGTTTGTCTATCCCTATGCCAAGACCATATTGATTATTTTTAATGTTTATTTATTTATTTTGAGAGAGAGTTAGTGGGGGAGGGGCAGAGAGCAGGGCAGACTGAATCCTAAGCAGGTTCTGCACTGCCAGCACACAGCCCAACCTGGGGCTCAAACTCACAAACCAGGAGATCATGACCTGAGCCAAAATCAAGAGCCAGATTCTTAACTGACTGGCTGGGCCACTCAGGCACCCCAAGACCATGTTGATTTTAAATAGAGTACATTTACTGTATGTTCTTATCTAAGGACACAGGTCCCCCTGACATTTCTTCTTTTTTCACACTTTTCTTAATTTTTTTTTCTTCCTAAGCATCTATTCTTCCAAAACCATGTTAAAATAATTTAATCTAATTCTAATATTTTGGTGTGTGACTTCTATCATGGGGTCCACTACATTTCTTTCTTTCTTTTTTTTTTTTTTTCCTCAGTGTATTTCTTTTAAAATGTCTTCCAAAATGCCTTACAGTTTGAGCCCTGACTACAAGAGGAGTTGACTTTCTGTTTCCATTCCTAGGTGTTTATTACAAGAATAGGCAGAAGCTACTAATTTTTGTTTTATTTTGCCTTCAAATGAACAAGGTTACCATTTTTACTACTTTACAAGAAATTAGAGATGATTTCCAAGTATGTATTTTAAAATGAGTAAAAGAAACAGTTGTTAAGTTCTCCTTTTCCAAAATTTATACCTGCCATTTCATTTTTGTGTCTTACCGCATTTACTGGAAACTCCAATACAATGTAGGACAATAATGGTGATATCAAGCACTATTGTTTATTTTCAGATTTTAATTGACATTATTTGTTTGCCAAATAATTGCTACATATTTTCTATTATATGTAATTTGTTTCCATCTTCTCCATCTTTCTTAGAAATTTTAGTGGGAATGGGTACTGAGCTTTTCAACTATACTTCCAGTATCTTTTATCTTGGTCCTATGGCTTTTCTATTTTAATTTGTTCAAGTTGTTATACTGCATTATATTGACATACTTCCTGATATCGAAGCACCCGGGCATTTCTGGAACTACCTCATTTGGTCATAGTGTATTGTTAAAGATATTTCTTGATTCTGATTGCCAATATTTTCTTTAGAGTATGTGCATCTAAATTCATGAAGGCTGTTTATCTACAGTTTTCATATATGTACTATCTTTCCCTGGTTTTGTGTTATAGTTATGATGGTTTCATCTTTCATATAATCTGAAATGATTCAGATACTATTGGTATTACATGCTTGTTTAAAGGTCAGGCAAGGCTCAGCTATAAGCCTATCCATTCCTGGGAACTTTGTGAATGGTTAGTCTTTAATCACCTTTCCAGGGTCTTCTGCTGTACACTTCATTTTTTGTTTTTTTTTTGGTCTATATTTTTTTAGGCAATAGTGACTTCAAATGTGTTGCTATAGACTGGATGTGTATTTATTATAAACTTTTATATTTTTTTCTCTCTTGTATCTTCTGTGACTATGTTTTTTCTCATTCTAATATAGTTCAGTTCTCCTCTTTTCTTTTCTTCTTTTTGGTTAAATGAGAAGATTAACATTTTATTGGTAATTTAAAAACATCTTTTGGAAATATACATATTAACACACATATAAATTTTCTATTTATTAATTTCAGCTTTTACTATTAGGTAATTTCCACTTTGTATTTTCCTTTGGTTTATCTTGTCCTTTTCATAATTTCTTAAAATGAAGCGTACCTGGGTGGCTCAGTTAAGTGTCTGACTTTGGCTCAGGTCATGATCTCATGGTTCATGAGTTTACGCCCTGCTTTGGGCTCTCTGCTGACAGCTCAGAGCCTTCAGCCTGCTTCAGATTCTGTTTCTCCCTCTCTCTCTCTGCCCCTCCCCTGCACGCTTTCTTTCTTTCTTTCTTTCTTTCTTTCTCTTTCTTTCTTTCTTTCTTTCTTTCTTTCTTTCTTTCTTTCTTTCTTTCTTTCTTTCTTTCTTTCTTTCTTCTTTCTTTCTCTTTCTTTCTTTCTTTCTTTCTTTCTTTCTTTCTTTCTTTCTTTCTTTCTCTTTCTTTCTTTCTTCCTTCCTTCCTTCCTTCCTTCCTTCCTTCCTTCCTTCCTTCCTTCCTTCCTTCCTTCCTTTTTCTTTCTTTCTTTCTTTCTTTCTTTCTTTCTTTCTTTCTTTCTTTCTTTCTTTCTCTTTCTTTCTTTCTTTCTTTCTTTCTTTCTTTCTTTCTTTCTCTCTCTCTCTCTCTCTCTCTCTCTCTCTCTCAAAAATGAATAAGCCTTTTAAAAAGTCTTATAATTTTTAAAACGTGGATTAAGTCACTTCATTTTTTTTCTCTCCTTTCTAATACTAACAACATTTAAAGATATTCAATTTCCATTTTGCTATGTCCCATACACAACTTCTGCTTTTGTCACCTGCCCATAGATTCTGGGCTGTAGTCTGTATCTTTTCATGGCTTCCTAGATAGTCTGTAATACTGGATTTGCCATCGTCTTTGATCCAAGGATTGTCTAGGAGTATAGTTTATAATTTCCAATTAACAATACGTTTGATAACTTTTTACAATTTATTATTTTGTCAGCTTATTATCAGAGAAACAGCCTATAAAATCCACACACTTTTTATTTCATTAAGGTTTTCTCTGTGGCAAGGCATAATTGATCTTTCCAAGTGTTCTGAAGGCATATGAAAATAATGGATATGCCTTATTGAAATGATACAGGGTTTTGTATATAGCTATTATGTCAAGATTATTGATTATATTATTTGTATCTTTATAGCCTACCTACCTATTATTTGTCTATCAAAGTTGCCCATTTCTAAAAGAATCCATGTCTTTGTGTTCTGAAGTCTTCCTATAATAGTAGGTAGTATATTTTTTTACTACATTCTCTTGGCATTTAGGCTGGCTGCTTTGTAAAGTAGCTGCTGTGGTATTTGGTGCACACAATTTTATGACTAAATTTTTATTCATGGCTTATAATTTTTTTATTATCTAATGTCTCTTTTTGTCTGTTTCAGGCTTTTAATCTTAAATTTCACTCTATCTGTTATAATTCCTCCATAACTGTTTTATGTTTGCATTATTTGGGGATCTTTACTTATTCATTCATTCATTTCCCCTTCACTGCTTTTTTTTTTATTTTGTTTTTTTGTTTTCTTTACATCAATCGCTTACCATTGGGTGTTATTCTCTAACACAATCTGAAGATCTCAGATGGGGTCTATCTTACTTTCGATATCTTATGTTATATTGTTCCCTTTTCTCTTACAATTCAATATTTTAATTTGCTATGTGTTTCAATGTTATCCCCTTGCTAACTTAAAAGTTCTAGTGTTCTTCTGCCCTGATTAATACACAGATTTCCCACACATTTGAAAAAAAAAGCCACAAGACCAACTTTTTCCCCACAGAGACACATTTCTATCTTTCCACTTCCCTGACATCCTCATTTAAGGCCTGAAGAATACTTACTTCTGCTTCCCCCTACTCTTTCTCACCTTTGTTCTTCCCTTCCCTCACTACTCCCCACTGTAAGGTTTCACTAAGGACAGCTTAGCATTTTAAGATATAGACAAACAGAATCTTCCTTGCAATTATGAGTCATTTGTTTTGAGCCATACGAAATACACATATTAGACATTCTCAGAAGTCCATCGCTATAAACGTATGTGTATGCTTGCCTATGTGTCTACAGCATGTCTCTATATACATAAGTTATTGTATTATTCTCAAATTTATAACATTTTCCTGCAATTGATGTTATTTTAATTTACTTTTATTCTAAGTAATGCTTTTCAACTATATAAGTAATATATGAATACATTTTCACTGTAAAGAATTCAAACAATACAAGAGTCATGTGGCCATCCCTCATCCTATTCCCTTCCCTAATGCAGCCACTGTTAGAATATAGCATGTAATTTTCCAGACTATTTCCCATACACACACACACACATACACACACACACACAGACATATATACATACATACACGTGTATTTAATATAAATGGTATCACGTGATCTGTACAGGTTTGCAACTTTACTTAATATATTTTAGAGATCTTTCTTGGTGAGCAAATATAGTTGAACATACTTTGTCACATAATACTGTATAGCATGCGTGTAGCATAGTTTTTCGATGGACATTTATGTTGTTTCTACTAATTTGCTATTGAAAACAATGTACAACCTTTTACATGTCACCCTCTAACATGAATGAGGGCTTCTGTAAACACTGGATCTATGGAATTGCTAAGTCAAAGAGTAGTGTTTTACTATTAAATTGCTACCCAAGAATTGCTGTACTTAACCAGCATTGCATGGAGTTTAGATTTTCAATGACAGTGCATGATGATCCTCTCTAGCATTTTTTTTTATGCCTTTCTACGTGCATTACAAAATGGCTATCATATCCATTTAGTGAAATGACACTGTGTTCAATGTAGTAAATGATAGTATTTTTCCAAATACCTTTTATATGTCTGTGTGTTGAAACACTACTATATGTGTACTATAGAAGGACTAGAGTATCCATTTCCTGAAATAACACTATTTTGCACGTAGCAAACTCTTGGACAGCACTTAATATGATTAAATTTTTTTTACGCTAGTATGTTGGGGGAGAAAAGGTATGTTGTGTTTCAATTTCTACTTAGTAGCAAGGTGAGCATCTTCTCATGTTACCTTAGCTATGTGTGTTTCCTCTCCTATCAACTGCCTATTTTCATTTTTTGTTTTCTTTCTGCATCTTTTTCTAACATAAAATTCTAACTCTAATTCACAAGTTATCTATTTATAGAGTTTAATCCTTTCTTATAATATATGTTAAATTATTTCTCCCAGTCTGTTACTTATGTTTACCTATGTTTATGGAATACTTGGTCAACACAAATTTTTAAACTGTGAAGTAATCAAATGTAAAAATTCTTTCCTTTAATATGTCTTGGTTTTACACCTTGTTTGAGAAAGCATCTAATACACTAAGATTAAAAAAATATTCTTCTGCAGGCATCTAGGTGGCTCAGTCCGTTGAACATCTGACTTTTGATTTTGGCTTAGGTCATGAACCCAGGGTTGTGGGATCAAGCCTCACATTTGACTCCATACTGAGTATGGAGCCTGCTTAAGATTCTCTCTCTCCCTCTTCCTCTGCCTCTCCCCTGCTTGTACTCTCTCTCTCTTAAAAAAAAAAAAAATTCTGTATTTTCTTCAGTATTTATATGGTTTTGTATATTTATGATATTAATGCATGTAAAATTTATATTTCTTTATGGTAACATGGGCTGTAATTATTATTTTTTTCAAATGGATTGCCAAATGTCCTCCAACCATTTATGCATAGTTCATTATTCCTCACTGCCACCTTTATCATAAAATAAATTCCTACTTAAAAATAGGCTTGTTCTTGGACTTCTCTTACATCAATCAATTTATCTCTTCTTGGTTCAAACCCACACCATTCTAATTATTACGGTATTTTTGTGTATTCTGAAATATCAAAGGATAATTTTTCCACACCACATTTTGTGTAGTGCTTTATTTTGAAAGCTGTCTTGGTTACTGGAGAACATTTTTACCCTCCCAGGTGTATTTTATAATCAGCTTGAAAAATCCCATAAAGAATTCTGTTGGATTTTGATTGAAAATGCATTCAATTTCAGATTGGCTCTAGAAGAAATAACATTTTTATAACATTGACTTTTCTCATTTCATGGATATACAATACTATTTCCATTTATTCATTTCTTCCCTCCTTTTCTAATTAAAAAGTTTTGTCATTCACTTAGATCTTACATGTATCTTATTAGGTTTATTTCTAGGTAGTTCAGATTTTTTATTTATATTATGAATGGAATCTTTTCCCAATTACATTTTCCAATGGGTTGTTACTGAGATAGAAGAAATTTCTTGGATTTAGTGTGTTTTAATGTCAGGCTACCTTGGTGAACTCAATAACCACCAAATTTTCAAAAATTTCTTAAAATTTTGTTTCTACTAATGAAAAATGTATTTTTCAGTACTAAGCATTTAATGTGATATAATAAATTTAGAGTTAAGTTTCAGAATCGGCTTTCAAATCTATGCGTACAGACTATAACCCCCCCCCTTATATTATTTCATGCTGACTCAGCATTCAATGAGTCCATACCCCCATTCCATTCCTCTCCCACCCCACCCCCCAAGATTAAGAGAAAGAAGGATTTCTGTTTCTTGCCAAATCCCTCATTTTACCTAGTGAGACCTAAAGAATTTAAATGACTTGTCCAAGGTCATACAATGTAGCACTGGCAGAACTAGATTAGCTTCTGGGAGGTTATTGCCATTTCTAATGTAATAAGAATAACAGTCACTTTTATAAATTGTATATGCTTCTAATATACAGCTTTGTCCGTTTTAGTATTCCATGATATTTGTGTAGGATTTTATGAATATGTAAGAAATAGGCACATTTCCATGTCATGAAAATACTGCTGGCTTTCAATTATATTTCTAATTTTAATAATTAACTTTTATCTTAATTTTAATAATTTAACTTATTAATACTTTTCATAAGTAGGAAATGGGTCATATTTATATTGTAACACTATGTAAGTATTTCCAAAGTGGTTGAAGACAATTATCAAAATGCTTGGGAATGAAAACCAATGAAAAGTTATTAAACCCCCAAAATGCCTTGAGCATTAAGAGTCAACGTGGTGTAAAAAATTGGGCCAAAAATATAATTAAATAGCTATTATCAGCAGTTTAATACACTATACTATGTACTTCACATACACTATCTCACTTAACTCCAAGACACATACAACAACTAAGAGACAAATATTATTGTTCTTACTTTTTTTTCCCTTTCACAGAGGAGATACTAGAACTTTAGAGGCAAAATTGCTTGTCCAAGTTCAAGACATTTGTCAGTAGCAAAGACTGAAGTGGAACTCAGGTGTATTTAACTCCAAAGCCCTTTTCCTAACTTATTTGTTTATTAATCTATTTTGCTTAGAATCCAGCTAAGGATATATATATCCACCCATTTGGCAACACTGCATAAGTACACCAAGTCCTGGGGACATTTTAAACTATTAACTGAGACACAAATGCATCTGTAACCAAAAAGCTTGTCATGTAACTTACTGAACATTTTCCATGAGTGCCTCTGACGTAGTATTCATGACATATCTCATCACAAATTAAAAAAAAAAAAAGTCATTGTAGAAGAACTGATATATGCAACTACATGGATGAATATCAAACACATGCTAAACAAAATAAGCCAGACACAAAAGAGTATATATTATATGATTTCATTTATATTAAACTCTTGAAAAGGCAAAACGAATCCAGAGTCACGGAAAGCATATCAGTGGTTGCCTGGGGCTGTGTATTATGGTGAATTGACTGGGAAAGTGAACAAGGGAATCTCTTGGGGGTAGATGATACCTAATGCAAATATTCCCTAGAAACAGGTCACAACCATTGGTTGAATTAATAATATACCATGTGGATCTTAAGGTTTTTTTTTTTTTTTTTTTTTTTCAATCTGGTCAGAGAACAGCAAAATTCAGCTACTAAAATAAACAGTCTGGAAGCTTAGTGAACAATCAATTGTGATAATCCGTCTAGCTGAACAAAGGGCACACATGAACATCTCCAATGTTCTATTTTGATATGAGATTCATGCAGTGAGTTGTTGTTTCTTCCTTCTTGCAATGGACAGGAGATTGTAATGAGAAGATAATTTTGCATCAGAAGCAGCAGCTTACAGATTATCTCTTTCAGTTTTTTTCATTCTTATGGCAAATTCTGCTACAGCATTCAGAGTAATGGAATTTTGCACTCATATTATTATAAGATTTTTACATTAATTCAAGGATCTCAATGCTTGCCTTGAACAATGTCAAATATAACGGCAAAATATGAGCAAGACTTATTGGAAAACATCTGTATGCATCTCATAACAAAAAAATGCACAATACACTCTATTTTGAAATTCTGATTTTCTTCACATTAAAATTGCCTTCAAATATACCTATTATGCAATATGATTCCTATGACATGATCCTTTATCCATTATCCCCTCCCATTTAATATTTTGCTATTTAAGAGAGAAAAACAATCCTAAAAAGGAAAAAAAAAATGAAGACAATTCTCTCTCTTAAGAGAACTTGTACTTTGAATTTATAAAGGTGAATATTCAGGGATCTAGCACTCTTGGCAAAGTTTTCAAAACAGGTATGAAGGAAAAGAAGGATATGAAATAGAAAGTATCCAATACAAGGTGAATGAATAAAGGTAAAAGGACAGTTATAGTGCACATCATCAGCATAGATTAAATCTTAATTTAGGATTAATTTCTTAATTAAGGAAATTAATAGATAGACTTCACAAGGTCCCTGGACATGTTGAGGTTATAAGCAAATTTTTCACTGCATGTAGGAAAAAACCCTACTGCCTTGTAAGACTCTCCAGTGATTCTGGCCATATGCCGCCCACATTCCCCTAGATTAGATACGTAGCTAATTCAGGGTATATCCCACTTATCCAACACTAGCGTATCTCATACACATATTGTTGCTTAAACATTCACTCTGAGTCACAGAGCTAAAAACCCATAAGGATCTCCTTAGAGCTAAATATTCCCAGAGAATCCCCAGAAATATAAATTCCCAGGAAAATCCAAAAACAACCAAAAAGCCAAGAGCAGAGAGACACTGACTTCATTTTGGGTCTAACACCTCAGACTGGTTTATCAAAAATATTCCTGCTGAGCAAATGGATCACTTATTGCACTTTCCCTGTTCCCTTGCCTCCCCCACACAGGCCAATGACCTCATAGGCAGAGAAAGGAAAGAAGGCAGCATTTGTTCAACTTCTACTCTGTGACAAGCAATGTGCTTGGCATTTTGGACACCTTTCCATGCTTTGTTTGGATGGAAAGTTAAGATTCTGGGAATCGCAGCAAACTGTCCTCACCCAAGCAACCTGTGGTGGAGTGTGGACTTGAATCCCAACCAGCTTGGATCTCAGCAAATCTTTCTGCCCAACTACACAGTGTCTCCTGCCCCTCGCCTCAACCTCTTTGGTCCTCTCCCACAGGGAGTTGGATGTTTACAGCCAGCTCACTCCAGCTAAACCATTTCCTAGGGGCAACTGGGTGGTTCAGTCTGTTAAGCCCGCAACTTCAGCTCAGGCCATGATCTCACCATTCGTGAGTTTGAGCCCCACGTTGGGCTCTGTGCTGACAGCTAAGAGCCTGGAATCTGCTTCAGATTCTCTGTGTGTGTGTCTCTCTCTGATTCTCCCCTGATTTCTCTTTCTCTCTCTCTCAAAAATAAGTAAACACTTAAAAAATTAAAAAAAAAAACCCAACATTTCCCAAAGCTGCCCATTATGCCACAAGCAAATTTCTTAGGACAAGCGCACCCTCGTCCTTCATTTAGGTAAATTTCAAATGTATTACTGCATGCTCATGGTGGGAAAGGTACAATGCTGGGAATCAGGGTGCCTGGCTTCTAGCCTGCTCTAAAGAGACTATGTGACCTTGTACCAGGCGCAAATCAATCCAACTATCAGATGGCGAGGCGGGTAGATTACACGATCTCGAAAGTTGAGATGTAATATTCCGAATCTATTATTCCTTGGCATAAACATGTTTCTAGGGAAAGTCATTTGATCATGTTACCATATTATTAGATTCAGTGCCCTTATTCAGGGAAATATCAATTATGCCCACAATGGTTTAGTCCATAATTCAGATTATTAGGACATCACCCCAGTGTATTTTATTTGATTTGTATAAAGTGTAGCACATTGCTAAATCCAAACAGACCCTTAAATGCCATTTAACCAGATGATTTGCTGAAAGCTACTGCAGTATTCTTTGCGTGTGCAAGCCTGGGGAAAGTGATGAAGGTGAAGTTGGAGATGAGATGAAGCTCTGAAGCAGGAGAAGAAGGACCATGGCTGAAAAAACGCAACAGCCTCTACGAATTTCATTTTCTTGTATTTTAAAAAAAAGCATTAATAATCTAGGTTTCTAGTAAGGGTTCAGTGGGATGATTCTTGTCTGCTAATAAGGTATAAAGTGACCTCAAAGCAGAAAAATCAGGCATTATTTTAGATCTTGATTTTGAGACATAAGTCTGACAGTTATTGATAGAAATTGACCCAGGTAAGGGATACAAGCTGCTTTATAGGCAAAAAAAAGCTGCTACAACTTGATTGTATAAAAATGACTTTATGGACAGGAGAATGTGGTATTTTCTTGTTTTTTCAACCACACAAAAGTATCCTATTACCTCACTTGTTCAGAGATTTCCATCAGAATTGTGGAAAATTTGACTGGGGCTTGTGTATGTATTTATGTATGATAGTGGTGGTAGGTAGGTAGGTGTTCCTTTGTCCTTGAAGCCAGTCCCAACTGTTCTGGGGCAGCCAGGTACACAAGCCATGCATCGATCATCAGGGGAGGAAAGCACCTTGTCCTGGTATTATTTATCTCTGTCTTTCTGACCAGTTTGGAAGCCACTGTGAACCTAGTCCCAGCATATTTCTTAGCAACGGCAGAAGTCCAGGCACAACTAAAGGCCAATCCCATTTGTTTCTAGTGTCTGACCACCCCAAGTTACACTGAGCTTCAGACCCGCCTGAAGTTCTCCCCTCATGGAGACACAGCCTGGTCTGGGCAGGCTTTGCTGAGAGTTTCCAGATGCTTCTATGTGCCTTTTTGGTGTATATCCCTCATTCTCCCCTCCCTTCCCTGACCCATGCAGCCAAGACTTCAATGATATTCTGATAGGTTAAACACTTGTTCTGGAGTCTCCTGGATAGTTGGCAGCAGACTGCAAAATCACTGCCCGGTTCCAGAAAGTGGCTCTTGATTATGTCAGGGTAGGTCTCAGACAACTGTACCCTCATGGCAAGAGAAGTGTTAGAACAAAGCCAAATCGCTTTTTGCTCCTGGAAACACTGGTCTTTCATGTCAGAGTTTGGGTTACTTAATCTTTTTGTGCCAGGAATAAGATTTCCCTGGTGTGACATCCACTGATAGCAATGGACATTCTATGACTTGGAGTGCCAAGAAATTAATGCTTTAATCTGCATAATCAAATCCCCAGGTAAACATCACCATTCTTTTCTCAGTACTTTCTATCCCTTGCATTCCCAAATCCATCCTTACATTTACCCAAAATTCATAAAAATGCAATACTTATAACAATTTTTACTGGGGGAGCTTTTAAGGTTCCTGTGATAAACATTTACTGCATGAAATTCACTAAATCCAGGATCATCAGGTTTTCTTATGCGTTTGAAATATGAAAAAATATATACAGCCTGAATGTTGCATGCTATAAGGTACATTTCTTGAATTTACATTTCAATCACTTAGTCTATTTCAATATACTGTTGATTTATATTCAGGTTTTAAACCTCCATTTAATGTTAAAATCCTTAAAACAAACCGTAGCCACAGAGGGCTTTTCATTTTTCATTAGTCTTCTTAACTCAGCTTAACTCGATTCTTTCTCTTATAAAAAGCTAGAAAGAATTGTTGTTGAAGGGCACAGTGACAGAAGACTCAATTAGCATGATGCTCCTCACAGGTGTCTGTTTCCCTCCAGAGCTCAGTGGGTTAACCTGATATGGTTGGAAGGGACTGGGGAGACCAAAGGAGACCAAATCAGGTTAAGGCGATTTTATGATTTTCGAATTCTGATTAAAGCCAGGATGTGTGGTTGATATAAATTCCAGTATTAAGCTTAGCCTGGAGTTTAGTCTGCAAATTGCTTTTTAGAACAAACAACTGTTCCTTGTTCAGTTTCGTGGCCAGCACCTCCTAAGACTTTCCTCACACCCCAGATAGTGTTAATCATTCTTTTCTCAACTCGTAAATATTTGTCTCATTTACTACTCGATCGCACAATTGTTTATTCATATTACCTGTCTCCTTATTGAAAAAAAAAAAAAAAGAAAACCTGTGTCCTCAGTAGGTGATCAATGAATTGTTGTTGAGATAATGAATACAGCAATATATTCTGGCTGTACTGGGAATATGACTGTGAAGTCTTGTACCAGGTGTTCTGAGCATGTACATCATATTGTAAGATAAACCCACCCTCTCTAGAGCCAAGAAAGAAAAGCAGGTTGAAGACCAAATACAACCCACAGATGTTTTATTGGAGCTCTTTGGTATTACCAAATAGTTAAGTTGGGTGCCTATGTTTAAAAATTGAGAGACTGACCACAAAAGTCTGCATTTCCAGGTTGTTAAAATACCTAAAGCTATGGAAACACCTCATCAGCATTTCTATGTGGTCACAACTGGCTGGAGCTGGCAGTGGAGTACACAAAGTCCTTTGCTTATTCCTTCGACTGGCTCAGCCCCTCATGGCATTTCAGTTCGCCATGTTGGTCTTATGGCTTGAGATTTTTCAATGTCTCAGGTAGGAGGATGGTTTATGCAGAGGCAGCTGTACGCTCTTGAAAGCGATATTTGGGACACATCTAGTTTTAGGAGGCTACAAAGAACATGAAGCCAGGTGCCTTCCATTAAGTAACTTAAAATTTGGGTAGGGGGTTGGGACAGGAGAGAGAAAAACTCATACCTCTGAAAAAATATAGAAACATCAGTTCCTCGGCTAAAGGCATATCTATGCAACAAAATTCTCTACAGCTCCAGGGAACAAACAATTCCAAGATGAAACACAGATGAGACCCTGAGGTCTCACTGGCAACAGGAAGACATAAAGCAAATGCAAAAAACAAAAGAAACAACGTCAACAAAACTACAGTTCACTTAAAAGGAGAGATGAAGTTCTCCTCAGCTGTTCCAGCTTAACACAATATTGCAAAGTCTTTCTTCTCTTGTGTGCACAGTACCCTAAGGACTGTGCACACTTCCTTCTTTCTTTTCCACTCCTCATGGTGGCCTCATTTGTGAAGCCATTTCCTTCTAAGCTCCTCTGTTGGCAAGACTTTCCATGTGCCTCAGAGATTCACTCAACCCTTAATTCACTCTACATTTACTGAGGCTCACCTTTGTTTAAGTTAAGTACTGGGAAGATTCTAAGGTCAATAAGGCAAGGTCGTGGTCCCTATGAAGATAAAAGCTAAAGCAAGCAAGTGAAGACTAGCAGTCATACCCTGACTTCCTTATAAAAGACCACTTGTACCCCTGACCGTTACATAATGGTGACAAGAAGCACATCATAACACAGCATTTAGACATGATACATGGACAATTAAGGCCAGGGCCAACTGACTTGGAAATGAAGAGTAAACACGTATGAAAATAAAGTAGCCTACTTACAAGGTGACATATCAGTACAGCCTGGAACCTGGTGAGCAAGGTGTGTGTAGGTCACTGAGGGGTGGGGATGGAATGATTTTATTCCAGGAGCACTTCCAAAGCATATACATATAAAACAGGATTGGAAGGAGGAGGGAGACCTTCCCCATGCCTTCACATCTTTGCACAGGCTGTTTCTTCAGGCTTGTGTTTATATTCTTCCTCGTCCCCTAACAAACGTCTATTCATGTTTCTAGACTCACAAGGAGGCATTCCTTCCTCTGTTAGTCCTTCCCAAAGCCCCTGACCCACAAGGGTTAGTCCTCCTGCCCTGCTGCCCTCACCCTGTAGCATCTCATGCGCCTCTCACCACAGCACCACATTCTCCTTGGTACTTATGGACTACAACTGCTGAGGAAATGCATTTCACCACCGAATCCCCAGCACTAACCTACATTTGGTGCTTCAGATTGATTAAGTGAAAGAAGAGGGATAGCAGGGGTGGATGGGAGGGGTGGGAGGAACAGCATTTCCAACAGGGGAATGACATACAAAATGGAACAGTTGAAGGAAAACCTATGTTATGCTCTGTGGAGTGAAAAGTATTTCTGCTTGGCTAAAGTAAAGAATTTGTGTCAGAAAGGGAAAAAAAAAAGAAAAATGAAGTTGTTGGGGGTGAAGCAAGTCTATAGACGGCCTTGGATACATTACAAAGAGGGGAAAATCACATCTTGCCATAACCTGGAAGATTCTTCCCCATATTCTCTGCTACTCTTACTTGATTCCAAACCAACCTTGCATGGGGCATCTAATAATTGAGAACCCTGCCCTGCAGAAGCTGTGTGATCTTTCAAAGTGTCCTTTGCTTCTCAGAAAGGCCATTCTCCATACTCCAGACAAGTGAATACCCTTCCCAGAGCTTATTGCATGAGAACCCCTGCCGCACATTCCTACTATGTTTTCACATTTAACAGATACCCACAATGAAGCCACCAAAGTTCTCTGATCACGCAGGATAACAAATCACCACTGGCGGTGCTCTGCCATCCGGGCTCTGGTGTCACTCACCATCCCTACAATATCATGACAGACTCCTCCTGTCATCCTGTGGGTATTTCTAAATTAGACACCGGGTCCATAGAGCAGAGCCAGAGGCCCCTCCACACCTGGCACAGAACAGTCCTGAGGGAAGAGCTGATCAATTTTAGAAACTCATAAGGCAAATTTATATCTTTGCAGGGTGGGAAGCCAGGTAGCTGCTCTAAATATGTATGGATTTTTTTTTTTGCCACTTCTCTTGACTCCTTCTTAGCTTGTGGCTCAAGAGAGGCCCAATCAATCCGAATGAAAAGCCTCCAGCTCCAGAAGTGAAGAACCATTGTCCCATTCTTTATCCAGTCCTTTACCCACTCACCTACTTCTCCCTTGATGCTTTTTGTGTTATTCTAAAGTCTCCTAATTACTTCTTTTCATCTCACTTTTCACCTCAACTCTGTATATTTAGAAAGTACCCTAAAGGCAGGTGTGCACACCTTTTAAAAAGCAAATATGTACAGTTAAAAACATTTAACTGGTTGATGTCTTCTAATTCTCAGAATGACCAAATACCCTGGAGAAGGTACCTTCATGTTGGTTGTTAATTGATTGTTCAGCTCTGGGTAGTTCTGTGTGGCTGTGTTCTTTATGCAATCACAAGTTCTAAGGTAGCAAAGAGTGTAAACGCCTAAAAAAAATCCTTCTTCTCAGAAATAAAGAAAGGATTAAAAATATAAACTGGGTACCTAGCTACAGGGAAACTAATGGAAAAATATACCTAAGTGGACAGAAAATGGCATAATCTTCAAACTAAGATTGCAATCTTATCACAGTTAGAAACATCCCCCTCAAGAAGGAAAAAAAAAAAAAAGAGGTTAGAGTGGGAGAGAGCCAAAGCATAAGAGACTCTTAAAAACTGAGAACAAACTGAGGGTTGATGGGGGGGGTGGGAGGGAGGGAAGGGTGGGTGATGGGTATTGAGGAGGGCACCTTTTGGGATGAGCACTGGGTGTTGTATGGAAACCAATTTGACAATAAATTTCATATATTGGAAAAAAAAAAAGAATGAAAAAAAAAAACATCCCCCTCAATAGTGATGTGATCAAGATGGTGATAGAGGTT
Organism: Neofelis nebulosa; assembly: GCF_028018385.1. Classification (NCBI taxonomy): domain Eukaryota; kingdom Metazoa; phylum Chordata; class Mammalia; order Carnivora; family Felidae; genus Neofelis; species Neofelis nebulosa. The sequence continues at coordinate 97,840,720 of NC_080783.1, read as the reverse complement.
GCTCCTGACTTCAGTTCCCCTCACAAGAAGACCAACCATCCCTAGATAGGACACCATTATGAAAGTCCCCAAATACAGGAGTGAGGCGGAAGCAGCCCTTTGGACTACAGAGACCAAGAAAGACCACACTGGAAGGGTAAGAGAAACAACTACACTGTGACTGCATCAACTCTCCAAAAGACTGACAGACCACTGCACCAAGAGGGCCCTTGGAGCCTATGGTTTCTCCAGTGGTAGAAAAAAGAGCCTGAGATAGACATCCAGGTCCCTCAGCATTGTGGGTCACTGCCTGAGAGGTTCATTTGGGTCTCATCCCATGGGGATTGCAGAGGACTCTGTGGAGCTTGAACACTGGAGATCAGATTGGGACAGAAAAGAGGGGCAAGGCTTACAGTCACCAGTGCTTGGATCTGGGCAGACCAAGTTCCTTCATGCCATGGCACCTGAGATTCCAGCCAGTGGGTTTGCCTATCTGCAGAGACAAGCCAGTGACCTCATGCCAGAATACTCAGTATGCAGTTCTGTCTGGTATGGGTCCCTGAACAATGAGCAGTGCCAGCCTCTGGACCTGTTCTGCTATCCCACACAGACAGTGGAGCAGATTTGTAGCCCCAATTACTATTGTAGCTTCCAGCTCCACCTGACCAGGAAACCTAACCAGAGCACCTGGGAAGCTGTGTGCCCATCCTACAATGCCACTTATAATGGCATTTGAACAGAGAGCTCAGCCAGCAGCTCTTACCATCTGCAGAGACCAGCTGGTGGCCTCATACTGCCAGGAAACTTGGTGTACAGTTATGCCTGATTTGAGTCCTTGGTTAGTGAGTTTTCCCAGCTTTGAAACCTGTTCTGCTGTGCCAGCAAGGCAAGGAAGTGGGCTCAAGGCCCCACCTATTGTTGAGTATAGATCTCCATCTTACCTTCCCAGGAAGTATAACTAGAGCACCAGGAGGTTGCATGGCCCACTGTAGAGCCATGTTTTGTAGTGGTACTTAGAAAACCCAGCCAGCAGCTCTGCCCATCATCAGAGCGGATGGCCCTGTCTGACTAGGAGCTCAGTGAACAGTCTTTCCTGATTCTGGTCCACAACTAACAACGTATAACAACTTTGGACCCTGTTCTATGTCCCTGCCTAGGCAGGGAAGAAAATTCACAGGCTTGCTCAACTGCTATGTAGAGCACCCACTCCCACCCAATTAGAAAGCCTAATCAGCAAATGTGGAGCCCATCCTCCAGCTGCATTTTGGAAGGGACCCAAGCCAACAGTTCTATCCAACTGTTCACAGCTAGTGACACTTCCAACCTAAGGTCTAGATCAGTGCCTCACCCAAATGGAGACCCCCCTCAGAGCAAACCCCACTTGCTACCAGGTCACCTTGCCCAAGAATGCTACCAAAGATATTCAGAAACCTCTTCAGAAACCTATTCAGATATATAAACCTCCTGACAAACAATTAGAATTATCCTCTTAAAGAAGTTTAGTAAACTACAAGAATGCACAGGCAACTACACAAAATTAGAAATACAATGCATAAGCAAAATGAGAAGTTTAGCAAAGATGAAGAAACCATCCAAAAAACAAACAAACAAACAAAAATCATAAAGCTGAAGAATACAATGACTGAAGAATTCAGCAGAGAGCTTCAGCAATAGACTCAACCAAGGAGAAGAGAGAATTAGTAAACTGGAAGACAGGTTATTTGAAATTCTCCGGTCATTGGAGCAAAAAGAAAAAAAGAATAAAAAAGAGTGAAGAAAGCATATAGCACTTATGGCACATAGTCAGGAAAGAACAATAAACACATTAGGAAAATCCCAGAAGGAGAAGATAAAGAGAAAAAGACAGAAAATATATTTAAAGCAAAAATGGTTGAAAACTTCCCAAACCTGGGGAGAGAAATGGACATCCAAATTCATGAAGATCAAAAACTCCTCAATAGGCTGAACCTGAAAAGGCTACACTGACACACATAATAACTAACTTTTCAAGTCAAAGACAGATAATTTTGAAAGTAGCAAGAGAAAAGTGACATGTCACATGCCTGGGAACTTCCATAAAGCTATGGGTGAATTTCTCAATAGAAACTTTGCAAGTTAGGAAAAATGACACACTATATTAAAAATATTGAAAGAAAAAAAACTAAACCCCAAATACTATACCTAGTAAAGCCATCCTTCAGAAATGAAGGAGATAAAGACTTTCCTAAACAAACAAAACCTGAGGGAGTTCATCACCACTAAAACTGTCTTACAAGAAATGTTAAAAGGTGTTCTTTACATGGGAATAAAGGTATGCTAATTAACATTATAAAAACACATATTTGTATGTGCAAAATTCACTGGTAATGATAAATATGTAGTCAAAGACAGATTTTCTATTATTATAATGATGGTGCATGTCCACTTACAACTCTGGTTTTAACATAAAAGAAAATGCATTAAAAATAAACATAAGTACAATAATTTGTTATTGAATATACAATATAAAAATATGTACATTTTAAAATCAATAACCTAAAATGTGACAGGGAGAAAAGAAAGTGTAAAGCTCCCATCTGCTACCCAAGTTTAATTGTTATCAGCCTACAACAGGGTATTATAAATATAAAATATTTCAGATAAGCCTCACGGTAACTACAAAGGAAAAAACTATAGCAGTTATACAAAAGATTATGATAAAGGAGTAAAGCATATTGTTACAGGAAGTCAAAAAATCACACTAGATAATAGCAAGATAAAAAGCAAGGAACAAAACACCTACAAAATTAAAAGACAATTAACAAAATGGTAATAGTAAGTCTCTAGCTATCAATAATTACTTTAAACATAAAGTGATTAAATTCTTCAATTACAAAACTTAGGATGGCTGAATTGAGTTTTATAAAAAAGATCCAATGATATACTGCCCACAAGAGACTTATTTTGGCTTTAAAGACACAAATAGATTGAGAGTAAAAGGATGGAAAAAGGTATTTCAACCATGGTAAACCAGGAAAAAAAAACAAGTAGCTATATTTATTTAAGACAAATGGACTTTATGCTAAAAATGGCCAAAAGAGACAAATAATGTCATTATATAATTATAAAGGGGTCAATCCATCAAGAATATATAATAATAGGGGCGCCTGGGTGGCTCAGTCGGTAGAGCATCCGACTTCAGCTCAGGTCACGATCTCATGGTTTGTGAGTTCGAGCCCCGCGTCAGGCTCTGGGCTAATGGCTCAGAGCCTGGAGCCTGTTTCCAATTCTGTGTCTCCCTCTCTCTCTGCCCCTTCCCCATTCATGCTCTGTCTCTCTCTGTCTCAAAAATAAACATTAAAAAAAAAAAAATTTAAAAAAAAATAAAAAAAAAGAATATATAATAATTATAAATATTTATGCACCCAACATTGAAACACTCAAATATATAAAGAATATGTTAACATAACTAAAGGCAGAGAGATAGCAGTACAATAATAGACAACTTCAACACTCCATTCTTAACAATTGATAGATCCTACATACAGAGAATCTATAAGGAAACAGCAGATTTGAACACTATAGACCAAATGGACCTAATAGACACACACAGAACATTCCATCCAACAATAGTAAGATACACATTTTTCTTAAGCACCAAGGGAATATTTCCTAGGATAGATCATATGTGAGAAAACAAGTTTTAGCAAATTTAAGAATATTGAAATCATCCAAGCACTTTTTCTGACCACATTAGTAAGAAACTAAAAATCAGTAACAGGAAGAAAATTAGAAAACTTGCAAATATATGAAAATTAAACAATACATTCCTGAACAACCAATGGATCAAAGAAGAACTCAAAAGATAAATAAAAAAGGTATCTTGAGACAAATAAAAATGAATACGCATCAAAACTTGTAGGGCACAGCAAAAGCAGTTCTAAGAGGGATTTTTACAGTGATAAACACATGCATCAAGGAAAAATAACAATCTCAAATAAGTAACCAAACTTAACCCCCAAGGAGCTAGAAAAAAAGAACAAATTGAGCCCACAGTTAGCAGAAGGAAGGAAGTAATTAATATTAGAGGAGAAGTAAATGAAATAGTGAACAGGAAAACAATATAAAAGAATAACAAAACTAAGGTTTGGCTTTTTGAAAAGATAAGCAAAATTTGTAAACATTTAGCTGGACTAACCAAGGAAAAAAAGACAGAGTATTCAAATTAAAAAAAGTATAAATTAATGAGGAGACATTATAAATGATAATAAAGAAATACTAAGGATCATAAGAGACTACTCTGAACAGTTAAGTGCCAATAAATTGGGCAACCTAGAGAAAAAAAAAACAGGAAAAATGTCTAGAAATATGCAACCTAGAACAACTAAATCATGAATAGAAAATCTGAAAAGACCGGTAATGAGTAAAGAAATTGAATCAGTAATCCAAAACCTCCCAATAAAGAAAAGCCTAGGACCAGATGGTTTTGCTGGTGAATTTGACTAAACATTTAAAGAAGAATTAATGCCAATTCTTCCCAAATTCTTCCAAAAAACTGGAGTTTATAGAACACTAACTCACTTTACAAAGCTGGCACTACCAAGATACCAAAGACAGATAAGGATACTACCAGTAAAGAAAACTACAGGCCAATATCCCTGATGAATGTTGACAAAAAAATCTCAACAAAATACTTGTAAACTAAATTCAACAGCAAATAAAATAGATCATACACCATGATCAGCTGGGATTGATCCCTAAGGCACAAAAGTTTCAATGCATGAGAATCAATAGAAGTGATACATCACATTAGTAAAATAAAAGATAAAATCATATGATCATCTTAGTAGGGACAGAAAAAGCATTTGACAAAATTCAATGTTCATTTATGATAAAAACTCTCAACAAACTGGGTGTGGAAGGAACATACCTCAACATAATAAACACCACAAGCTAACATCATTCTCACTGGTGAAAGATTTTTCCTCTAAAATTAGGAACAAGACAACGGTGCCCACCCTCACCACCCATATTCAACAGAGTATTGGAAGTTTAACCAGAGCATTCAGTCAAGAAAAATAACTAAAAGCCAATGGAATCAGAAAGAACCAAGTAAAACTGTCTCTATTTGCAGATCCAACAAGCAATTAGACTTAATGAATTCAGTAAAGTTGCAGGATACAAAATCAACATAAAACACCAGTAGCATTTCTACACACAATGAATTATTGGAAAGAGAAATGAAGAAAACAATCCCAGTAACAATATCATGAAACCAATAAAATACTTACGAATGGATCTAACCAAAAAGGTGAAAAATTTCTATACTGAAACTATTAAACACTAAATTTAGAAAGAAATGAAAGAAAACACAAATAAATGGAGATACTGATGCTCTTGGGTTGGAGAAGCTAATTTTGTTAAAATGTCCATATTACCCCAAATCATGTATAGGTTTAATAAAATCTCTATCAAGATTTCAGTGGTATATTTTACAGAGATAGAAAAAAAATCCTGAAATTAGTTTAGAACCACAAAAGACCCCGGAGAGCCAAAATAAGCCTGAGAAAAAAGAAGTAAGCTGGAGGCAGAGGCATGACATTTCCAGATTTCAAATATATTACAAAGCTACAGGACTGAATTTAAATGTTATTGGTAGAAAAATAGACATATAGATGAATGGAACAAAAGTCAGAGACTCTTCCCACCACCCCACCAAAAAAACCCCATGCATATATGGTCAACTAATATCTGTCAAGCGAGCCAAGAGCACTCAATGGAGAAAAGACAGTCTTCAATAAATGGTGTTGAGAAAATTGGATATTCACATGCAAAAGAATGAAACAAACAAATAAAAACTCCTATTTTATACCATGCACAAAATCAACCTGAAATGTCAGGGTACAGGCTTAAATATAAGACCTGAAACCATTAAACTTCTACAAGAAAACACTGGGGGAAAAAAACCTCCTCAAAATTGATCTGGGTAATGATTTGTTGGATATGAAACCGATAGCACAAGCAACAAAATCAAAAAGAAACAAGAAAGACCGCATCAAACTAAATGATTCTTCACGGCAAAACAAATGATAAAGAAAGAAAGAGAGAAAGAAAGAAGGAAAGAAGGAAAGAAAGAAAGAAAGAGAAAGAAAGAAAGAAAGAAAGAAAGAAAGAAAGAAAGAAAGAAAGAAAGAAAGAAAGAAAGAAAGAAAGAAAGAAAGAAAGAAAAAGAAAAGCCAACTTATGGAATGGGAGAAAATATCTGCATATCATGTTTCTGATAAGAGGTTAATATCTAAAATATATAAAAAGCTCATGCAACACAATAACAAAAAATCAAGTAACCCCATTTAAAAATGGGCAAAGGGGCTGAATAAACATTTTTCCAAACAGGCTATTCAAATAGTCAACAGGTACATGTTTGATATAACTAATTACCAGCGAAATTCAAATCAAAACCACAAGCTACCATCTGATACCTGTTAGAATGCATATTACCAAAAAGACAAGAAATAACCATGGAGGTTCCTGAAAACATTAAACATAAAATAATCATATGATCCAGCCACTTCTGGGCAAATGTCCAAAGAAAACAAAATCATTATCTCAAGGAGGTATCTGCACACTCATTTTCATTTCAGCATTACTTACAATTGCCCAGAGATGGAAACAGCACAAGTGTTCATTAATGAATGAATGGATAAAGAAAATGTGATGCACACACACACACACACACACACACACACACACACAAACACACACAATCCAATGGCACATGAATGAACAAAAAAAAATGTAATATGGGGCACCTGGTTGGCTCAGCTGGTTAAGTGTCTGATACTCTTGATTTCACCTCAGGTCATGACCTCAGGGGCATGAGATCAAGCCCTGTGTCAGGCTCCATGTTCAGCATGAAGATTGCTTAAGATTCTCTCTTAAGAATGGAATATATACATATATTCATATATATATATATATATATATATATATATATATATATATATGTGTGTGTGTGTGTGTATATATGTGTATATATATGGAATATTATCAGCCACAAAAGAGAAAATCCTGGCATTCTGACAACATGGATGGACCTTGAGGTCATTATGCTAAGACAGAAAAAGACAAATACCATACGATCTCACTTATATGTGGTGTGCAATAAAAGAGAACTCATAGAAACAGAAGAGATTGGTTGTTGCCAGAGGTTGAGGGTGGGAGGTTGGGGGAAACTGGTGATGGTGGTCAAAACTTCCAATTATAAGATACATAAATCCTGGATATATAATATACAACATAGCGACTAGAATTGACAATACTGTATTGTATATTTGAAAGCTGCTAAGTAAGTAGATTGTAAATTTCTTAACACAAGGAACAAATTATAACTATGTGAGATGTTGGATGTTAACTAAACCTACTGTGGTGATCATTTCATAATATTTATGTGTATAGAATCATTCTGTTATATACCTTAAACCTATACAACGTATGTCAGTTATATCTTAATTACTCTGGAAGGAAAAATAATAAAGAAAATGACATTGTTGCACACACAAAAAACACAAACAAAAGAAAGTTCTTCCCCCCTCAAATTATATCCCATAAAAAGGTCTGTAATTAAGTGTTGAACAATCACTAAGTACATACAATGAATACATATTATGAACAGTGATAATATCGGTGGGAGGTAAAATGCCACATTCAGCATGGTTCTTGCCCTCATAGAGATTGAAAGGAAAGGTTAGCATAAAACCCACAGTTCCTGGCATTTCCACTACCTGCCTTCCACCATCCCTGCCATGAGAGATTAGGATTACATAATTCCATACATGACCATGACCTGCTTAATTGTGTGGGATGGGTCATCAATACTAACGGAGCTTCAGCAAGGGGAAAGTTCCAGGAGCACTGCCATGGCCCTGGGGTCCTTGAAAGCTGGCAGCACCAGCCTAAGTCTCAGAGAATGGGATTCATTGTTGTGGGTAGGTGGAGAGGCCAGTGTACAGTGTATGCTCCTGTCAAATCAGACTGTTGAAATAGATTTACACTCTGAAAATAAAGATTTAGGGGAGAAAAAAATAAACAGAAGTACAAGAGAATTTTAGAATCCTCTAATATCATATGAAATAATACCATAAAACAAAACACTAGCAAAAAAAAAAACACTCTAGGAAGTGACAGCAAATGTTTACACCTTGGTTCTAAGCTGTCAGATTCTCAACTGTTTGCGTGAATAATCTATATTACGTCATTTCTTTTCTTTCTATTTTGGCCTAAGGATATGGGTATTAGGACCCTTTGAAACATCCAATGAGAAGGAAAAGAAAAAAAAAACCTGTGTTAGGCAGAAAAATATGAGAATAATGTTTTATCAGAATAAGGATAACACAGGTGTCCAAAATAAGACAAAAACAGAACACACAGGAGAGGGGAAAATCATGGATGCCACAAATCAAGAGGCTTTCAGAAATGTGTAAATATGGTCGTTGCCTTGTTGTGATTTCACTGCAGAAGCCCTCTGATCCGACCTGATCACATGGTCCAGTTAATCAAAATGTCAGTTACAGTATGGAATCAGAAGTTCCTCATGATCATTTGTATTCCATAGAGGGAGCACAGAAGGGAGGGGGAAAGGAGGGACCTGAGCCAGACCATGGGTTTAGATTCCCACTCTGTCAACTACCAGCTGGGGGACTTTGTGCCTAACAGGCCCCATTTGTAAAAATGGGTGCAATGATACTTCCTGCCTCATAGGATTGTAATGGAGACTAAACTGGTGAGCATTGTAAAGGCTGTAGAACAGTATCCCACACATGGTAAGTACTATGCGTTTGTTAAATAACATTGTTGGTAGGGCCAAGGCCACTTCTTTGCCTGGGGATCCTGTTATTAGAGTCTGTTTTTTTAGGAGGGAGGGATATCAAACACATGCTTTATGCGTTGTCTATGTATATGTCTTTGTTTTGGGTTTTCTTAACAATGTAACAAGAACTTAAAATGATTTCTGAAGCAATATGCATACAGAATGCCTCCACAGTTAATATAATTCTCCAGCTCCCATAATTTTTTTAGTTAGGCACCTATATTTCATTTGATCATAAACATTTATTTAGTGACTTGCCTTTATAGATGGCTTTCAAGTATTCAACTTTGTTTTATATAAACAATTCTTACTGTACCCTATTTCATCCCTATATAGTAGTTTAAAAATTACATAATTGCCATTTTAAGTACTACTTGCCTAAACATACTGAGTCACAAAGATGGCTCATTTATGGTAAGAATTCAACTCACCTCACAAGAGAAGTGAAGACACTTAGTAAAGAGTTCTCTACCAGTTTCCAATGTCTGATAAAATGACTGTTGTTTAACATGATTTACAAAAGGAAATGGTGAACGTTGGTTAATGGGTTCAAATAAGGTTAGTTAGAGACTCAAGTTCCATTAAGAACACTACCTTGGAATTTTATTTGCTGTACTGGCTTCTCAAGTCTTTAGAATTTAGCTCAACTTGTTTATTTTAATAAAGGGCCTTGCTACTGTGATTTGTTACTGCCCCTAGTCCCAGAAATACCATTCTGGAAACTGGAATCACCACAGAACATTACTGCTATTCTTAAGAATTTAATTTTCAGGTTAGTTTCTCCCCCCCCCCCCCCCGCCCCACCACCCCCAGCATGTACCTGGTTCCTTTATAAATTTCCCAGATTTTTGTAAACTAGCCCATAGAACTTTTTTGTTTCTCCTATACACAAAAAATTGCTACATAATATCTATGTAACCTCATTTTCTATTTCTAAGGACAAAGAACTGACTGGTTCTTATGAATTATTTTCTTTTCTACTTTTTACAGTCTATCTCCTAAAATCATAATGGGTTCAACAATCTTCTTTCTGTATTTCTCTTCAAGTGGGCACTTTACATTGTAGATAATCATTAGGCCGTATTCGGCAGGGAGCAACTAACACAGGTTTCTATGATATACAGAAAACAAGTTAGAAATGTACTGTACTGAGTCTCCAGTCTATGGGCAGAAGCTGTAAGGTCAATAATGTTTGGAACCAGGGGCGCTGGTGGATTTGCCATGCCCCAAAGCCACACACTCCAAAAGGTTAGGCTGGATGGGCATGACTGGGGAGTTCCAAAGCATCCACATAAGACAGGAAAAGTTCAGAAGAAGTGAGGGCATAAACTTCCCTTAGGTGTATGCAAAATAACTCCCAACTTACAGAATATATTGGTGTCATTTATTCATTATTCCGTTCAACAAATAATTAAAGTGCTTCCATAGGTGCAAAGCACATACAGCCTGTTTTTATTTTTAGCCAGTGCTCCACCGTGTGTATTTGGGCCACCAGACAATGACAAATACAAGTCACATAATTAACAGACCCCCTGAAAAGCCAGAAACTCCGTCTATCTGTGATAGATGGTACAGCGCAGGCATCCCGCTTTCTACCATTCTTCTTTACAGAACCATTAGCAACCTATCTTTTAGAAATGTTATTCAAATTAGAATGGCTCCCGAAAGTGAAGACTATTTGGGGAGGAATACAAAGTGGGTTGGCTGAAAATACCCAGTGAATAAACACTGAGTTCTATTGTTAGCATACACATCATTCTCTGCCATTTGGATACGGATTTCAGAAATTGGTGACAACCAATGAAAAAGTTTACATATCCATGGCACATGTGTTTACTCTGGAAATAAGCCACCATGATTCATAAACAGAGACGATAGATCCTTAAACATTGTTCTCAAAAAGCCTGAAGTTAAACTAAGCAAAATGGAAAAATTCATGTACATGCAACAGCTGTTAAAAGTAATTATAATATTGGATCTTGATACGAGAGCAAAAGAAATACAACTTTTTACAGATGCAAGATTCTCTATGATAAACATTTGTTGTGGTTGAGACCAGGAAACAGAGATAGACCAATTTTTTTCTGCATAATTTTTGAGTCATAAATTATGAATGATGCTGTAACAGATAAAGCAGAGAGGAAATTAATTTAGGAGATGAGATCTATTGTGCAATTCAGAGGCTGGTTTTAATTTGGGGAGGGGGAAATTATATTTTGATGTTCGGCTTTACCAAACATCTTTCTTTCCCTGAAATAACCTGCAATTTCTCATTATTTCCCTGAGGAGTCAAGGAAAAATGTTCATACCAAAGTTCAAAGGGTAAATTAGCAACAATGTCCCAGCCATATGGAAAAGTGTTGTCCTGTAGAACTTCCTATGGTGATGAAAATGTCCTATTTATGCACCTTCCAAAATGGTAGTCACTGTCCATATGTGGCTTTTCAACACTTCAAATGTGGCTAGTATGTCACAGGAACTTAATTTTAATTTAATTTTCAATTTCCATGGCACCACATGGTTAGTGGTTACTGTGCTGGGCAGTGCAGTCTAGAGGATACCTCTGTCTTTTCCCTTTCTCTCAGCCAATTAGGCCAGACAGCTGGGGATTATTTTTTGTACGTTGCCCCTGTGAAGCCTAACCCTTTGCTAGCTTAGCCTCAGAAGGGCTCTAAGCAAGGCTCATGGGAGCTTGTCTGAGCAAATATACACATTAATAGGATTTGAAAAAAACCCAGAAAACAGCAAAGATCAGCCTTCCAGACCCCTTTGCCAATTCATTTGTCTCCCTACAAATCAGATATAGTCTCTGGTGCTTTTTCAGGGATGGCTTCAAAATGATTCAAATGGCTTGACTTTCCATGACTTTTCATGTTATGAAGGAAAGTAAAGAAGGAGCTCAGGGAGAACATTTAGATAAAGGCAACCTGAAAACACTGAGGCAGGATATAGGAGGAATCGTGTGTGAGCAGGAACTCTGCACAGAGAGAGGTATGAAAGAAAAACAAATCCCAGAAGAATTTTTGACTACAGAGGGAATGAAATGAAGAAATGTGCTGTGGCATTGCATAAAACTCTTCTTTGCTTATCATGGAACGCAAGATTACTAACATTAGTCCCCAAAGTAATCAATTATTTCCTGACTCTATTCCAAAGTTTACTACAGGACACCTTCTGTCCCTTTTACCTGTTTATTATTTGTTGATGTATTTCTTTATCTAAACATAGCTTTAAAAAGTCAGAAATTTAAGAGACATTCAATTTTAAAGACATTCCTTGAAAAGGAAAAGAATCAGGGTTCTGATACACTATGCCTTGCCTATGGAGATCCTGGAAACTTTCAAACTAAAGTAACTTCTTGTCAATAGCATTTCAGTAGCAAAGATTGTTTCCACATAAGCACATACCTGAAGGAGCAGATCAGAAGTTGGTCTGATTCGCTGTTGGAACAGGATGCTTAACGTTCGATTCTGTTGTTCTAAATCAAACACTCTTGTTTTCAACTTTACACATTCCTCCCTTAGATCCTACAACAAACACAGTGAAAGAAAAAAAAAAAAAAGTCCATAACTGAAAGACACCCTTGCATATTATAACCATATTTTATCTGATATTTCAGACACATTAGTACAAAAACAGTATTTTTATCCTTCAAAGCCCCCAGGAATAAATCACACACGATGCTTTCTTCCACAGCCCATTGTCTGATAGAATTATTATGTGCAGGGAAGACCAATTTGAAAAAAAAAAAAGTAACTTGAAATCAGAAGTGCATTAATCTAGTATGCTATTTTTGAAGATGGTAAATGCTAGCGATATGAAGTCAATTTAAGTTTCCACCTATATATTTTGCCTTTTCACTGTCTTCATAAAAGCAATCATAAAGCACAAACCACAAGGACAATAATGTTTTTGCAGTGAATAGAGATGTGATGAACTAAAGAAACTATCACTTTTGATAGAGCCTTTTGCTGTCATTTGTGGAAACAAGTTGGAATTTTCAATGCTGGGGCTAATAGAGCCAGTGATGCATTTAGTGAGAGAGAGGCAACTCTGAAGTGAAGGCTTTAAAAGGCCACTTGAAACGGCCCATGCTCTGAACTAGTGCATTTCCATGTGTTTGGAGGGGTTCATCTTGGTGCTGGGGAAGAAGTTGAGTAACCGTACCTGGGCATCCTTCTGGAGCAGCACTTTCGAATAGTTCAAAGACCACAGAGACCTTGTCCCCAGCTTTCATGAGGGAGGCTAAGGCACAGGGGCTTTAGGATTCTCTGGAATATACCAAGGAGCTGTCCTGCAAACCAATTTGTGATAACGATACGTGCAGTGCTTAAATGTCTACACCCTCTTTGATGGGGGTTGAGAAAGACCAAGTAGAATAATGTCCCAATTCAGAGTTCTTTGAAAGCTGACCCTTTCCTACATGTCAAACTTGATATTTCTCTATTTCCTAATTTCTTTTTTTTTTTAAAGGCATCTGCTCTTGCCATATGAAGAACAACTGTCTGCTGTTTCGTTCTCAAACGCTCTCATGCACTCCTGCTACCCCCTCCCCCCACTTGCCATCATGTTCCCTTCTCATCTACCTCGTTGTTCATTGTGACTGATGTCCATTTCAAAATCTGTATCCTCTCTGACACTTCTTTAAAAAGTTTATTTTGAGAGAGAGTAAGTGTACACATAGGGGAGGGGGAGGGACAGAGAGACAGAGGGAGAATTCCAAGCAGACTCCACACTGTCAGCATGGAGTCCGATGTGGGGCTCGAGCCCACAAACCATGAGACCGTGACCTGAGCCAAAGCTGGATGCTCACAACTGAGCCACCCTTGCTCCCTTCCTCTCTGATACATTTATCTGGCATCCCCCAAAGACCATTCCTTTTTCTGAACTCCAGTAAGCCTTCAGTATCTCTTACAGGACATTTAGTATACACTGCTTTGTACTGATTTCATCTTTCATGCTCTAGGCTTATCTTGTCAATTAGATGGCACATCCCTCAAAGGCAGGCATAAGAAGACAGACCAATAAACAACACCACAAGCAGTTTGTCCTTTCACTCTTTTATTCCATAACCTGGCAAAGCACCACATACAGTATGACCTTAATAAACTGTGTGATTATTTTGGTAACCGGGATGATGATGATGCCAAATTCTATTCTCTAGTGTTAGTGTGACTGAGGCTTTAAGTTTCTCAGCACTTCTAGTTTGTATTTCTATATATTCTGATGTGGGACAGCTACAGCCTTGCTAAAGCTCTGCAAGGAAGAGAGAGAGCACCAGGAAACAGCTCTGATCCCCAGGCCCTAAACAAGAGTCACACAGGTGAGTGTGCCTGTCCATTAACCTTGTGTCAACCTAAGTGTGAAGCCAGACAGTTCTAGCTTCTGAAGCTTTACCAGAGCCTCATTATATCCAGTTGTATTTCTTCTATTTACAGAGGGCAGGGAAATAGGCCAAGGTGTGGCTCATGGCACAACTTACGCTCTCCTCATATTTTTAGTTAAATGGGTAGAGTTTATGCATAGGATGGTTACAACTGATTATAGCCTACAAATGCAGAGCATAGAAAAAGAAATGTCATGTTCTTTTAGGCAACCAGGTCCAAGATATAGGAAGGCAGCAGCCATTCAAGGCAGGGGCAGAAGTGTGTGCGCGAAGGGTGCTTGGGTGGCTTAGTTGGTTAAGCACCTGACTTTGGCTCAGGTCATGATCTCATGGTTCATGAATTTGAGCCCTGCGTGAGGCTCTGTGCTGACAGCTCAGAGCCTGGAGCCTGCTTCGGATTCTGTGTCTCCCTCTCTGTCTGTCCCTCCCCCACTCACACTATGTCTGTCTGTCTGTCTCTCTCTCTCAAAAATAAATAAACATTAAAAAATGTGTGTGTGCACATGAGCAATATGCATTTGGCAGAGGCCACTTTGGGGGCCTAGGCACCGCTCACATTAAAGGCTAAACTTGTTTCCTTTATTTAGAATTCAACCTCTCTCTGTGTCTCACTTATTCTACTTTTTTTCTCTTAACATGCCTATAACTCCTCTGCACCCAAACACTAATTGTTTTCAGTACTGGTAATTAAGTAATTAATAAAACTTGACTGTGAGGTAAATAAATATTAATAGTACCTATTGTGTTGGAAAACATAATCATTCTCATCTGCAGGTGAAGAAATGCAAGTAGAAACACACAGGTGAGGGTTTGCAAGAAAGGAGACCTGTAAGGAATAGCACTGATGATTTTTTTGCAGCAAAACTGAGATACCTTGAAACAGTTCTTCAGATGGGTAGAAAGAAAAGAACGGAAAAGAAAAGAAAAAGAAAGAATACACACACACACACACACACACACACACACACACACATCAAGCTATTCTATAGAGATTTTTGGTACAGGTGCCCAAATTTCAATGGCCATTACTGTTACTTAAGATGGTAAAAGTTCATTTAGCAGGGACACGAATTATTGACCTGGAAAACTGTTCATTGCTCTTGGCTCATCTAGATCAGCGCATGGCAGAGGGGAAAATAGAAGGCTTTAGGAATGTGACCGTGGTCTTACGATCGTTGACAAACAGAATTGAGCCGGTCTGAGAATCTGTTGACATAAAAGCTCATAATCGCCTATATTGTTCTAAATTCTTGTTCTCTTTACTTAAGTCATGGATGGTAAGTGATGTCAGATAGTTATTATCTTAAGAAAATGTATTAAAAACCATGGATGTGTGCCCATGTGCACACGCATAAGCACAACCAGACTGGGCAGATGGAAAGAGCACAAGAGAAAAAACAGTAATTTCTCTTACCACTACTAGGCTGAGGCCTAGGCTGACATAAAGGGACATATGACACATATAGGCTGGCTACAAGAACCATTATTTTGACCCTGACAGTTATAGAGGTGAGACCTAGACTATCCTTCTGGTAAGGCGTTAGAAACAAATGAATTCTCCTCTGCTTAGATGCTATCACTGGTTCACAGTGGGGGCTGGGCCACCTGTTCTCTTTCACATCCTTCTTTTTCTTTTTTCCTAGCATGTTCCAGGCCTCAAGACGAGTACCCCACTGAAAATATAGGGTTGTGTCTTCTGAAATGAGAAAGAGACCTTATATAAAATTTTATTTGGGGGAAAATGATGCCAACAGTTTGACTACATTTAATCTTACATAAGAAAAGTACATGGGTCTTTGGGTCAAGAAAATAGCCAGACCTGTTTTCCTTGCAATCTACATGTCACTAACAATTGAAAATAGTAAGAGAGTAAAGCTGAATACAAGGGCAAAATATACTGAGCAATACTGGTCTAAAGGACCCTGTGTGTCTTCATGATCTCAAACCATAACTTCCCTGGAGTATCCATACACTATAATCCTGGTAAGTTTCATCTGCATTTGGGGCTAAAGAAGATTCTGGATCTACTTCTATATAGTACCTATGAGTATAGGTGCTTTAATGCATTTAGAGCTAAACCATTATCCATTGAAGTCAATTTAATAACATGTTGACTGCTTAGGAGTAGGACATATACTGACATCACTAGAGTATTGTTGAAAACTATATCTGATTTTATCATGCAAAAATGATACTATAGTGGTAAAACTGCTTAAGATGGAATGCATATCATGGGAATACACATCAAATTGGGAGTTAGGGGTCTGGACTCTGGTCCTCGTTACCCGTACGACCTTGAAGATGTAATTTATTCTGGTTTTGTCTCAGTTCCTTTACCTATAAACTGAGCGACTGCACAAAACAGGGCTTTCAAGAGAATGAAAGTCTCAGCTGCTTCGTGAGATGGCTTTTCAAGTGTCATCTAATTCCTTCCCTGAAGCTTAATGGCCACCATACCTACCTGCTTCTCCTTGTAACAGTCCTTCTCAGTGGCTGTCACTGATATATCCCTATCTTTTCCTAAGATGCCAAGACTTCTGTAAAAAGAAAAGCCCTTTCTCAGACTAACCAAGGGCCTCAACATCAAATATCTAAAAGGCACGGCAGGTAACAGAGATATGTGCCTGCATCAGGCCAGCCCTAATGAACAGGGAGTCGTTAGTCCTGTGGCAAACTGAATACTTGCAAGCCTTCATCCCAAAGGCATTTGGATTAGAACATCATTAATCTGGGTGATGGCTGAATAGTTTATGTAATCATAGTAAATTAAGCCCATTACCAAAGCTAGTTGACAATCTCAGTATTAAATGCTTGCTAATAAGGTCCCTGGCAAGTGTGAGATTCTAGGGTCCAAAATAAGATGGATTCTGAGAAAGCCCAACTCCAGATTTCCAGAGTCAGTTTTGACTCCAATATATGCTCTGGAGATCTCGCATGGGTTCCTTGCTAGCCAGAACTGGAATGTTCCCAGAAGTTTTAAGAAATCCATTGGCTCCCTCACCTTTTTGTTCTATTTCCTGCGATCTCAACTAATAATTGAATTTCAATCCATCTGTTGATTTCCACAGCCTCATCCCTGGCTGCTGAGCTACAGTGGGGAAAAACAGTAAGTGATCCAATGGAATCTTGGGGGCTGAACACCGCAAAAGGAAGGGGATGGATTTGGAGTGTAATAACCTTAGGCTGAACATATGGGCTTTGCCACTTCCTGCAATCAGAGCTACGGGAGCACTATTTCCTTAGTCCTAACTTAACAGGGTTGCGGTGAGAACAAAATGACTTAGTGCATTTAAAGTGCTTGGGGCGCCTGGGTGGCTCAGTCGGTTGAGCCGCCGACTCCGGCTCAGGTCATGATCTCACGGTCCGTGAGTTCGAGTCCCGCGTCGGGCTCTGTGCTGACGGCTCAGAGCCTGGAGCCTGTTTCAGATTCTGTGTCTCCCTCTCTCTGACCCTCCCCCGTTCATGCTTTGTCTCTCTCTGCCTCAAAAATAAATAAACGCTAAAAAAAAAATTTTAAAAAAAAGTGCTAGACGTGAGGTATGAGTCCTTGTAAGTGCACAGTAAACATGAACATATCCTCTCCAGGGGACTGGATCCTACACACACCAGAGCCAGCCAGGTAGACACAGGTGGCCTGACTGCCCCTCCACAAGGGACAAGGGATATATGTAGAAGTTTGGAGTTCTTTCAGACACAAGCTACAGAACTCTGTTTTGCATCTACCCAGTGGCTGCACTGCTGGATTCTACCACACAGAACCTTATGCCGTGTAGGGAAAGAAAACAAAAAACAAAAAACACCATGCAAATAGTTGCTTATTCTAAAGAACATGCGGACAAAGCTAAAGTTGATATGCTGGAAAATGGCTACAAGAAAAAAGATTTTCTTCGAAGTTTGGTGATAGTGGCAAAAACATAACAAAACAGAAAAACCTATGGCAGTAAAGAACCTAGGACAGTTACATTTGCAGTGAGTGTAATTGACTTAATGAAGATAAAATATATTTCAGACAAGAATTTGAGGTAAGCCTGAATTATTGATTCACTTGCACTTGTAGCCTTGGACCTATGATTTGGAGTCATAAATGGAAGTGAGCTGGGTTTAATATTGTCACTTTAGCTTTATTGATCTAAAGGATGGACAATCTGCTGTGTTAAGGGAATCCACAGGTTTCTGAGATAAATTGAATTACTTGACTAGAACAGTATATGTACATTTAACAGAAAGTGGTAAGTTCGTGGAAATAAAATTTTTTATCAGTATTGGGAAAAAGAAGTACATTCTGTTATTTCAAGATGCTTATCTTGGCCAATTCATGAGATGCCAGAAAAATGCTTCTTTGGTTGTTCGTGGTAGATTTTCTTTGTGTCATAACAAAACAATAAACTCAAAAACTGCATGCTTATGACTGTAATTTCACCTCAAAACAAATTTTTTTGTGTGACTTGGATAAATCACTCAAGATTTCTGCTTTCACTCTGTGCCAGCTACAACCTCTTTAGAATCAGTTTTTTCATCTGCATTTGGAGTACATTTTATTTCCTATATCATGCTCTTAATTAAAAAGAAATCTGAGTCCTTTTGTAGCAATTTTACAGCCCCTATAAAAACCAGGAAGCACACGTTTCGGCAGAACATGATTCTTTTGGAATCCTGGAAACTCCTGGCATCTCTTTTTGCCTCAGAGTGTCCCCGAGGTATGCTATCTCACACGGCACCATGTCTTCTATGTCTTATTGCTTAACGGTACCAAGGTAGATTTATCTGTTTACTAGTTATTACTTGGATTTGTGTAGCTATTTTTTTGTGGCTGACCTGAAGGTCCCATTTTCCTTTATATTGTATCTGATGGCTTCCTTTTCTCTTTCCTGAGGCACCACTAAAAAAGATGGGCACGAGAAGGTTTCAACAGTTACACGTAGAACTCTCAACAATGCTTCCTTCATTCCTAGGTTTGTAATTAAATGAGCAAAGAGTTTCCACCAGGAGGAAAGCAAATGAGAAATTAAAGCCTTTGAAAAAGAAAAAAAAAATCAAATATCTTGTGACAGAAATTGTGAGATGCACAAAAAATCTGTTTTTCCCATTTTTCCACAATACTATGACAGTCAATTTTCAGCTGGGCACATACCCAGGATAAAGGCTTCATTGTCAGCTTCCTTAGGTGTGGCTGTGTGACTAAGGTCTGTTCAAGGAGATGTAAATAGGGAGGTAAGAAAGCTTTTGGAAGTCTCTCTTAAAAGGCAGCTAGTGTGTGCCCTTTACCTTCATTTGTTTCAGCTTTTCCTTCTTCCTGATGGCTGGAATGGGGATGTGTTGGCTGGAGCTAAGCAGCCATTTTGGACCGTGAGGTGACCTTGGGAATGAAGGTCATATTCCACAGAATAACAAGATAGAAACCAGAGACCCCATGGAATTTATGGAGCAGAGTCACTGTATCAACCCTATACTGCCTACCTATAGATTTAGATATGAAAAAGAAATAATAGCTTAGGTTATTTAAGTTACCACTATTTTGGATCTCTGTTACTCACACTGGAACCTAATTCAACCTAATAGGTGTACTTAAATCTCTTTATTTATGTGATATTAATGCAAAATCTGAACCAGTTAAAATCATTTGAAACAGAAAGCCATGATATTTTAACAAAAGTAGTTGAGAAGAAAATCTAGCAAAAAATATTATCACAAGGCCTCCATAGTGTAAATTAAAAACGATATTTATTTACATATCTCCATGAGAAGTGGTCAAGCCCTAATAAAATTATGTTTAATGAAAAAAAATTAAAATGTCACAAATTATTTTGCTATCATTAACCATGTATTCCAGAATATGCCACATGATCTAAGATTTTCTTTTACAGGGAAGTCCCCATCTCACAGAGAGGTAATTCAGAATACACAGAGAGGTAATTTCGGATTTAGTAATCTGAAAGAACTAGAATTTAGCTTCTGAAAAACATTATAGAAAGAGATGGAGAAGTTTCAATAAAATGGACCAAAGCAGCCAAATTTGAGCAATTATCTCCCTCTGCCCATTCTGGCCCAAAGACATGATTGATCTTCATACTATCTGAAGCCAGAATAGGGACATGGCATAGGAGAAGACATACAAATCTCATGCTCAAAAATCATCACTTGTTTTTATCCTTCAACTTTATTGAGGAATAATTGACAAAAATAACTGTATATATTTAAAGTGTAAAATGTGATGATGTGCTACACCTTACAGAGTGGGATGATTACCAAGATCAAAATAACTAACACATCCACACCTCGCAGTAGCTTCTTTGTTTGGTGGTGAGAATGCTTAAATCTACTGTCAGCATCTTTCAAGTATGTAACACTGCCATTTTTTTTTTTCCATTTACCATGAACCAATCCCTATAGGAACTCCCCTATGTGCTTTCTTTCAAAGAATGGCCACTGCAGTTCTGGGAGGGGGGAAATGTTATCCCCACTCTACAGAAGAGGAACTAAGACCCAGAAAAATTAAATAATTTCCCTAACCTCTAAGACCTCTTCCCTGAATTTTAGGCTTCTGTTAATGCTGTCCATGAAGGCTATTCATTTTATAGGAATTGGAAGGATCCGCTGATATATTTAATGTCTGTATTTACCAAATAAATGGGTGCATGGTAATCTTTCATCTTCTATTACTTTACCAAGAGTTTGAATTTTAGGATTCTATTGGTCACTGATGTTACTTTGTATGCCCATCTAAAACACACACAATTTTAACCTAAGTGAATAAATAGAAAAGTATTGCATCTATCAATCACAATTTCCTAGTTTGGCAATATGAGTTCCAACCTATTCACATAAGTACCTTGAAAATAATAAGTCAGAAAGTGACCTACCTTTTGAGTGAGCAGAGCTTGCACAACTTGGTTGGCTACCTTTAAAAAATAAAGAAAGAGTTGCCATTTATAATAATGAGACTTTAGATGCATAGACTCTAATTTACCAATGTGTTTCCCACAGCTTATTCTACCTAATTAGCTCCTTATTTGCCTCTTTCCTCCCCATGTAGAGAACCTGATTATTTTCATAATAGGCCTATCCTTCTAGGTAATATTTTGCTTTTTTCCAAAGGTGACCTTGTTGCTAATTAAGATGGTTAGGTTGGAAAGATCATTCATACCTTGACTTCCACATTTCCATATTTGGAAAAATAATATCCTTTCATATGTAAAGTACTCCAAGAAGGCTAAAAAATGATACAGTGTAAAACACAATCCTAATTATCTGTACACAATTTCTACACTTTGCTGATTTACAATGTCCTTTGCCTCTCCTTCCTATACTTCTGCTGTGTGACTATTTCACTATTTAAAATGACTTGGAATAGAGATAGGTTTGAATGGTGAAGGATGAGAGCAAATCATCGTTCTACCTATGTTCTTCTTACATCCCCCATATCTTAATTTGTGCCATCCTTTTGTCACTGCTACCAGTAGCAGAGTCTGATAGTTGGTGACTCTTGTATCTATTTCCCCCTTTCTACTAAGTAATAAACTCTGATTTTTTGGCTGAGTACATTCAAATACATACCCTACCCTTCCTTGTAGCTAAGTGTCACTTTGTGACAAGCTTCCGACTGATGAGTTATAACTAGACTTTTCTTGGGCTTATAGAAAGTATCTAAGAAGAAGAGGGCTCACCCTTCTTCTTCCTTTTCCTGTCTGGGATATAAAACTGATAGCTGGAAGCTCAGCAGCCACCTTGACAGTGAAAGTCACTGAGCCTGGCCCTGATGATATAGGGAGTTAGTTGCATTATCTCTATACTTCTATGAGAGAGGAAACATAAATGTCTACTTTTTTTTTTTTTTTTTTTTAGTTTCCTCCAATATGCAAACATATGGAGTTCTAACTCATATATTAACATAACCCTAGTTTTTTTTTCAGGTATCAGGCAAGTTAGGGCAGTAGGAGAAGCTCTCCTCAGTAGAAGCCCCTCTCAACCCAAGAAGGTGAATCTTGATTAATTTAAACCAAACACAGCAATTCCATTTAGTGAATGGTTTAGGAGTGGGTATGTGCACCATTCCAGCCAAGGGCCTCATATAAAACTAGCAACATGTCTCTGGTATTTTGAAGATCCGGCATTTTCTCTAGATAACCATTCATCATTTCTCTGTGCATTTGTGCTAACATTTCTTTTTCACCTGCAGGTTTCAAAAACACTATATAGGAAGCCACTCACTAAACTTGACCATAACCTTGAAGCTATATACCCATAAAGCTACTATTGATAAAATTAAGGTGGGCAGGTGAATTACACAGTGTTTTTCAGGTAGTACATAAACTGTATACACTTAATGTGATCACTGAAACTTACAGCCTTGAAGAGCAATATTTAAATGTCTTAGACATCAGGAGAATGTCTAATGTCTCATTCCTTTCTTCCTTCATTTATTTAGTATAAATATGTAGAGTATTTGCAAAGCTAGATGACTGGAATGTGTTCCTTGGTTCAAAGAGAATATAACTAGTAGGAAGTTGCAAGAACACAATTATAACACAGTGTGATGGGCATGTAATCATCTTGGTAATTCTCACATGCAACCAAAGTCTGACGGACACGCTTTCATCTTTTTCTCTTGATAACCTATTTATTTTTGGTGATACTCAACTATGTGTGCTTGTTCTCCTGTCTAGTATAGTGGAACAGATTAGGGTAAGAATGTTTTCATGGAGCTTAATTGTTTCTTGACTCAATATTGACAAAGTAGTGCGTCCTTAACGACAGTTGGCTACCAATAAGTCTCACAGAAAATTAAAATACAGGCTGTCATCAACTGTGGTTTGGAGGCACTCACAGCACAAGCAGTAAATGATTAAAATCAGATTACCTATAATTGATTAGTTGGACTGTAGGCAGAAGAGGTTTTTTTTTCCTATCAGAATCCTTGCCAAATTTACATTGCTGATATTAAGCAAATTAGAGAGACCTTTCATTAAAACTAACTATAGTTTTGAAATAAAAGCATTATTGATTTATTTTTTTGAAGTCCATCCCAAGTTAAAGAAACATACGTAAGGAATCTCACAGACAAAATTAAACCGTATTTTCCTTAACTGGTAATTTTTTTCTTTTTCCTTTATCATTTAATTTATACATGATCATAACAGTGATAAATGCTATTCAGTCCTACAAATTGACCAATAGTGTCATCTTGAAAATCTTTCAGTTTTTAAACATTCATTCCAATTCGTAAGTCACTGAGAATTTAAAGTCAAACTGGAGGTCATCCATTTTATTCTTGGCAAATTAAAAAAAAATACAACAACAGAAGAATTCAACTATTCACACAGCTTGAATCAGGAACAAGGCACCCAAATTAATTCATACCATAAATAATTTAATGCTTTTGGATCTCAAACTTTGGATTTGATTTACAGTCTCATAAAACTGCCTAATATCAATATTTTCTTTCCTTTCTCCAAACTGGTCCCTCACTTAAACCGGGCTGTGGAACAGTGGTCACATAAAATAGCTCTCTCCATGATTTAACGGGAGACATAAATGAATATCCTAACTGTAACAGCCCGCAGGAGGGAATACGTTCTATCTTTGCAATCCAAGTATGTTGCCCTATAGGCTCCATCTCTGACACAGCTCCTTCTGGCAGGTACTTTGGACAATTGCTCTACCTAATAATTGAACAAAGATACACGAATGCATTATTTCTTTACCTACTGACATGGGGTTATATTACCCAGAAGGACTCGCAGGTCCTCTGCAGAAGAGCAGGCCGGTTTGTACAAATGCTTTCCTGGGTACTGTCTATAAAGACAGTTTCCTGGGTTTCATTACTACTTTTAACAGCCAGCTTCCCCGAAGCATCAATAGAACAGCTGTTTGGAGCTTGTGTCTGCAACCTCTAATAGGTTCACAAGATGACCCCTGGAATGGGCCCCTGCCCTCATCATAGAATTACGCCCTTAGCACTTGGGTTGCAAATAATCACACACCCACAGGCCCAGCTAATGAGAACAAATAACTTCCAGTGTCACCTGACAGCTTTTCTCTCCAAAGAAAGGAAAAATAGCAGCTGGGCTGGGCCAAGGGGACTTGAGACACACTGAGCAAAGCTGACAGTCCTTAAGCCTCTGGCTTGTTTTACAACCTGCCTTAGGCTCTCTGTGGAGACCTCCCTGCTCTGCCTCAGTGGAGCAGGACTATAGGGGAGCCCGAGATGCCAAGGAGAGAGCCCAGGAACCTCTCTTTCCCCCTGGGTAAGAATTCTCTCAGACAAGCCAGCCCCTCTGATACCGGGCTCATCTTCCACCCACAGAGGTCTTTGTTCTTCTTCTTCTCCAGCAGGCTTCCAGGTGGCATCTCCCACCCCCAGTCCCCTGTTGCTGCTGCACTCCCCAGGAAGCAGGTGGGCAGAGGGAGGAGTCAGGGCTGCGGTATTGTCTGCTCTTACTTTCAAAATCATCCCTGAGGCTGGATGTGAAGTCACACTGGTGTGGAATAAACCACACTTATTCCAAGAGGGAGCCAATCCTCACCACATCCAGAGGACAGCCAGGGCTGGGTCAAGGGTGGTAGAGTGAGAAACTCAAAATGCACCAAGCTCTGACAGGGCTCCTCCTGCCTCACAGTCCTGCTTTCATCCTTGCAGGTGCTATTTTATCATGCAGAGCAAGTGTCCTATCGGCACGCCCCTTTAAAAACCTTGTTAAGAAAGGACAAGTTTTGGAAATTGTGCTTTGGAGAAATTTTCAATGCTTCTGAGTTTGATTTATCATACTGAGACAGCTGGGGGTGAGCGAGTGGAATATTGGGCAGAATCACGAGAAGGACTTGGGTTCAAATGCTGCCCGTGTTGATTATACACTGATATGTATGGGGGTGGGGGGGCAGCTTAACTCTATACATCTATGGAGGACGGGGAACTGACTACCTCTCAAGTGGTGAAAAGTGCATGAGATGATAACTATAACCGGAAAAACCACCGTGGACAGTACCTGATAAAAAGCAGTCACCCAATGAAAGTTAGATCTGAATCTGAACATTTGAACTTCAAAGACTAAAATGCATTTTCGGGTAAGTAGTTAATGAAGAATGGTTTGAGAATAAAAGATGTTATTTACATAGGAATGAAGTGTTTGCATGTGTGCGTTTATAATATGCATGTATAAATATGAATCACTAAGTACCTATATTATTTATTTGCTCTGTAAAATACTGGGAGTGGGAGAAAATCATCTAAATGTGTATGTGGGATTGCAGGGAAAATTAACTGGGAAATTAATTTGGGGCTGGTAATCTCCATTCATTAAATTAGTCATTCAACAAATACACATCAAGTGCATAGTATGGGCTACAGATTATGCTGGATCTTGGAGAAATAATGGTGAATAGAACACAGGTGCTGCTTCATGGTGGTTAGAGTCTGGAGCAGACACAAGAGGTCCCTTATCTGTTGATTTCCTGGTCCATTCTTGCAATGGGCATTTGAAGCATGTGAAAGCCACAAGCAGGATCATCCCCCATCTCCATCGATAAGACACTGCTTTTCAAGATTCCTTAGGACCCAAGCGAGGGACATGTACTGAGAATGTCTGATGATTCCACAAGTCCTGGCTTACAGCATGGGAATCAGAGAGGAAGGTCAGAACTGCCCTTAACAACGTACTATTGCCTTTATTTAGCCTTGGTTTAAAAGAAATTCTGGGGCTTCTTTTTTTCTTTTACTGAACTACCTCCAAAGTCTAGTTTTTCCTGCCATTGTGCTCTGAAATAGAGAGCACAGAAAAGTCAAAGACCTCAAATGTGGATCCTCACTGACTATAAGGAACTCGCCCTATTCTGATGGTTTGAAGGGGAAGGCAGGTTCTCTAACTTCTGTGTGCAAAGGCTCTGCCTGGGAAATCTGTTAGGTGGCCAATTTCCTCACACTCCATTCTGCTTGGATTTTCAGCTATTTAACTGAGTGAGGTATGAGGATCTGCACGTATTTTTATTTTTTTCTGTGTCATTTTTATTTATTTTTCAAATTTTTATTTAAATTCCAGTTAGTTTTCATATAGTGTAATATTAGTTTCAGGTGTAGAATTTAGTGATTCATCACTTATATGTAACACCCAGTGCTCATTACAAGTGCACTCCTTAATCCCTATTACCCATTTAGCCCATCTCCCCTACCTCTACAACCTCTCCTTGAGTAACCCTCAGTTTGTTCTCTATATTAAGCATCTCCTTTCTGGTTTGTCTCTCTTTTTTCCCTCCTATGTTCATGTATTTTGTTTATAAAATTACACATATTACTGAAATCATATGATATTTGTCTTTCTCTGACTGACTTATTTGGCTTGGCATAATACACTCTAGTTCCATCCACGTGGTTGCAAATGGCAAGATTTCATTCTTTTTGATGGCTGACTAATATTCCATTGCATACATAGACCACATCTTCTTTATCCATTCATCGTCAGTGGACATTTGGGCTCTTTTCATACTTTGGCTATTGTAGATAATGCTGCTATAAACATCCAGATGCATGTATCCCTTTGAATCCGTATTTTTGTATCCTCTGGGTAAATACCTTGTACTGCAATTGCTGGGTCATGGCGTAGTTCTACTTTTAACTTTTTGGGGGATCTCCATACTGTTTTCCAGACTGGCTGCACCAGTTTGCATTCCCACCAACAGTGTAAGAGGGTTCCCCTTTCTCCACATCCTCACCAACACCTGTTGTTTCCTGTGTTAATTTTAGCCATTTGGACAGGTGTGAGGTGATATCTCATTGTAGATTTGATTTGCATTTCCCTGATGATGAGTGATGTTGAGCATCTTTTAATGTGTCGGTTAGCCATCTGGATGTCTTCTGCAGAAAAATGTCTATTCATGTCTTCTGCCCATTTTTTAAATTGAATTATTTGGGGAGGGGGTGTTGATTTTGGATACTAATCCTTTATCAGATATGTCATTTGCAAATATCTTCTCCCATTCTGTCGGTTGCCTTTTAATTTTGTTGATTGTTTCCTTTGCTGTGCAGAGCTTTTTATCTTGATGAGGTCCCAATAGTTCATTTTGCTTCTTTCCTTTGCCACAGAAGATGTATCGAGTGAGAAGTTGCTGTGGCTGATGTCAAAGAGGTTGCTGCCTGTGTTCTCCCCTAGGATTTTGACCTCACATTTAGGTCTTTCATCCATACTGAATTAATTTTTGTATATGGTGTAAGTGGTCTAGTTTCATTCTTCTGCATATTGCTGTCCAGTTCTCCCAGCACCACTTGTTGAAGAGACTGTTTTTTCCCTTAGGATATTCTTTCCTATTTTGTCAAAGATCAGTTGACCATATAGTTGTGGGGCCATTTCTGGGTTTTCTCTTCTCTTCCACTGATCTATGTGTCTGTTTGTGTGCCAGTACCATGCCATCTTGGTGACTACGCCTTTGGAATATAGCTTGAAGTCCATAATTATGATGCCTCCACCTTTGTTTTTCTTTTTTCAAGATTGCTTTGGCTATTCGAGGTCTTTTGTGCTTTGAACATCTGCATGTTTAGCAATTGCTGCACATCTTTCTGCAGAATGGGCCCAGAAACACACTTTGACAGGATTTACTTTTCGCTTGCTCAGATACTGTTGAGGAACTAGAAATAACCCAAATTTTCCACATGGGTCTGTTGCTCTTCCATCATCATATCCAAGTTTGGAAGAGCTTCTATCTTCTTACTGGCACTTTCTGAAAATGTTCTCGAAAGCATAGCATTCAGAGGGCCTAAGTGCAACGGTTCTTAATCTTGGCTGAATATTGCAACTTCCTGGAGTCTTCAAAATTTCTAACACCCAGGCCCCACTTTAGACTAGAATTGGATCAAAATCTCCAAGGCGAAGCCCAGTTGGCAGTATTCTTAAACCTCCCCAGGTAACTCTGAAGTGCAGCTAAGGGTGAGAATCACTTGGACCTCACCTGCTCCAGCTCCTTTGGCTAAAGATGCCCTTTCAGTTCTGTCCCCTTCACTGCTGACTCACCCACTGTCTCTCCTGCTCTTTGGTGACTGTCTTATATGTTCTCAAAGGCCCCAGTGCACCTCATTTTCTGTGTGAGTGTCTCTCATTTCATTCTTCTGTGATTAAGCATCCCCCTCACTTCTTCTGCCAGGCTGGGACCACCTTGACTTTCCAGGTCTGCGTGACACTGACACCCAACAAATACTTACAGGATAGACTGAATCCATCTAGATGTAAGGCAATGGTTTGAGAAAATGTTCTTTTGCTTATTTTTATATGTGTCGTTATCCTTCTGTCCGTGGGAATTAGTCAGTTCTAAAGGAACTATGGACAAAGCATTAGTGAGAATAAACAGAAGTTCACTGTTTGCTAGCAAACTGTATGTCAAACAGCTAGATGAAGAAACTAGACTCAAACATGAAAACCTCCAACCTGCTTAAGAAGTCCTTGGTGTTGCCTTTGTATCGCAAGGCAAGGAAATGAGGATCTAGGTAGCAGCAGAGGCGATGTGAAGTGCTGAAGTGTGTGGGCATGCGTGTGTTCTGGCAAGCCCGTGTGTGTGTCTGGATGTGGCTCTGCGGCCTTCTAATAAACACACCCCTTTTTAAGAATACACAGAGGGGATTTCCTACTCCCAAGCGTTTTTCTCAAATCCTCAACATGTTCTTCTTTTCCCAGAAAATAACAATCAGTGCAAAAGGGATTGAAGCACATTTTAAATTTAGATTATACCCACTTGTGTATGTTTTATGAAACCCACTAGCAAGGAAATAACGTACACGAGGCCTTACCTTGTTAGTTTGTCTAATTAGTCTAAAAAGCCTTGAAAACAATTTCCAGTTGGCATTATTACTACACTCAACTACCCCTTTGAGAACGTTCTCTTACAATGCATGGAAATGGATTGTCTACCCTCATGCAATTAGTTTCAAAACAACTGGCATGTGTAATCAGGGGCCAGTATCATGAATACAAAACATCTGTACTGCTAAGAGGGGTTCTGAGCTGCCAATCACCTCTTTGGCAACAGTTAATTTTTGCAATCAAGAACAGAGGGACTCTCCCTCTAAAAATTCTGTCTTCAGAAGAAACTCCACGCGAAATGGTTCTGTGGATGAAAAATTATGGTTGGCTCGACACATCCCGACAAAACCTTCAGCATGCTGGCAGAGGGAGCATATGGAAAACAAGACTATGAGTTTCTATGAAGAAGTGCTGTGAGCTTTTTGAGTGATGGGGAGGGATGACCAGTGGGAGAACTGGGACAAATAAGAAGTTTCTATGGTGTGATTCACATAAATTTGACTTCTGAATACAGATATGGTTTTCTCAGAAATTCTGTACAGGAGGTTGAAGTGAAACCTGGCTGATCGATACATATGGCCCAAGGGCAATATCTGTTTCTTTCAATATCCTTGGATGTATCTGGTCTTTCTTGCCCTAAACTTTGTTGGGCCAAGAGCCTGGGGGACAGGGTTTAGAAGTGCTAAACTGGCTTTGCTAGACTGAGTCATCGTTCCCCACTTACGTCAACTTACTTCAGCTATTCTTTCAATTTGGGGCCTCGTAAAGATGATTCTGAGTCTTTTTAAGTCCTGACAGGGCAGAGTACTGCAAATGCCATTTTTCTTGAGTAACTAATACATATGGCTAGAAATATTAAACAATTAAAGAACTTTCTGGAAACATGGTGAGGGTTCTTCAACCACACATCAGTAACCATAAGGCAAGGTGGTCCCGGCTATGAAGACAGTGGGTCTCAAACTGTAGGGTGTATCAGCATTGCTTGGAGGGCCTGTGAACACACAGATTGCTGGGCCCACTCCCAGAGTCCCTTAGTCTGGATGTCTGCTGTGGGGCCTCAGAATCTGCGTTTCTAACAACTTCCCAGGTGAGGCTGATGCTGCTGGGTTCAGGGGTCACATTTTGAGAATCCCCGGTGGAGGAAAACAGCAGTCCCAACTGCAACTCTGAGGAGAGAGGCCACTTTGGGTTTGGAGGGAGGGGGGGAAGGTGTAAGGTGGCAGCAATGATGTCATAACTGGGATTCGAACCTGTGTTCTTTATGGCGTCACCTGTCACCTCCCGGGACAGTGTGGGGAAGGGGAAGAAAGATCAAGAGGGGTTTTTTGGAAAAGATTTTCCTAATTGTTAGTGAGGAGAAAAAGACTGAAGATATATATGCTAGTTTCCACCAGTAAGGTAATGGAATGCGATTAAACGTAGCTTTTCATACTTTCTTAAAACCTGTGTCAGCATTTCATAACAAACCTTAAGATGAACAGACAGATATATGCAAGTTTTATCTGTATTTGGACAGATGACTAAAAAAGCCATCCCGTTAAAGTAATAACCACAGTCGCCAAGAAAATCCCAGATGAGAGCGTGTCTGTGAGGTGAAAAGCCAGTCCCGGTTGGATGATCCAGCGGGGGCTGAGGGTATGATCCGGGGTGGAGTGTGAGGGGAATGGCTGTGAGCAGAACGAGGGCCCCACACACTCTTCAATTTTCCCCTTTCCCACCATCCTTGCCTTCGTCTCTTTATTATCATCAAATAATACTTATCGGGTTTACTCACACGTGTGGCTCTGTCTTCTTCCACTCTGTTCAAATTTTCTTCCTCACTTCCCTTTCTCTTTGTGGCTTGTTCTCAATCTACTGATCCTTTCCCTCCAGGTGCCAACTGTGAACATCATCCCCACCCACTACATCGAGGGTTTGCTTTTTCAGACACGGCATCCAACTGGCGATGCAGCGTGCCTTGACATAGCTTTTCTCATTCACAGCCTGGAATCACACTTACTGGGCGGAAGAAATTTATCATACAGTGAGGCATACCTCAACTGTGCCACAAGAATATTAAGTAGTAGCCAAAAGGAATTTACAGATGCCTGTACAGTGAAATAGGAAGAGAAGGGAAGAGGGAGGGAGGGAGAGGCTGACCTTCCTTCTCAGTGTCCACATACATGTTTGCAACCTTCCTTTGGAGATCAAAATGCTAATGTTCTGTAGAGGCTGCTAACAGACCTATATTAAGATCTGACCAAGGGAATCCTAAATAGTTCAGCCTTTTGTGAAGAGCCTTTCTACTCCACTTACCTCATCAAGACATCTCTCGTACTGTTCCCTTTGATTTTCATTTTCCAAAGCCAATGCTGAATTCTCTGCCTGCAGTGAGATACAAAAATAATACAAATAAATCAATGAAATGTTGTGTTAGGTGACAGCTTATTCAATACAGTTACTAAATATACCTCCTCGGGATCCAAAATAATCTTTGAGAAGAATCTTTGACAAGTTTGCTCTAAGTACTATTATAAATAACTCAGGGATGACTTGTGTCCTATCAACTTGTTCACAAAAGTACATTACCATCTCAAGAAATGCAAAAACTTGATATTCTGAACAGGTAGCAAATAAAATCATGGCCTGATATGAGAGCGTTCTGTAAAAAGATTACAATGTTTATTTCATTCTATGAAAATGTCAATGTAAGAAATGCCTTAATCCACTTCATTAAGACCTGTCACAGTTTCACAACCCAATATTTGTTTAGGCCATAGAAAAGAATCTCAGGTATATTCATGAAAGCATAATTCCAAATGCAAACCAAACACGTGGCTTTCCTTGTTAAGCAATGGCTTTTGAACATAAGAATATAATGAGAAATTTAAGAATTTTACTATATTTGAGTCCCTCCCCCCTCCCCCTCCCTTTTAAAAATTACTGCCTCTCTGCTCCCCAGAACCATGTGGGTGTCTGAATGTCAAATAGGTTACTATAAGATACTAGGTTGAATATGTTACAAGTGGAATAAAAACGGGAAAACATCACGCTCATCAGCATATTAGGTTTTAGAAGGAACATGAAATGGTGACATGGGCACTGCCCTCTACATCTGGTGACCTGGGTCCCCTTCAGCTACTACTGGCTCTAGTCTGAATCCTGAACTGTCCAAGTTAACCCTTCCCAAGGCTGCAACATTCACCACACACCCTGCTCCCCCAAACAAGCTCCCCCAAGCAAACTGGCTTCTACCTACCCTTCACTACCTACCCCTTCACCACAACCTGTCTTGACATTTGGAAGTGGGGGTATAGAGTTCTAAATCTGTTTTTTCCCCCAAAACAACGATGGTGATTTCTAGGTGTTAGAAAGATCAACATTTCCCCCTTATAGTTTCCTCCTACCTGTTTTTTTTAACTTTCTATTTGAAATAATTTCAAACTTGCAGATAATTTGAAAGTGGAAAGAACTCCCTCATACCTTCTCCTCAGAGCCACCAGCTGTTAACATTTTGCCACATTTGATAGATCATCATCTCTTTCTTTCATTGTTTTTCCCTGAAACTTGAGAGGGAACTGCAGGCATGATGTGCTTTATCCCTAAATACTTTTATGTATGTTTCCATTTTCTTACACAACCAAAGTACAGTTGTCAAATTCAGGAAATATTAATTCATACAATACAACAATCTTATCTTCAGTACCTATTCCAACTCATCCATTGTTCCAATAATGTCATTACAGCAATTTTTTTTTTTCCAGTCCTAAAACCTATCCAGGGTCAGGCATTGAATCTATTTGTCACCCATATAGGGTCTCTTAATCTGGAACAATCCTTTGGTCTTTCATGTCATTAATTTCTTTTTCTTTTTTTCTTTCCTCCCTCCCTCCTTCCCTTCCTTCTTTCCTTCCTTCCTTCTTTCCTTCTTTCCTTCCTTCCTTCCTTCCTTCCTTCCTTCCTTCCTTCCTTCCTTCCTTCCTTCCTTCCTTTTTTCTTTCTTGGAAGAATACAGGTCAATTATTTTGTAGAATGTCCCTTAATTTGGGTCTGTTTCAAGTTTCCTCTTGCACACTTGTCAGGAATAGCACAAAAGTGGTGTGTGTGTGTGTGTGATGCTGGGTCCTTCTCAGTGCACATAATTATGTCATATCCATATACCTGTTATTGGACATGTTAACTTTGATCATGTGGTTAAGGTGGGGTCTGCCAAATGTATTTCAAAATCACGTGCCTTTTGTAGTTAATAAATAAATCATGCAGAGATATTTTTAGACTATGAAAATGTACTATTTCTCATCAAACTTTTATCAATTTATCTTAGCAACCATTGAATCTTGCCTGAATCAATGATTATTATGTTTGCACATGTTGATTTCTCACTCCATTATTCTACTTACACTTATGAGTTTGCATTCTTTTCTAAGAAAGCGCTTTTCCTATTTATTATTTACCTACATGAATACATGGGCTCTTATATTATTGAAAGAGTTCTAAGTCATTACTGAATTTATTTTGATGCTCAAATTGTTCCAACTTTGGAAAGGTGAACCCTTGTAACCTGTGCCTTTTGACATGTTTCCATCATTTTTTTTTTTTGATGTTTATTCATTTACTTGGAGAAAGAGAGAGAGCACAAAGCTGGGGAGGGGCAGAGACAGAGGGAGAGAAGACTCTCAAACAGGTTCTGTCAGCATAGAGCCACACACAGGGCTTGATCTCACGAACCATGAGATCATGACTGAACCGAAGTCAAAAGTCAGATGCTTAACCGACTGAGCCCCCATATTTCCATAATTTTGAGAAAAGACTCTTTTTAGGCACAAGAAAATGTTTCAAGCCCACTTTGCTTTTTCTCTGCCCCATTCCTGAAATCAGCCATTTCTCTAAGGAATCATGTTTGCTTTTTGTTGGGGAATGATATTTGTAAACTATGATCTGAGTATTAATGTGTTCCCATTGCTACTGAGAGGTCATTTTTTCCAGTCCCTTTCAGTAAAAGGGTTTCTCTCTTCTTCTCTTCACTATACCTACACACACACACACACACACACACACACACACACACACACTCCATCCCCTACAGAATTTTTCCTTGCCTTCTCCTTTTCTTATTTGGGTCTTCCTTTTCTGCAGGGAGAACACAGGCATTCACTATTATTACATTTATTCATTTATTCAACTCTACTGCACATACAAAATTGTTACACTATGAAAAACAGTAGTAAGAAGAGTTCACAATTTGTTTTTTCTTTAGAATGCAGGTATACATAGTAACAATATTGTGTTCAAAAGTTACTAGATTGGTAACTGTCCCCCTTTCATAATGGTTAGGCTATTCATTCCTTCCTGCAGTTCAGTCCATTTGTTTCTGATGGTAGTAATATTTAATTTCTCTTCTTGTGCATTTCACCTCCATTTTTGAATATAGAAAGCATTAATATGATTCGCAGTGTCAAAACTATACTAAAAGACATACTCAGCAAGGGGTCACTTCCTCTCCCACCCCTTGTCCTCCACGGCCCTCCACCTCTTACAGGTTCATTTATAGTGTTCTCTACTCCCTTCTGTGTCTTCCTTTATTGTTACTATCAAGTTACAATGATGTCCCTTGGCTCTCTGCAATTACATATGCCACAATTCCTACCAATCCTCTTGTCACATTCTTTCTGCTTAAATCAGCGTGTTTCACATTCACGTCCCGTTCTTCGACCCTGCACCTATTCTTGTTTTAGCTTCTTTAACACATGATGATTGGAGGAGGTGGTCATATATTTTTCTTCATTTCTTTAGCATCTTAGAATTTTCCCTCTTCCTTTTTCTATCAGAACCAGATCTTCAAATGGCACCTCTTCCTTTTTCCTTGCTTCCCTCTCTCCAGAAACGTTGCTTCTCTGAGACGGTTACCTCAGGTCCCCTGCACTTTCAAGCCCTGCCCTACAGCCAGCACTGGGCACTTCCCGTCTCCATCCATGGCCAGTACTGGGAATGTTTTCCCCACACCCTCTGCTCCCACCCTCGCCTGGGACACACAGGCTTGTAGCCTTTGTTCTGTGGATATTTCATTTTTATCTTTCTACTCAACAATGATTTGGAGTTCTAATGTTCTATTTTCCAGTAACTCAGAAGACATGGGTCATATGTGGTTTTCTTTGTGCCTCTGATGACTGCAATGTTTTCTTTGACAGATATATTAAAAGCTCCAGCTTTAGACCAGTTTGTTAGTTTAATCAATGAAATTCAGGTTGAGTGATCAAATGATCAAAGGGCACAAAAGTTGAGGGAAATTGCTGGGAGAAGCCTTTTTGGATGTGGTCTTGCTAGTGTTAGATCATCTCACCCTATTCCTGGTTTGAGTCCCAGGATTCAAACCCCTGTTTCTTCTTCAGGTACCAGTACTAATACTCGACTTTGACTTCTTTCCTACATTCTTGTCATGGGTAGACATCTGCCACACCGTCCAGTGATTCCACCTCCCGCTGATTATCTGCTTATTCAATATTGGTTATTCCTAGGCTGTTTCTTCTCTTCGTTTCCACCCCCCCCCCCCCCCCACCTCCCAACACTCAACTGAAAGCTGTTTCCTTTTGCTTGCTGCTATTTCCTTCAGGGACTGCTGTGGCCTGTCACACTGAACTTCATTCATACCTGCAGCTGGTGTTACCTCCCAGGTCCTCCCTCAGTCGAGGTGGGAGGACCGGTTCTAGGTTCTAGCCCCAGTGTGGCAGTCTATATGGCAATACTCATCATGAAACCTTTAGCGAGCCATTTAATGTTGCTGGGTTTACAGTTCTTTAGGTAATAAATGAAGGGAACAGCCTAGCCAATCTACAAAGCGACTTCCAGTTCAAATATTTGAATACTGTGAATCACAGAGGAACTGCCAGAATTCCAATTCTATAAAGTCGCTGCTTTCTTTGGAGAAATTGAGCTTGTGTGGGGTCTGCTGGTTTCAGTAAGGCAACCGCACAAAGGATAATGGGAATAGATAAAGGAGAGAATGGCAATGCCAGTTTACGTTGTTTTCACTTTAAACGTCTTGGAAAAACTGTGTAAGGAAGTAAAGCTAAAAATGGGAATTTATATGGGATGTCTCTATCTCACTCCTACCCACAATATCATGTTGCAATAACACTACAATCGATCCATTCAGATAATTACCATCATTACACCACTTACATTACTTGCCTCACGTTTACTGCTCTGACAATCTATTACAGGCAAGCAAATTAAATACCTAAAGGGTTCTGGGGAAGACAAAGTCGTCACATTTATGGTTAATGCGTTCTGTTACAGAGACCAATTTAATTGATGTAATCCTACATATCCCAGGGGACAATAGAGATATTAACAATTATGCCAATGAAGTTCAAATAATCTTGAACCTGTGATCTTCTTTAATGCATTTGCACTTATTAGAAATTCAGGATTTACCTGCTACCAAGATGAGGCAACAGGGGAAAAAAAAAACAAAAGAAACAAACAAACAAAACAAACCTTAATTAAATGTGATTTAAAGAAACAGTGGATAATTTTATGGCAGGGATGGGAAAGGACAGGGAGAGAGGAAAAGAGAAGTAGGTGTTACTACTGAGACTTACAGAAATGACAACACAGGTCTTTTTTAACTTTAAGAAATTATGTTATTAACTCAGTATACTCAGAGGATGTAACTACAGCATGCATGCTAACTAAATGTACTGGGTCTTGGTATTCAGTTTTGCCTTCTATAACAACCAAAAACTTTTGCCAGACTTACTTCCTGATTTAGAGCTCCATGCGGTTTCCTCACAACCCCCAGGTGCTGGGATCTAAGTTCCTGATTTCATCTCTAAAGTTCTCACACATTTTTATAAAACTGAATAGCTTTCTAGAGTAAATCTATATCGTTTGGGTTTACTGTGGAGGATTACTGTAAATTAATTACTGTAAATTAATATATACTTAAAAGGAACGATGTTTTTCAAAGGTCTTGCTCAGTGAGTAAATGTTAGCCAAACCTTACAAATGACTGAACAGACCGATGCTTCCAGATTGCTGCTGTACATTAATTCTCTAAATGCTTATTATATTTGAAATCTCTCTATACCATAAATTAGCTTAATACATCTTTGATGACTGAATATCTGTGTTCCCCCAAACTCCATATGGTGAAATTGTAATGCCTGATGTGATGCTACTAGGAGATGGGGGGGTGGTCTTTGGGAGTGATTAGGACATGAAGGTTGAATCCTCCAAAATGGGATTAGATTTATATAAAAGAGGCTCCAGAGACCTTGCTAGCTCCCTTCCACCATGTGAGGACACAGCAGGAAGGCGCTGGCTGTAAACCAGGAAGCAGACCCTCAACAGATCTTGACCATGCCAGAGGCGTGATACTGGACTTCCTGGCCTCCAGAACCGTGAGAAATAAATTTCTGTTGTTTATACACCACCCAGCCATGGTATTTTGTTACAGTGGCCTGAATGGAATAACACAACATCCTCTTCCATAGCCAAAGGTAGGATATTTCTGCGCAAAAAAGTTCCCTCTGCATTAAGTGACAATTCCACTGTAAGCTTTTTACCTTGCATAGCCTTCCCACTCACCTATCCAACATCCATCTATCTGTGTTTGCTGCTTGAGAGCATGTGGCAGCTCTCAAGGCAGGCCAGCCTCCTGGGTCTCTTGTGAGGACCCAGATCTTGTCTCCTGGGCTGCACGCCTTTGCTTCTGCTGCATTAGCCTGGAGTCTGCCCCACCTCCCTAGTGGTCCTTCTAAATCCCACTCAATATTTTGTGGTCTGATTCAAACATGAACCTCAAAAGCTAAAATGGGGGTGTATATTAAATTTTAAAAAGCAATTTCAGATGTACAAAACTATTTGGAAACCATTACAAAGAATCCTCCTACCTTTCACTCCCAATGCCTCAAAAGGTTACCTTTTTGCCACACTTACGTTATTACTTGTTTATAATCAGAGATCACTAAAAGAATTTTTTTTCAAAGTAAGATGCAGACATGATATCCCTTTACCCCTTAATACTGTGAAGAGTATTTTACGAAAAATACATTTTCTTACATAGCTGCTGTATAGTTATCAAATTCAAGAATTAACTTCCATACAAAATCCTAGTCCACTCTACAGACCTTGTTCACATTTCACCAATTATCCCCCTAATGTCCTTATTGAATCCGGGATCAACTCCAGGTTCCCTGCACTTAATTATCATTTCTTTGTAGTCTCCTGTAATGTGGAATAGTTCCTTTGTCTTTCGTGACTTTGACATTTTTCAAGAATACAGGCCAGCTATTTTGTAGAGTATCCATCAATTTGTTTCATGCTTCCTCATGGTTACATATAAATATTTTTGGCAAAACTATCACAGCGATGATATCGTGTCCTTCTTGGTACATGACATGAAGAGATATGTGGTGCAGATTTATCTCATGACTAGCCTGCTAACTTTCATCACTCAATTAGGTTGGTATCCATCAGATGTGACCATGAAAAAGGTATTTCTCTTTATAATCAGTAACTATCTTGTGGGAAGTTACTTCAAAAATATATAACTACCCAAAGTCTTTGAGATTATGCAAATATCTAAATAGCCACACATTGTTCATATATTTTAGCATCCGTTGATAATTTTTTGCCTAAAACAATTATTACAGTGATGGTTACCAAATAGCAATTTTTAAATCCCAATATTACTCTTATGTTCATTAGTTTGACCTCTATTATAAGGAGGGGGTCATACATTTTAACAATTAATTATAATGCCTTCAATTGGGATTAATAGTTTTATGAATATTGATAATATTCTCTCAAGCCAAACTGTAAGCCCTTTGGGACCGGGATGATGCCTTATATGCCTCTTTTCAAAAGAGTAAGATTTAAAATTTTACTATAGTTCTGGGTGGAGCTAAAACTCACTTTGATATTTATATGTACTTAATACCAGTGAGTTTGCACAAGCAGTATGTCAGGCACTTTTACCTATGTGCTCTCTGTGGTGGTCGCAGACATACATACAGATATATCCTGATGTATCTTTTTGATAATAACTTATTCACAAGTGGGAAGTTAAACAAATGACAAACAATTTTTACTGTTTACATATGTCAATTTATTATTATGCTATCTATTGTTTCCAAACAACAACAAACAGTATACATCATCTGACACATTTTGACAACTGGCAGAATATTTAAAGTTTCTACTTCTCTATACTAAGCAGTATGAGAAATTGGGTTTTTGTTCCTAAAGTGTTAATTTCACTCATCACTAGTATTACCATAGCGGTAGATTAAAAATGACTGAAAATGCTTTATGACGTATGTCCTATACTCTGGACTGGCCTTATTGACTTGCCTGGCTAATAGAATGTAGCTGAAGTGCCATTATGGGGACTTCCAAGGCTAGACCATGAGTGTTTTGGCTTCTACTTTGGCCTCTCAGAACACTAGCTCTTGGAGTCTTGAGCTACCACATAAGAAAGCTGGTATGTTCACGTGGTATCAGGCCAGGGCCACACGGAGAGGCCCTGGAGGATGAGATACCCTGTGGAGAGATACAGGCCAGGGAGCACTGAGAAGCCAGATATGGGAGCAAGGAAGCGATTTTGGAAATGGATCTTCTAATTCTAGGTTGGAAATGAATCCAGCTGTGTCCTTTTCAAATTCAGGACCCACACAGTTGTGGGAAAAAATAAAACAGTCATTTTAGGCCTCAAAGGTTACACAGCAATAGATAAGTGGAATGGACATATTTAGGAGATGAGCCAGAACATCAATTTTTCCCTGCATACATCCAGTTACTGATCTCTCACTGTTCTCCAAGAAATATTCTATGGAGGCTACAAAGATATACAAAATAGGG
Organism: Neofelis nebulosa; assembly: GCF_028018385.1. Lineage (NCBI taxonomy): Eukaryota > Metazoa > Chordata > Mammalia > Carnivora > Felidae > Neofelis > Neofelis nebulosa. The sequence goes on along the minus strand of NC_080783.1, from coordinate 97,800,891 downwards.
GCTACCTCAAAGAAGGAAATAGCCTCATAGAGGAAACAAATTAATTTCTCGCATTGAAAGCTATCATACAATAAGATTAGAGGGAAAAATAATCGGCTAATTTTACCTGAGGTAGGAAGAGGGAACTTGACCTTTGAATGAGCCTACTCAATAGGCATTCAAACCAACAGCAAAAGTCCTCATTGGAATGAATAAAAGAAGTATTACAATTTTGAACAAAATACCAAGCAAATGACATCTGGCTTGTATTAGGAATTGGAAATTATCCCACCATGATAGAATCCTGGGTGTAGATGCTGCCAAATTATTATGAAAGTGAATAATGTCAGGCACCAGTAAATATCCACTGCAGAGAATATCTTGGGTTCAAGAGTGATGAACAAGAACAAACTGATGGCGTGCAAATGAAAGCAGTAGAAATGCAGCAGGGATACTGTGGTCTGGAGGAAAGAAGGTGGAAAGAGGAAAGAAAAAAGAAAAAGAAGAGAAGTCCAATCCACAGAACTTAAAAAGGATGCATCCCTGTGTCTACCTCTGCTGCAAAAGGTGGTCTTTTTCAGAATGTGTCTTCCCATCTGACCGAAAATCTTTCAGTTCAGCAAAGGTACACAGGTCAGAATAAGGGTAAGAAGGCTATTTGGGAAAGTGTGTTCCTTTACAACTCCCACCCTGAATTGGGGTCCTGTGGTGCTCTAGTTAAATAACTTACTTGCTAACTACAGTGCCATCCAACTCTGGTCTTTGGGCCAAGGAACCTCACATCCAGCCTTTTGAACAAAACAAGGCATGCCCCAAAAATCCAGAATTACACCATAGTCTGTTCTATTTTGAACTAGAAACACTAGGAGAATAAATCACCACAGGAAGGGCTAAGTCTGCCATTAAGCATGCCATCCAAGTATGCACATTTTGATTTAGTAGAGGGGTGGAAAGCCTGAGTACAAAGGACGACACCAAGAACTGGATTGGATATTGAATCTCCTTCCCTTTATCACCATCAAATGAACCTGATGGGGTCTGTATCATTCACCTTATCGTAGCCCATCACTGTAGTGACTGTGCTAGAGATAGGTGGCTAAGGGGTGTTTCCCACTGACTGTATTTAAGAGCAATAGTCTCTTATACCCAGGCGGGGTCTAGGGCTCCTATACATTTTGGAGGAAAATTCTGTCATCCTAAAAAATTCAGGAAATAGTTATGAGCTGTGCCCATCCACAACAGGAATGAACATGGACACTTGTGTATCCAAACATGAAGACATATCACCGAAATGTCCTTGCTCTTGCACTCTAAAGACCTTAGGGATAGTCGCTAAGTCCAGGCCTAAAACAAGGCAATGGGCACATAAATTGAAATAAAATGTTATCCCTCTTTCAAGGAGTTCAGGATCCTATGCAATGAGAATGTGTTATGTAGGACCTGTCTGCAGGTTCATTTTTGAAGAATTAAATAGAAAACATTTCACAGTGAAACTTCTGTGTACTTCCAGAATTTAAATCCTTAGGTGGGGCTCTAGACCAGTGGTTTGCAAACTTGGGTTTGCATTAGGGTGACTTGGTGTGTTTGTTAGGTCAGCTTGTCGGGCACCAACAGTGTTTGGATTCAGCCCATCCAGGGAAGGACCCATGAATTTGCATCTCCAAGTTCCTAGGTGATGCTGATGCTTACTGGTCTAGGAACTGTATTTTGAGAACCAGTGTCTCAGTAGGATCAGTTTCAGAATGAAGGCAGTGATTACTTTGCACCACCCCCAGCTGTCGCCAACTTTGAACGGCTCAGGAGTTTCTTACTGTTTTTCTGGATTTGGAGGTGGCCGCCATGTGTGTCTTCTCCACCAGAAGCCCTCAAAAATCTCTTGAGTGGAACAGGTGCCTGCTCTCTGCTTCCACAATGTATCATCTGTGTGCCTCTAGGAGAGCACCTACTGTAAAGATTCTCACTTCATGTAGATGAAAACATACAAGTTTGTGCTTTGCTTTCTCTTATTCATTTTATGAGTCCGCCTCTCTCCTCTTACCTCAGTGATTCTCACTGGGGAGAAACAGTCCCTTAGAGGATATATTGATGTGTGTCTCTGTTTCTGTGCGTGCATGGGAGCAAGTGCGCACGCGCGTGTGTGCGTGTATGTGTGTGTGTGTGTGTGAATAGGAAAAAATGTGTGTCACTTGGACAAATATTTGATATTGTACTATATCTGAAAAATAATAAAAGGTAATGCTTTCACAGTAGAAACAGTAAAGAAAGCTCCATAATTTTCTTGCCTACAGGGGACATTCAGGAAAGAAATCCATGTATGGAGTTGGGAGGCGGTAGGAGTGGTAAGAAGGGTATATCATCCTAGGAGCAAAGTCTGAGCAAATATCCTCTCATTAGGGAGGACACAGTGTGCTTTTTTAATTTCCTTTTTATTCTTATTTTTTATAATGGAAAGAGCCCTGGCCTTTGAAGTCAAGTAAGTGTTTATTTGGATCCTGGTGCTGCTTCTTGCCTGCCATGACCGCAGGCAAGTCACTTGGGCTCTGAGCCTGTCTTTCCTTGGTAAACGAGAGGAAAAGGAATACCCATCACTCCTTTGATGTTGAATGGCATGATGAATGTAAGGTACATCTAACACAGCGCCTGGCCCCTTACAGGATTCGATCAATGTCCGTTTCCTTCTGTCCTTTGTAGAACAACTCCCGTCTGAATCTGGGCAGCTCACAGGCTTCAGCAGGGGGAGAGGCGTCAGCCAGGGGGTCTTTGTGGACTGGGGAGATTCCAGCCAAGAGCAGTGTAACATGGGCCCTCACACCTGGGTCTTTTAAACAGCCTTGCACATAGGTCAGCTTCTGGCACTGGCTCCCTTCATCTGAAGCCTTCTCTTATCCTTTCCCTCCCTCTCTTACTCCTCATTCCCACTTGCCAGAGCCCATTTATCTACCACCCTCCCCTGCAGAAAATTCGCTATCACAGAGATACTCCCAACTTCCTTCACATTAAGATTCACAGCTGATAAATAAAGCACTAAGAGGATTTGCATTTTAAGAGAGGATTAAGGAGTGAATCTTTAATTGTAGCAATGGCTGAATTAGAAAGCGGGAAAGCAGGCAGGTTTGCAGGGGTGTAGGTTGGTCTGGGATAAGCCATCGCATTTCACCTTAAAGCCATGTAACAAGTGATCACCTACTGGGCTCTCTTGTAAGGCCTAGAAGGACTTGATCATGAGAATCTCTACTATGTCATAGGGCAGTTGAAATGAACCATGTCCCACTTGGTTCTTCCCAAACTGAACATATGAAATAGTCATCTCTCTTGTGGGTTTTGGGTGCCACTGAGCCACTAAGAACAGGGTGCCACCTGTTCTTAGGTGCCTATTCCCTGCCACCCCTTGGCTACAGCACCCGCCACATGCAGTGCAGGGTGGTTGACATCCACCCAACCCCTGGCTCAGTGAAGGCAGGCCATGTTGTTTCCTCCATCCTGCACTGCCTGGGACGCGGAAGGGTAACCAGACCATTTGTAATTCTGACCCTTTCCACGTACAATCCTTACTTCCCAGGGATGTAGACTGCAGCTATGATTATAAAAAGAAATTTTAATTGGTTAGGGGAATAAACACTTCTGTTTTATGCGTCCAAGGTGCTGTTTCTTGACTCTTCTCAAACTTACCTTCAAACCCTTGCCACTTGCCAAGGCCACAGATAGGACGTGTTGAGAAATCACCACCATTGCAGATTCCATCCCCACCCCTACACGCGGTACTATAAACTATAACAGAAAAGTCCAACTAAACCCTTTAGACTGATATGGAGTAAGAACAATCAAGCCAGGCTGAGGGAGACACAGGATAGCCAATGGCTCGGGGACATGAGACAAGAGCTGCACACAACCTCCCAGCAGCGGGACCACATTCTCACCTCCTCAAAACAAGCTCCTCTTTGGGAATGTGCTGGCAAATGTTTAACAATCTGCTCTCTGGGAGAGAAGAGTCCCACTTGGAAGTCTTTTCCAATTTCCATGGTGTAAATACCGCCACCATGATTGAGTCCAAGGCCCCAAACACAAAGTTGGGAGGAGATGCGTGGGAGCATATCATCATACAGTGTCCTCACCATATAGGATATAGAGCTCAGATAATAGTAAAATGGTGTCACTGATTTGAAACGAGATATGTGCCCCTATGTTTATTGCAGCATTATTTACATTACTCAAACTATGGAGGCAGCCCAAATACCCATCAATACATGAATTTGTAAAGGAGATATGGTCTACATACACAACGAAATATTACTCAGCCATGGAAAAGAATGAGATCTTGTCATCTGCAACAACACGGATGGAACTAGAGGGTATAATGCTAAGTGAACAAAGTCAGTCAAAGACAGATAATATATGATTTCATTCATAGGTGGAATCTAACATAACAAAATGAGCAAACACACAAGCAAAAGCAAAAACAGACCCATACATATGGAGAAAAAACTGGTAACTGATGGGAGTGGGGGCAGGATGGGAGGTACAGGCTTCCAGCTATGGAATGAATAAGTCATGGATGAAAGGTATAGCATAGGGAATATAGTCAAGGGAATACAGTCAATGGTATTTTAATATTGTTGTATGGTGACAGATGGTAGCTACAGTTGTGGTGAGCATAATATATACAGTTGTTGAATCACAATGTTGTACACCTCCAACTAATGTAAAAATATAGTAAAATGGGGTGCCTGGGTGGCTCAGTTGGTTAAGCGTCTGACTTCAGCTCAGGTCATGATCTCGCAGTTCATGAGTTTGAGCCCCGTGTCGGGCTCTGTGCTGACATCTCAGAGACTGGAGTCTGCTTCAGATTCTGTGTGTGTCTCTCTCTGCCCCTTCCCCACTCAGGCTCGCTCTCACTCTCTCTCTCTCTCTCTCCCAAAAATAAACATTAAAAAGTTAATAAAAAAATAGTAAAATGTAAAATAATCAGGAAGTGATGAGTTTTGAATGTGTATTGTCTTTGCCGTTAAATGTAACTTACATAATTTAATTAATAATACTTGCTGTGTTTAATGACAGGCTCACAAAATTCTTGAAAAAATAACAGTTGGATCTCCAAAGCTGGTATGAGCTTCCTTCCACACACCATTATTCCCATCTATCATAGATCTTGAGACTATCTCTCCGATGGGGTAAATGTACCCATTTATATCTGCTAATACAAAAGGGTTTACTGATTGTGCTCTGCTTGGAATTTTATTCAGAAACCTACTTGACTCAGCAGTGACCATCAGGCCTCTCAGCTTGATGTCATTCCCAGCTCTGCTCTCTTCCTGAGGTCTGTTTATGCGATTTAGTTTCAGAAACTCAAGTGTCACATAAAGTGTCATAAAGCTGATAGCACAGGGACCTCCTCCCTCATTTAATGAGGTGCCTTCTTTCACCTCTGAACTTGCTAAGGAGGTTAGCCTCACCACCCCTTCCCTCAAACTCTTTCATCCACCACTTCTCAGGCCCTGTCCCCAACCCCACACAAGCTGGAAGAGGAAAACTGATGCATTCAGCTTGCAAAAGACTGCTTTTGAGAGTCAGACATGTGTGGATTTAGGGAAGTGAAGATTTGTGGGTCTGATGAGTGTGTGTCTTTAAAGGCTGATACAAACATTCTATTATTCCAAACATTTAATAGCACTGTCAAATTATGCCTATTAAAATTGAAAATTTCAGCAATTCAACAAATTTGAGCTCAAGATGTAACAAGCATTTTCCAATCATGACAGAGCCAACAATTTAGGTACTCTAAAATTCTTAGCAAAAGCAACCTTTACACATATCTCCCCCACCCCCAAGATGTGCTTCAGACATAGAAAATCTATGACTTGTAAGTAATTCCTCAACCTGAATCACCTGCTTCTTAGTAGAGGAAGACAACGTCTGGTCTCAGACATTTCTCAGACTAGATTTACTTATATTTTGTTCTTCAAAATCTTGAGGAATGGGTATTTGTCCCCCGGTACCAAGAAGCAGGTGATTCAATTTGAGGTATTAACTGGGAATTCCTTGAGGAATAGGATTATTTGACTTCTGAGCTATTCAGGAACTGAAGGACAAATGGGAAGAAAACAAGAGCAGACATCTGTGTTCCAGGAATCATTTTATGCCAAAGAGGAAGTTACTTAAAAAATGCAAATAAAAGTACAAAGATATACCATCACACACACACACACACACACACACACACACACACACACGACAGGCACAAATTGAAATTTTTATATGCAAGTGTTGGCAACAAGAACTCTGAGATACCACAGGTGGGAGTGTACATTAGTTATACCCATTTTAGAAGAGTTTGGCTTACAAACAATAAGAGACTCTTAAAAACTGAGAATAAACTCAGGGTTGATAGGGGGTGGGAGGGAGGGGAGGGTAGGTGATGGATATTGAGGAGGGCACCTGTTGGGATGAGCACTGGATATTGTATGGAAACCAACTTGACAATAAATTTCATATTAAAACAAAACAAAACAAAAACAAAAAAAGAAGAGCTTGGCTTAACCTGATAAAGGAGGATACTCATACATTCTGACCCAGCAATGCCATTTCTAGGTATATTAACTATACACACCTGTGAACATATATACTAGGATGCCCATATACGTGTATTCACAACAGCTTTGTTCTTATCAGCTCCCACAGAGAATTCAAATGAAAATTTACAGTGCATTGGATAATTTGTGGTAAACTTATATGAGAGAATCCTACATAGAAGTAAAATACAGTGGAGTAAAACTACATGGGTGAATCTTGCAATCACAGCACTGAGCAAAAGAAGCAAGATGTATATTTAAACATACATGTGTGTATGTATACACACAGGTGACTCTTGAACAACAGGGGTTTGAAACACAAGGATCCACTTATATGCAGATTTTTTCTACAAATGCAGCATATTTTCTCTTATGATTTTCTTAACATTTTTGTTTCTCCAGCTTACTTTAGTGTAAGAATACAGTATACTGTACATATGACCCATGAAATACGTGTTAATCGGCTGCTTATATTATCAGTAAGGCTATTAGTTAAGTTTTTTGGGATCAAAAAATTATATGCAGAATATCAACTGTGTAGGGGTTTGGTGCTCCAACCCATGTTTTTCAAGGGTCAGCTGTGTGTGTGTGTGTGTGTGTGTGTGTGTACCTGCATACATATACACACATATATAAATATACACACACACAATACACACATACATCAATACACTGACATGATTTCCTATACAGAGTCTAAACAGTGAAAAAGTTAAATTATATTGTTTAGAAATACATATATAAAAAGTAAAACTCTACTTTTTTTTTCCCCCAAAAGTAAGAGAAGGATCATTACAGTAATCAGATTAACTAGTATCTCTAGTAGGGAGAAAGGAAGCTGTGGTAAGAGAGGAGCCCGTGCAGGAGTCCATGGTACTGGCAATATTTCATTTGTTAACCTTATGGCAGTTACTTAACTTCTTTGCTTTATCATTTGTATCTGTCAATGGACATTTCAAGTTCCTTTCTGTACCACACATCACAAACATATGCACACATGCTTATACAAACAAACCCACAAATAAGTGATAGAGCACTGGGCAGGACATGAGGGCCAGGCATTTCTGGAAGGGCCTCAGTGGGTTTGGGGAGCTGAGTTCCACAGTAACAGGTCAGTGAGTAGATAGTAGGTGACACTAGTTAGGGATAAGGCCACAGAGATGGAAGGAGCCAGATGTCAGGGTGAAGGAACAGGAGCAAATGTATATTTCCCCTTTTTTTTTTTAAGTTTATTTATTTTGAGAAAGAGAGAGAAAGCACGAGTGTGGGTGGGGCAGAGTGAGACAGAGAATCCCAAGCAGGCTCCACACTGTCAGTGCAGAGACTGCTATGGGGCTCAAATCTATAAACCATGAGATCATGACCTGAGCCAAAGTCAGACACTCAACCAACTGAGCTCCCCAGGTGCCCCACAAATGCTTATTTCCACTAACTAATCCCAGCACCAGTGACTGAAGGGACTGAAGAGAAGAGAGAGAGATGAGAAAACACATGACTGTCAAGGACGACATGGAGGAGGGGGAGAAAGACATGCATTTGAGAGACAATTCAAAACAGATTCATCAGCTCCCAACCAGGAGCTACATGAGGAGGAGAGCTGAGAAGTGAAGATGTCATAAAGGTTTTTATCTCAGGTCTCTGAGAGTGTGATAAGGTCTTTAGTAGAAATGGAGAACAAAGTGAGATAAACAATATTATGGGAGATTTTTAGAAAACAGTCTATTGGTTTGCTACATAATGATTTTTTTTTCCTTCCTGCAGAGAAGACACAATGGCCACAAACGTATAAGCCTGGTTCTTACGCAAGATTTGCTGGTAGTCACCCTAACTCCTCTCCTCTTTCTTCCATTGTTGGCACGTTTTCATTAAATTCTTAAATTTTTTTTTAATGTTTATTTATTTTTGAGAGAGAGAGAGAGAGAACAGGGGAGGAGCAGAGAGACAGGGAGACACAGAATCAGAAGCAGGCTCTGAGCTGGCAGCACAGAACCCAATGCGGGGCTCAAACTCACAAACTGTGAGAACATGACCTGAGCTGCAGTTGGACACTTAATCGACTGAGCCACCCAGGCGCCCCTTCATGAGGTTCTTTTGTTCAGTCATGCCAGTGGCTCACACTAACTCTTCCCTCTCTCTTTAGGGAAGAATAACGTCCTTTTGCTTAAGAATCCACAAGGAAAACATATTAAGCTTTAGGAAGATTGTGGTTCACTTTAATTATGATGCATGACTTCTGGCCTTTCCACTCAGGACAACTGCCCTTCCACACAGGTGGAGGAGACGGACAGTGGAGAGTCAACGGAAGGCAACCTTCAGCCCTGCTCCCCACTTTCATCTACTTCCAACACGAGTGGGCAACAGCTGCCCTAAATGGAAGCTGTCTGCCTTTCTGCAAGGATAGAGTGCAACAGGTAGCATTGTGCCTAAGGCTAATCTAGTCTGGGTTTGGTCTTTAGCTGGAACTTACAAGGGTATATAAAACCCCTGGACTTATTTGTATCATTTGGTGTCTAGAGATTTCCACTCGGGTTACAAAAAAAAAAAAAATCTAAACAAGATCTGGTCATGAGAGAGGAGTTACCCTTGAATTTGTGGCAGCTCTCAAAATAATTCTGAAGAAATCATGAATTCAATTTTGTATATTTGAGATGTGAGAGTAACTTCTGGAAAAGGTGTGTCCAGGAGTTGTAAGCATGGGTCTAATTTAAGACAAAGCCAGGCTGGAGCCATTGCTGTACCTGGGATGGAGAAGAAAAAGGGAGGAGCTCTACAAAATGATGATGATGGTGGCAATGACAGTTAACAAGCACTGATGATGACCATGTGCCAGGCTCGGTGTCCAGCACGTAATATACTTCATCTTCAAAGGGAGAATCTGTTGTTCTCTCCACTTTGTAGAGAAGCAACCTGAGGCTCAAAGACATTTACTGACTGTCTTTAGCTCACACAGACCTGACAGAATCACAGGTATTCTAAATCAGTACTGTAAACACCTTCCCATTCTGAACTCCCAAATGTTACCCTAAACTAAATATCCTTGTAAAAACCACATTTCCTGTTTCCAAGTCCAAGAGCTGAAAGGGGGTGGGATGATTTCCCGCTCCTCTTTAGAGAACTGGCAAAGCAGCAGGATTTGCTTTGAAAACGGTGGGGAAAGAAGAAAGCTAACACATTTATATACCATCCTAATTCCTCTCAATCCAGCTTTTAAAATTTCCTGGGCTGTTTTGTGTGGGTGAGTGGGTGGGAGCTGGCAGATATTTTTAAGCAGTTGGGACCCTGGGGTGATAAGGGATGAGGAGAACTGAAATGTAATTCCTTTTTGAGGGCTAGGATAAAAGAAGAGTAAACACCTCAGCTTATAGCTCAGCTCAGGTACAATAATAGACATGTAGGCTGAAAGCTAGCAGCCACCAATTTTATTAAAAGACTTTCTCTGTTTGAATTACACATCGCTCTACCAAGGTAATACTGAATCTCTGTGCACACTGTGTACTTACCCAGTGATGCTACTCAGGAGGTATTTTATACCTAGATGACGTCTCATAGAGATATTTTAAGTATAAGCATAGTGTGATATCCAGTGATGTGGTTCTTTAGTTGAGTTTGGTGGTCTTAAAAACATTTTCTAGCAGCATGATGTGGCAGAGAAAACACGGTTTCAAATTCTGGCCACTTACTGCGGCAGTGATCAAGGTATTTAATTTCTTTTGACTTTATTTTTCTCCCCTCGTAAACTTGCCAGACTCCCTAAAGACTTTTCCAGCTATGAAATCCCAGACATCCTCGAATTTATATAGTAATTACCGCAATACTAATCATCATAAAATCATATATTCTTAAAAGATGATGAAGACAATCAGACTTCTACTTCTGTCATGGTTCAAACAATCTCTTTTACAAAATTCTGAAATATACGGCCCTCACTTGTTCCCTTCTTTGAGTCCCTGAGGAGATCAGCCAACTCCTGCCAGAACTCATAGAGCCTAGCTGGCCTCGTTTCTCTAAGCCAGACTTTGATGCAATCTGTTGATCAGAGAGAAGGGTAACCAAACCAGAATGAAGTCTCATTAAGACAAACATAGATGAAATGTAGGGCTGTGTACAGCAAAGCTTATTTCCATGTCTCAACAGATGGTGAGGAAAACAATGTCTTGTTGATCTGGTTAGAGCAAATTATATATGAAGAGTTCTTCTATATAATGAGAGAGTATGTGTTGTGTGTGTGTGTGTGTGTGTGTGTGTGTGTGTGTGTGTGTGTGTACAGCATATGCCAGCACTGTAGGAATAGGAACCACTCAAGTACCCCAAAAGTAAGGTCTATGAAGAGTTTTGTAAGTCCTATTTCATGTTGAAGGAAATCGGCAGTGACATACGAAGGGCTTGCAACAAGGTCCTAGAATTGTCAGAAAGGAACAGTTACAAGTACTGTTCTAAATGTTAACACCTAATGCATTCACACTACTTCCTCTTACTATCATGTTTGTGAACTCCAGAAGAACTTTCTTTGCAACTTGTATAACATTTTCTGTTTTCCAGGTCTTACACATCAGTCTGGTGTACCAATCAAAATGTTTGTGATCCCCGTTACTATTGATTTTGGCCTTGGAGCAAGCCACATAAAATAAAAAGATGAAAACCGAAAAGAATAAATAAATAAAAACCCAAAACAACACACACACACACACACACCCCTCTCTACACATACAAAATAGGGTTACTCAACCTCAGCACGACTAACATTTCGGACCAGATTTTTGCTGTTGTTGTTTTTGAGGGGCTGTTCTCTGGATTGCAGGATGTTTGGCAGCATCCCTGGCCTCCACCCAATACAGACCCATGGAACTTTCAGCTTTGTGAATGCATTTTATTACCTTTTAGACTGGGATATCAAGTCTAAGTGAGTAATTTTATAAATAAAGGAAACTGGAGCTCAGAGATATAAAATAATGGCTGTCCACCTGACCATCATAATGCATCTCTTGGTATAAGACACAAGAAGACTGGAGCTGAAAGAGATCCCAACTTTATCAAATCCAGTCTCCAGGTTGCAGACAAGAATATGAGACCTCGCTTTGTAATTTTTCTGCCCTTCTACCCATTACACTGATCATCTGGATAACTGGTTCTGATAGTTTGAGTATTAAATAAATCTTCATTTTACCCTTCCAGGTGGCAGGATTTGGGCCCAATTTACTTGAGAAGACATCTTCACAGAGCATGTTCCCTTTGATCAAGTAAGTGACGACAGGTTGAGACAGCTCCAGGCTCAGGTCTCACACCTGCTGAGATCCACTCAGGTCCCATGGCAGCCAGAGCACAATTATCTAGTCAATTGCTCTGGAGGGAACATCATCTCAAAAACATGACCAAGTTCACACCATCGTAATTAATCAGACAACTGCTCTAGCGTGATGGCAGTTAACACTTCATAGACTTGGAACTGTCTTTTTTGATCCAGAAAACACTATTCACATTAAGGCTGAGTTGTATTTACATAACCAGAGTCCCACATTTGGATGCTAATTAGCAAAATAATACCCACAATGCAATCCCACTTAAATATTTCACCTCTGGGTGGAAATACATTAAGTAAACAACATGTAGAATGAAATAGGATTGCGTCAGTATATTTACAACAGAAAAAGTACTTGAAGTCCTGTATAAAAAAAACAGGCTCTTTGTATTTCTTTAAGCTGTCCTAGGATTACTGTCTTTGAAAAATGTAGCTTTGGGATACTATAAAGACAGGACTATATAAAGAACTACTTTAAAAGAGCAAAGAGCAGAGTTGCTCTGTGCATTAATTGCATGTAAGTGTATGTCAGGAGTCTGAAAGGGGCTGGTTGCAATTTGCAAATCCTAGTACAGGGTTTCAGCCATGATGATGTTAGATCATCTTCTCATGCTTGTGAGCAGAAATAAGACTTAGTCATACTTCTAGGTGACATGTATTTTGCTTTTCTTTTCTTTTTTTTAAATTTTTTTTTCAACGTTTTTTTTTTTTTTTATTTTTTTTATTTTTGGGACAGAGAGAGACAGAGCATGAACGGGGGAGGGGCAGAGAGAGAGGGAGACACAGAATCGGAAACAGGCTCCAGGCTCCGAGCCATCAGCCCAGAGCCTGACACGCGGCTCGAACTCACCGACCGCGAGATCGTGATCTGGCTGAAGTCGGACGCTTAACCGACTGCGCCACCCAGGCGCCCCACGTATTTTGCTTTTCAAAACCAAAGGTCCTCATTTTCTGTTAGCATTTGAGCATTAGTTTGTTTCACAGCATTTGAGGATTCTTGAATTTCTGTGCATATTGATTTTTCACTTACCAACATTCAAACACAAAAGTATTTATATTGTGCATCACAATGATAATAAAACTGACTTTAAAGTATCCAGGCAAAAAAAAAAATACCACCTATATTAGTCTGGAATGAAGTATTCTTAAATCTGAGGAAGTCTATTATTATTCAAAGATCAATCACAACATGTTAAGAAGTGAGCAATTTAAGAGAGGGCAAGGTGGGAAAGAGGCATTTATCAGACACTGAGGGGAAAGCCAACGAGGGTTGATAGGTGAGATGTCCAGTTAGAACTTGACTAGCAACGCAAATCTCTGCTAGGTATCACTGATAAAGGTCAAGGGGAACAGAGTTATGACAGTGAACTTTAAAAATACTGACAGGAAACAAGAGTACTCATTTCCAGGTGCATTGCTTGGCTATTCACATAAAACCATTAGTCCCTTCACAGAAAGGTTTATTGATTTACACAGACACTCATTTGTCACATCCTGTAAAGTACATTAAAAGCTGCCCAAGTATTTCAAATGTACTCAACAAATATGCCTTCTCACCTGTGTGCAGTCTGGGGCCCTGGCTGTAAGATATTTTCAATGTGAAGCTCTTGATTGAGGAGAAAGCAGCAACTAAAAAAGTGTGTGTGGCCTTAACACCCCTCCCTGATGTCCTGCTGACAAGTCCCTCCCCTGGTTGGGAACTTCTGGTGCCGGATTTCTACATATAAGAGGATTGCATTGCAATGGGTTCAATGCAGAAGGGATTTGCCACAGAGGGGCAAGACATGGTTTCATCTTGCTCCTCCCCCATTCCCGGACTTCCCTGTAGTTTGTCACTTCCACTAGCACATGCCTGTCAGGTGGCAGGCCCTGCATTTAGTGTGGGAGACAATACAGACTAATGCATTACAGTCGCTCTGTCATCACCCATGTGGTGGTGAATTACAGTACCACAACTTATTTTTTTAAAATTTTTTTAACGTTTATTTGTTTTTGACACAGGGAGAGACAGAGCATGCATGGGGGAAGGTCAGAGAGAGAGGGAGACACAGGATCTGAAACAGGCTCCAGGCTCTGAGCTGTCAGCACAGAGCCCGACACGGGGCTCGAACTCACGGACCGCGAGATCATGACCTGAGCCGAAGTCGGACGCTTAACCAACTGAGCCACCCAGGCTCCCCTACAGTACCACAACTTATTAGCACACTCCTTACCACGTAGCTTCCTCGCCTATAAAATGGGGGTATAAAGAATTCCTGGGTTGCAGGTTATTGTGAGGCTCAAATAAGATAGTGCATGGGAAACACTAAAGATCAAGATGCCCACTCCACAACAATGCTACCCTGTACAGCTGCATCCACTTGCCACTTGTGGCTATGTATTTTGAAATTAAATTAATTTAAAAATTCAGTGTCTCACGGGAACCCTCTTGCACTGTTGGTGGGAATGCAAACTGGTGCACTCACTCTGCAAAACAGTGTGGAGGTTCCTCAAAAACTTAAAAATAGATCTACCCTACGACCCAGCAAGAGCACTGCTAGGAATTTACCCAAGGGATACAGGAGTGCTGATGCATAGGGGCACTTGTACCCCAATGTTTATAGCAGCACTTTCAACAATAGCCAAATTATGGAAAGAGACTAAATGTCCATCAACTGATGAATGGATAAAGAAACTGTGGTTTATATACACAATGGAATACTACGTGGCAATGAGAAAGAATGAAATCTGGCCTTTTGTAGCAATGTGGATAGAACTGGAGAGTGTTATGCTAAGTGAAATAAGTCATACAGAGAAAGACAGATGCCATATGTTTTAACTCTTATGTGGATCCTGAGAAACTTAACTCAAGGCCATGGGGGAGGGGAAGGGAAAAAAAAGCTAGAGAGGGAGAGAGCTGAACTATAAGAGACTCTTAAAAACTGAGAATAAACTGAGGGCTGATGGGGGGTTGGAGGGAGGGGAGGGTGGGTGATGCGTATTGAGGAGGGCACCTGTTGGGACGAGCCCTGGGTGTTGTATGGAAACCAATTTGACAATAAATTTCATACCAAAAAGTAAAAACTAAAAAAAAATAAAAATTCTGTTTCTCAGTCACACCAGTGACATGTCAAATGCTGTTTGGCTCAATGGCTATCATATCAGAGGACATAGCTAGAGAACATTCCCAACACCAGACAAAGTCCTGGAGAGCACTTTCTAGAGGTTGATATACATTATTTTAATTTATTAACTAATGCTTTATAGGCATTATTATTTAATCGGAGGCACAGGCCCATGCCTGATAGTCACCAAAAATTATTTAATGTGTTGACTTGGGACATATATGGTGACAAAATCCAACTTACTATATCTTTATTATATTTTTTTCTTCCAAATCATGTTTCCATCTTTATCTCAATTTATCTTCACAGTATCCTTATGAAATAAATATGTTAGACATCTATCATTTTCATCTCATCAAGAGGGAAACATATAAGTAGAGTATATATATTCTATGAGCAATGTCTATCCTTTGGAGAGTTTTGGGAATAAGAAACAAATAAGGTAATAAATGCTCATCAGCAGTAATGAAGTTCTCATTTTTCCTGATTTGAAATTACTAAGACCATTTTAGAAAAAAAGTGAAATGTACACAAAAGTATGAAGAAAACAAAAATTGCTCAAAATTACATAACCCATAGATAACCACCATTAACATGGGGTCACTTTCTAGAGGTATAAAATGTATATTGTACATGACAGTTGATTTACTAAATGATGATTTTTTTCTCACTTAAAACAAAGTGGATATTTTCCCACACCATTAAAAATGATGACACATTTACTGAATGCAAAAGCGTTTATTGTGGGATATATACTATAGATTATTTTACCTTGTCTCACTTGTACTAGTAAAAATAATGCTACAAAGACTGTGCTTAAACATAAATCTCATTTTAAATCATAAATTATTTCTTTGGAATGGAGCACCGCAAATAGAATTAATGGGTAAAAGCCTTAGAATGTTTTCACTGATTCCTGATACACATTACCATTTGGCCTTCTGTAAAGGCCTTATCGATTTTCACTTCCCCTGGGGTGTATGTGAGTGCTACTCTTCCTTCTCCAGCACCGATTAGTACCATCTAAACATGTTGCCAGTTTTGTAGGCAAAACATCCTCTATTATTATTTAACATTTTATTTCTTTCATTACACGGGAGGCTAATTTTTTCCTATGTTTATTAGCTAATGGTATTTTCTCTCCTGCGAATTGTCTCTTTATATCCTTTGCGCAGATTCCTGTCACAATGTTTCCATTACGAATTTATATTAAATCTTCACGTATTGAGGATAGCAAAAATTGTTTTAGTTCTGATGTCTTCTCTTTTCCTGCTTTTAATTTTGTTTGTAATATATTCAGGCTCATAACATTTAAATGTTTATAAAGTTAAGAAAATCTTTTTCCTTTGTGATTTTCTTCATTGACTTTATAATTAGAAAGTCCATTCCCACCCAAGAGCAATTAAATAGTCACTTTCCTCAAATTTAATAATGTTTCAATTCCCCTTTTTGGTGCACTTACCTCTTTAACTCATATGGGATTCACATTATGCTGTCAGGTAAGCATCTTATTTTCTTTCCAAATAATGAAAACATTGTTCCAGAACATTTACAGACGCAGCCTTTGTCTCCTGGTTGATAGGTGATATCTTTTTAAATTTATTTTATTAAAAAATTTAATGTTGATTTGTTTTTGTGTGTGAGAGATAGAGAGTGTGTGAGTAGGGGTGGGGCAGAGAGAGAGGGAGAATGTGAAGCAGGCTCCAGGCTCAGAGCCTGATGCGGAGCTTGAATCCATGAACTGTGATGTCATGACTTGAGTTGAAGTCAACACTTAACCTACTGAGTCACCCAGGTGCCCTGGCTTTTTTTTTTTTTTTTTTTTTTGAGTTTATTTATTTATTTTGAGAGATAGTGTGTGGGGGGAGGGGCAGAGAGAGCGAGAGAGCGGGAGAGAGAATCTCAAGCAGGCCCCACACTGGCGGCGTGTAGCCCAATGAGGGGCTCACCAACTGTGAGATCATGACTTGAGTCACGGTTGGTGCTTAACTGACTGAGCCACCTAGGCACCCCTGTGATATCTTTTTTAGAAGTACTAAACACTTAAATATGGTAAAGTTATTGTCAGATGACTTATACTGTTTTATTGATTTACCTGATCTAGAGCTATAAGCACACTTTAACTACAAGTTGATACCATTTTAATACTTAATACAGTAAGCCATCATTTGTTATTCTTCTTCCTCTCAAACATTTCTTGTTTTTTTTGTTTGCTTCTTTCTACATTGTCTATAGAATCATTAAGTCCTCCTCATTCCCCTCCTATAATCCAATTGATTTTCACTTCTTTTAAAAGGTTATAATCAACCTTTAAATTATTTGGGGAAGAAATATCAGTTTTGCAATATTTGGTCTTCCCCTGCAGGAACATGGTATACCACTTTATTAAATTCTTGACTTCTCTCGATAAGTTGTATACATTTCTTTAAATGAGTTCTACACTTTTCTTTAAATAGTATTTTATGACCTTCATTACAATTATACACTGAATTTTCCCCAATTATTTTTTGAACCATTATTCCTCACTGACAGAAAACAACTGATTTTTGTAATAGTCATATCTGACCACTTTATTACACTCTTTTATTAATTCTTAGGTTTATTTCACTTAATTTCTCAGGTTTGTAGTATAGAGAATGCCACCTGAAAATAACAATATGTTTTCCCTCCTTTCCAATAGCAGTGCAATTTTACCTCTGAATCATGTATTAAGGGAAGTGGCAGAACTTCCAAAAAGGCATTTACAAAGTATGCTAATCGCTGGCACCATGGTCCTGACTATACTTCAATATCTACAGTATATTTTCCTATTGAGAGTGATAGTGGCTGCCAGATAAAACTCTTTATCTTGGTAAGGAATTTTACTTTTAGTTCTAACTTTCTAAGAGTTTTAAATAGGGATTGGTTTGGAATTGTCTGCAAGACTTTTGGTCTATTTCTCTAAGGTGGCATTGGGTTTTCTTTGTCAGATTTGGGTATCTTTCCCTTCTACTCTAACTTCTGGAATAGCTAGCAGAACATGAGAAGTACCTAATACTTGAAATTTTACAAGAATATGCCCATAGACCACTTGACTAGAGGGACTGAATTCCACTTTAAGTAGATGAGGGACAAATTAGCTGTTAAAGGAAGTGCCAACAACAGTGGAGAAGCAGATGGGCATTTTCCAGATGAGTGATGATGCTGTATGCAGGAAGTGATCTGGGACTTGTCATCACCCTACAGAAGCAATATGGTCTCATAACCCTCACTCCAAAATTTGGTTTGGATGTCGAGACTGATGATACCACGTATGCACCAAAAAGTTATGAAAAGATTTATTACTCACACACTGAGTTTTTCTGGGGAGATGAAGGAAGGTTTCCAGGGAGCTCTGAACATGGCTTGGGCAGCCAGCACTTGCAAGGTATGAACTTTCTGACTGAGACAAAGGAAGCCTTTCTTATCAACTTGCTGAGATGTGGCACAGAAGGGAAAGGAAGAGCGGTGGGATTTGAAAGCTGTCAGCAAACATCCAAAGTGGAAGCCAACTATTTATTTCAGTAGAGGTTGAGGGAGGGGCACAGGAAGACAGACTTGATGATAGAGAGGAAAGGCAAGAAAACTGGTGTCTCTAAATGGCCTTAGGAGTTTGGGAGGCAGGAAAACAGTAATCCTCCTCCACATACTGAAAACTGCATGATGCATAAGGGATTTAGGGTACAAAAGAAATTGTTCTTTTATCTTCACTGGTATAACTTGAATGGCTTACCATTTGGAAGAAAATTTCGTGGATTTATACCATGTACTAGAATTGTGACTTCTGTACCATAATCAGAATATTTGTCATTGAATTCCGAAAAAAAATTATTTTAAACATGCAAGAGTAGAAACAAAGAATTTAGCCTCTTCCTAGCATTATGTCTTCCATTTTGGTACACAGAATTACCTGTAGAATCCAAACAGATAAACTTTCTACAGTCATAAGCAACTGAACCAACACTGTGTAATAATACATACTTATTAATAACATCAATAGCTAAACTTATTGAGAATTTACTACGTGCAAAAGTGCTTAATACTGCATGCATCATCTCATTCAATCTTAGGGCAATCTTAGGTATTCGTATTATTAGTCCTCCTCCTACCCCACTCCCTTTATAGAAGAGGAAAGTGATGATCAAGGAGACTGAGCAATTTACTTCAGATCAAAGAATCAGTAAATGAGGGGCTAAGTTTTCAGCCTAGAACCCTTTGATTCCAAATCACCACTTGCTTTTAACCACTGAGCTGCACTGAATACCTTGTCTATGAACCTACACCATAATAAGTGTGCGGTTCATAGGGTGGGTGTCTGAGCTCATTTGAATCCTAGCTTCCACTTACTAGCAATGTGAGCAAGTTTAAAAAAAATCTGCAAGTTACAATTTTCTCATCTTTAAAAACTAAGATATAACAGTATCTACTTCCTAGGGTTCTTGAGAGGACTGAATGATTAAACATTTTTAAAGGATTCAGTATATTATCTAGTACACATAAATTATGTGCTTAATCTAGGTTAACTCATTTTAGTAATAAGGTCATAGGTAGGAACATTAATTTTTACCTAGGAGTGGTGACAAAATATTTAGAATAATATGTAAAAAAGCACAAATACCTAGGAATTGAAAACCTCTGGGTTGACCTTCAACTCCAACCAATTATTACATAACCAAAGTCAAGCATTTCTGAGGTTGTATAAATGCTTTTCCAACTTAACCTGATCTTTTGCTTAAAAGGTAAACCATTTTGAGGAGGACCTGAGTGGCTCAGTAGGTTAAGTGTCTGACTCTGGATTTTGGCTCAGGTCATGACCTCACAGTTTGTGGGATTGAGCTCCACATAGGGCTCCATGCTGAGCATGAAACCTATTTGGGATGCTCTCTCTCCCTCTCTCTCTCTCTCTCTCTCTGCCCCCCTCCTTCAAAATAAATAGATATCAATAGTAATTTAAAGGAAAAAAAAAAGTAAACCATCTTGAGTACCCTACCCGGCTCTAACATGGATGCTTCAGAGATTCAGATCTCTATGGCAATAAAGCCTCAGGTCTACTTCTTGCCAAGAATTTAGAGAAGCTTCTTCAGTTTAGCCATGAGGTATAAACTCCTACATAAAGATGTCTAATTTACTCATACAGACTCATGTTCACACTCTCTTCCTTGCAGCATGGAAAAGATACTTCCCATTGTGTATTCCTGAAGTTATCATTGGCATTAAATAAGAGGCAGAATGGCTGCCCTACAAGAAGACTCTCATCACTGGACAACACAACTTGGAACCATCTACATAACTATTCAATTTAATGTAATCATTCTTTTAAAAGCCTCACATTCAAAAGACGTTTATTTGGTCAATGCTTTTATTTTTATTTATTTATTTTTAAAGTTAATTTATTTATTTTGAGGCGGGGAGGGGAATAAAGAGAGAGATAGGGAGAGAGAGAATTCCAAGCTGGCTCCATTTTGTCAGGGTGGAGTCCAATGCTGGGCTTAAACCTACAAACCATAAGATAATGACCTGAGTTGAAACCAAGAGCCAGATGCTTAACTGACTTACCCACCAGGCACTCCTGGCCAATGTTTTTCTACGTTAAAGCTTGTTAGCTCCAAAAACCAGCTCATGGTATAAGTGGACACCTCTAATTGTTATAAATTCTTTCTTTAGATTTTCACCCCTAAAATCTTTATTTATTAACTCCTTTTTGCCTTAAGAAATATATTACATCTATCTATATATGATTCCATAAGAAAGCTTTTATAATATTCAGAGACCTAAGTGATATGTCTTCTTGATTTTTCTTTTCCGAAATTAAGTAGCTGTGGCCTGAGTTCTTTCCATCTTTCCCTACAACATGGTTTTTAGATCCCTCTAAAGGCAAACTATTTCATTTTCTTTCCTTTTCTTTTTTTTTTTTTAATACACCTTCTGGTTTGTCAATTTCTCTCTTGAAGTGAAACTATCTGGAACCAAACCCTTTAAGATGTGGCCTGCATGAGGCAGAATGTGGCAGGGCTAATCACAGTGTCTAGAGAAAACATTATCCTTCTATTAAGCATCCTCTGTCTGACTTGGCTCTTAGCACACTCTTGATTCATACTGAATTTATTTTTAACTACTGTCCCAAGTTTTCCTCCGAACGTTAATTGCTTTGAAGCTCCGGGATTTAACAAATTAATTTTTAACCTACAAATGCAGGAACTAACATTTATTACTGTTAAATTTTATCTTGTTTACCACAGCCTACTGTTCTAAGATACTAAGATATTATAGAACATTCAGAATTATGATTTTGACAAGATCACAGCTATTCTCCCTTCCCAGCTAGTACTAACCTATACATTAAAAAACTTGCTTGCCTTCTAATAGTCATGTCAGTGATAACATATGATGAGTAACGTAGTTCTGAAGATAGACCTCTGTGGCATAGGTCTGGAAAGATTTCTCTGAGTTAATTAGTCTTTATTTGGCTAGATCTGTGTACAATGGGGCAGCTGATTATGCATCTATCCAACTGAATGATCCACCAACATATTTCTTAATCCTCTCTGAACATTATCCTGAGTCAAAAGATAGATGCCTTAATGAAATCCTGATACAACCAACTTATAGCAGTCTCATGATAAACAGTTAATTTTTTTTAATCTGTTAAAAAAAAACCACTTTATTTTTAATGAGCTCATGCTGTGTCTTAGTGATTCCATCTTTATCATTTGTTGCTTTCTAGACATTTTCCAGGTACCAATATCAAGTCCCTGTGCTCTGGTTTTTAGAACTTTTTTTTTTTTCCTTTATAGAAATAAGAACTGTATTTTCCCATTTTCTGGTCCTTTCGCTTATCTCCAATATGCCATTTCCTCAGGGATTATCAACAGTGTTTCTAGAATAGTATCCAGTACTTGGAATGCAATTTACCCAGACTGGAGAATGATGAGTCATCTAGGGTTGCTAACTGTCTTACCAGTTCTGGAAATCGATTCTCCCCTTGGGATAATGAACCCATCCTTCCCAGTGTGAGAAACACTTTACAGAGTCTACAGACAGAAAGTACGAGGTGACTAACTCTGCCATTTACTCTTGCTGCTGCAAATGCTGCTGTTTTCATGATGTTACCAAAAGGCCCAAGTGGTTGAGGAAACATATGTGTTTTTTTTCTTCTCAGAAGGATAAGAATAGTACAAGGTTTTAAAAAGCCCTCACCGAATATGCTAGGCCTTGTTAAATATTTTCTATAAAGTATCCCATTTAATTTTTACAATAAAGCTATGATAAAAGTACTGTGATTATTCCCATTTTATAGACGGAAAAAGCTTACAACTGGAGTAGCTAAGGAACTTGCCCTAGGTACAGCTAGTAAGATGTGGACTTGATATTCAAACTCAGGTGTTCCTGATATCAGTGACCATAAGTATTAACCATTATGCCACAGGGCAATTTATTTAAAAAATGTAAATTTGGTTGACACTCTTAACGTTTGGGTTTGGTAAATTTTGGCTTATTAACATTTATATTCAAATATGCTATTATTTTAAATTTGTGTCTCTTGTCCTTTGTAACAGTCCTTTCGTCTAGTGAATGTGCATACCCTTTAAAAATCTGGTTTTATCATTGAACTCCCTGTGTGATTATGTCATTATGTTAAACAGCTCACTTCCTTCCTTCTCACCCTACTGTGGTTCAAGAGATTTGTTATGAGTGTGTCCATGCATGCACAGATGCTGCCACTGTCTTCAAAGTGCCTCCCACGTGCGTGGCCAAGCTGCCCTTTGCCAGGGTAAGTGGCCTCTGTTAGATGAGAGGGCCCTGGTTTCCATCTTAAGGTGATAATGGAGAAATGTCTCTGCAGCACAGAAGTAGGAAGATTTGTTATTTCCTGGGAACCCATTATATGTGTCTATTCTACTTTGTGTTGGCTTCGGTCAACTCTGGGGCTGCTGCCAGGGGGCCCTCCCAGGCCCTCCAGCTGCTTGAGAGCCAACAATCACTGCTGCTGGCTGCTGGCATAACCTGGATGAGCTGGTGAATCAGGGCTGTTTGCACAAGCTATGAAAGTGCGCCAAAGAAGCTCATTGGTGAAAACAGCCAGGTGAGGGAATAGTTCACATAGTTACCTATTCAGCAGAGCCCTCACTCTCAGAGCCTTCTGTCCAAAGTCAGATGCTGACCTCCAGGGACAATACTGTAGTGACAGAAACAGGCAGGCGTGGGGACCTCCTACAGGGCCACACGGGGACTGCTCTGCCTGCAGTCAGCCATGCTCTCCTTCTGTGGTATGATGCCATTTAGGAAAGATCACCAAATTTGAGCTCACGATGTAACAAGAGTTTCCCAATCACGACAGAGCCAAAAATTCAGACACTCTAAAGTTCTTAGCAAAAGAAAGAAGTTTTAAACATATTTTAGCCCCCACATGTGCTTTCAGAGATACCAAATCTGTGACTTTCATGCATAGAGTGAATTTTGTGCTGATCCCAGGCCTGACATGCAACTTCATTTCAGTCAAGCACAAGAAGGCGAGTAAGACAATGTGTTCAAACAGAGAACCCTCAGGCTTTAGATGGAACACTCAGACTTTTTCAGAATATCTAGGGCCCACATTAGAACCTTCAATCCTTTGTGGGCTGTGTTCTCTTTCAGAGTGTCCATGACTTCACTGTTACATTTTCAATGAATCGTTTGATATCTTACTTCTCAAAAACCAGGTAGGGTATACAATCTAACTATTGCTTTGGTTCCTCTTGTTCCATGGATGCTCATTTGCTTTCTTAAGTTTTTCTTTATGGCCTAAAATAATAATAATAATAATAATAATAATAATAATAATAATAATAAAGGGGCACCTGGGTGTCTCGGTCGGTTAAATGTCTGGCTTCAGCCTCTGTCATGATCTTGTCATTCCCAAGTTCGAGTCCCACATTGGATTCTGGGCTGACAGCTCAGAGCCTGGAGCCTGTTTCAGATTCTGTGTCTCCCTCTGTCTCTGCACCTCCCTTGCTCATGCTTTGTCTCTCTCTCTCTCTCAAAAATAAACCAACATTAAAAAAAGTTTTCCTTTACATCCCAAGAAGAATCAGATCCCTCCCGATGCTCAGAGTTAAGCACACAGTTATGACCCCCTCTTCTCCCTCTGCTCTCAGAGAGGGAAGCTACTTCCGAGACAGGTCAAGAATTTATGAGAGGCGCTGCTTGCCGCAGCCTGAAATTCCAGCAGGCTAGCTGAGATCCCACACCACTACTTCTACTGATGGTTTCTTTCAAATCAGATGAGATTAATCATCCTCCACCTGCATACTCTGGCTTCATCTCTCAACCCTCCTGATATGTGCTGTGCAGCTGTAAGCTACTCATTTCTGAGTACAACTTCACAAACTTCTAGTTTACTTCCAGACTTGACTTTTACCCCTAAAGGATATTAGAAAAAACATGGTTTTCACAACCTACTAATTGCATATTAAATAAACTGAATAAATCATTCATTTATTTAATAAACTAAATTATTGTGGTTTCTTTCCTGCACCTAACGTTTGGAGCTGGGCTATGCCCTGGATATGAAAGCCAAATCATAAATGTGGACGGTGCTCATTTACTGATAACCCACTATGTGCCAGTTGCCTACATAACATAGTCCAACGCTGAAATGTTATGTGGTAATCATACAGGCCTACATTACTAATTTATAAGAAAAAAAAATCAACTAATGGGCACAGATATTCAAGTCACATGGTGGTTCAGAGAATAGGCTCTGGAGCCACATGGCCTGGGATCTGACACTATTAGCTGTGTGATCTTAGCTAAGACTTTGAACCTCTCTGTGTCTCAATATCCTTTTGTGTACCCACAATAAGAGCAGCTGCTATAAGCTTTTGCAAAGAGCAACTACGAAGTGAAAAGTGCTTAGAACATGTTGGCTACATAGTTCTCTCTCAATGAACGTGAACTGTCATCTTAATTTTCATTATTATTTATAAACCAGGGATTGACCCACATGGCAGATTCTAAACATTACAGATGTGAAGAGCCGTTTTGGGGTATAAGCTTCCACCAAAATGACTCAGACAACACCATGTACATCGTGCGCTTATGGTAAAAATTTGTTGAATGAACATTTGAATAAACAGGCCTTCAATTTTTAATATACCCGCAAAGAACAGGACCAGCACCGACTGCATGGAGAAAATTCTCATCATAATTTTCCATCTTCTCTATCCTCGATTAGCATACTTCTCCTCTTCCTCAATCTACAAGTAAATTTGAAAAACTAATGGAATTCAGATTTATTTATGAAAATGAATCTGCTTCTTTGTTTAGGGCAATGGACCCAGTTGGTAATATTTCTCAAGGTGTTTTTTTTTTTTAAGATTCTTAAAGGAAACATATAGTTAAAACTCAAGCCAGTTTAATACACCTTGAAAAATAAGCATAAGAGCCTTAATTGCCTTTTTCTTGGCATACATCAATTCCTACACATAAAAATGCAGCACCGAATAACAATAGTGAGCCACGTTCCTTTTAAATAGCACATCCGTGTGAATACTAGCTGTCTATTATGTTTCTTAAAATCTAGGAGGCTGAACCATATTTGTGAAAAGAAACTTTTTAATAAAATTTAAAAAGCCTAATTCTCGTGCAAGGAAGAAAAGCTAGAAATGTCTTTCTCTCTCTCTCTCTTTTTTTAATTAATACAAAACCTCCCCACATGCTTCAAAACAGTAACAACGTGATGTTAATATAACTCATTATAACTGCAGTCGTTTATTACAGAACATTCTAGGCAAAAAATAATGCTGTGTAAAATATAAGAAAGAGGGAAGAGGACATTTGGGGAATTATAAGCAATTTCCTTTTCAGATAGAAGTTTATAAGTCCTAACAGAGTTCTGTTGTCCCTTTGACCAGTACTCACAAGTATTCCCATAGAATGATACTTCCATTGAAATATAACCCTACATTTGGGGAGCCTGGGTGGCTCAGTCAGTTAAGCATCCGACTCTTGGTTTCAGCTCAGGTCATGATCTCATGGTTCTTAAGTTTGAGCCCCTCGTCATGCTCTGCACCGACAGTGCGAGTCTACCTGAGATTCTTTCTCTTTTCCTCTTTCTCTGCCCCTCCCATGCTCAAAGTCTCTCTCTCAAAATAAATAAACAAACGTTAGTGCGTGTGTGTGTGTGTGTGTGTGTGTATATGTGTGTGTGTGTATGTGTGTATATATATATGTGTGTGTGTGTGTGTGTGTATATATATATATATATATATATATATATATATATATATTCCTAAATTTTTTCTTAAAGTAGATTTCAGAAGCCTGGATATATTTTTTTTCATTTTAGAAAATCAAAATGAAGTTATAACAGTGTTATTATGCACATCAGTGACTATTTTCACATAGAGCCCCAAAATTTTACGCTAGAAATAGTCACTGAAAATTCAAGTACACTCCCCATGTCCCACTGGTTTTTAGGGGAGCTAAAAAATGCCTTGACACTGGTGGTCAGAAATGAGTCCTGGAATTGATTTCACTTATTAGAAGATGTGACCCTGCCTGTATCTCTTCTTTGTTCCTGATATCTATAAATTGAAGGGAATAGAATCAGAATCAACTGGAAGTTAAAAAGCAATCCCTCCCTCCCCTGACAAACACACACATACCAACTTCATTACAGAGTTTTTAAAGCCTAAATGGTTGGGCGTTATGGGCAGGAAGACTGTACTTTTTATAGAGAACACATGTGATCTTGTTGCACAGCCTGGTTGAAGGACCTCTTGGTTCTATGATCGTTGAAGTTATTCAGAGATTGAAGATCTGTGCATTTCACTGTCCATAAATTTTATTTCAATAGAAAAAGTGATAGTTTTGGGGCACCTGGGTAGCTCAGTCAGCTAAGCATCTGACTTCAGCTCAGGTCATGATCTCGCGGTCCATGGGTTCAAGTCCCGTGTCGGGCTCTGTGCTGACAGCTCAGAGCCTGGAGTCTGCTTCGGATTCTGTCTCCCTCTCTTTCTCTGCCCCTCCCTCACTCATGCTCGCTCGCTCTTGCTCTTTCTCTCTTTCTCTCTCTCAAAAATAAATAAACATTAAAAAAAATTTAAAAAGTGATAGCTTTGTGATTCTGATGGTCACTGAAAATGTTATTGGAAGCCACTGGGTAAAAACATCTATCCGGCGAGGAAGTGTGCATCTCTGGATATGTGAGCTCTGTGGCTTCACCACTGGAGCAACACTGCTATGTTCTGACATCCCAGAGAAATCATCAGTTCCCATCCTGAGTGTCCTCAGTGGCAATTTAAGATGTAGCCAGAACTCAACCAGACATCAAGTAAAGCTATGGTGAACATGTCTGTGGCATACCTTTCATGTCAACCATGACGTTCCTAAGAATTTATCTAAGGACAGAATTTAAATGACAATTACAGATGTGCACAAAAGATTCAGGTGCAATATCCATATGATGAGCCTAAGTCAGGATGGGTCACTTGATGCACCTGCCAGACTTAAGGCCAGGGCAGTGCCGGTGTGTGTCTGCCTGAGTTCATGTTCTTCGGAAAGGAAGTCTGCAAGGCGAGAAACAGAAAATTCCGCGGTGTTATATCATAAAGGAAAAGGAGAGGTGGGCATGCTGTGTGCTTTCCTATAGAGAAAGGGACAGGAGGCTCAAGTGGATGGGTCTATCTTTTGATAGGATTTGGGGACTAGTACTCTCATCCCCGGAATGACACTTTGGGGCCCACAGGGGAAAGTGGCGTTCCTGCCATTTTTTTCCCCCTAGGAGACCTAGGGAATGCAAAACAATAGGAACAAAATATCTGAGTTAAGGCACAGCAGAGCCCTCAAGATTATTAGTTGTGCAAAACTGAAGACAGAATATAGCCTAGTGAGGGAGACATCAGGGTCCTTGTGGGGGTTCCTAGAGCAGCAGTCACAGACAGGGGCCTTCTCTAAATTGCTTTCCACCCAGGGCTGTGTGTATTGGAGGGTCAATCAGGGAATGGGAGAATGTGTTTTCATGTACATATAAATGAGCTTTCTGGGGATTTCTGAAATGACTGTGGAGCAGTTGTTTTTGTGTGTGTGGAGGGAGAAGAGTGAACTGAGCTTCTGTATCATCTGGAGGTGGGAGAAGATGGAAAAGAGCCAGCAACATTTGAGTCCTTCATGTGACATAATATGAACTCATAGGCAGATGAGTTAGGGAGATGGGGGAGTTACACTTATAATATAGTAAATTTGGAAACAAAGAAAATGTCCAACAGTAGTGAGTGAGAATTAAGTGAACTATCACACATCCATACAATGTAAGGCAGGGCTATATGACTCAAAGAATAACTGTGTATATTTTCTATGTATTTCACAGCCCACTATTCTCATTCTCACTGTTACTCCAAGAGCATCCTGAGACCTCAGTGAGCAGAGGCAAAGCTCAGAGAATTTGACTGCCAAAGTGAAGACAGTAATATTCATGTCTGCAGAGCCTGCCCCCTTTTCTTATCAGCATCCACAGATGGGAAATTCTGCTGCTGAAGGAAACGTGGGGCAATTAAGAGGGGCTGGCAAGTTCCGCCTGGGGTTAAAAATGTCACCATGCGTACAGTGACCATAAACTTTATGATCAAGCATGGTCACTACTGAGACTGAAAGAAGGCACTAATTGGATGGGCAACTGGGGCTTACAGTGTCCCATTTATGCATGGGGCTGGTGGACCCCCTGCCATTGTTACAAATGGAAAATGGATCACTACACAGCCATTAAAGTTGAATCTATAAACCACACATTATGATGTGTAAAGGCTCCACCTGTGACATTATAAAAAGTCATATTACAAAACGGTACATGTATATGCTCCCATTAAAATAGGAAAATACATAGAAAAGAATAACTGGAAGTCCACATGTGGAGAAGAATGATTATTCCTGGGTAACTGTATAAAAAGGATATTTAAATTCTATAGTTTTCAATGTATGTATTAATGAACATTTATTACTTATACAACTAAATTTTATGTAAAAAATATGAAACAAAGTTGATGTTGGACCAAAAGCTTAAAATTTTTTTAATGTTTTTATTTATTTTGAAGGAGAGAGAGACAGAGCATGAGCAGGGGAGGAGCAGAGAGAGGGAGACATAGAATTTGAAGCAGGCTCTAGGCTCTAAGCTGTCAGCACAGAGCCTGATGCGGGGCTGGAACTCATGAACTGTGAGATCATGACCTGAACCAAAATTGGACACTTAACCAACTGAGCCACCAGGCGCCCCCAAAGTAGAGTTTATATGTGGCACTAGATGCTTAATTCTGAAATACAAATTCTTGCCAACATTTGGAATTATGGCTACTGTTTTTCAGTGGACTCAAGTTATAATTTTCTCAAGGATATGATCTGTGTCTTATTTCATGTTTTACACATTTATAGGGATTGGGATAACACCAGTTTGTAGTGTGGATATAGGTTAATATGTGGCCTCTGTTCTGGGGTAATCAGATTGAAATATTACATTTTAGGTCTTGATTCTCTAATGCAAGATTTACATAACAGTGAGACCCAAATCCTCAGTACTGATGCCTATTAAAGCTCATAGAATGACTTCCATGTACCCTCTGTCAGGCAGTATTCTAAGCTGTCTACATGCTTTATTTAATTCTTACCATTATCCTATGAGAGACTACGAACTCTTATCATGCCTATGTTATAGATGGGAAAGCTGAGTTAGAAAGATGGGCAGTGACTTGTCCAGGGAACTAAAATGCATCATCTCTCCTCCATCTACAATGGCCTTTCTGAGACTACTCAGCTGCTCTTAAGTCCACTGGAAAAAGGAGAATTTCAGTGGTTTTCAACCTTGGTGAAGATTTTATGCAAATAGCTGTTTTTTTCTTAATTTTAATATATACCTTTTTATAACTCACCTATAAGATACATACGTTTGGTTGCTTATTATAAATAATTTGTTTACAGGTACACTTTACTGTTATACTGAAAAGGGCATTGCAATTATAGTTCACAGACTCAGGCAACATGGCCCTTTAACTTCCAAAATGGGTCACTTCTGGTTTGTCCTTTAATCTACTAGGATGGTTTGTTCCTTTGTTGTAAAAACTTGCTGATGCTCTAGTGAAGGTATCTTTTCTGCTGTAAAATCTGTAATTCTATGATTATTTTTATTTGCTGACCAACCTGAAGAACAAACATAAACAGTGCTGATGAACGTTCTTTGACTTGACTGGCTCCAGACCAGGGAGACACAGATACGCTGGAGTACCTGTGTTCACGAGCAGAAGTGGGACTTCACTATCCAGTCCCCATGGGCTCTTGACTGAGGCCATCTGAAACACTAGCCTATAACTCTCATTCCTTTTAACGTGTCTTTAGGGCTACAAACAGTAAGACTTCCTTCCCACCAATCACTCCATCACTTTACTCTGAATTCCACTTACCTCATTTCATAAATTTACTTTCTCTGGGGATCTTTCTATTCCTCTGAAGAAGGACCAATTTAAATCATCATTAAATCATCACATTAAACACCAGTTACCACTGGCTACAAGCGGAGCCAAGAAGTGTATTATAGCGAGTCTTAAAATGCTGTCCATGCCTTTTTAATTTTAACATAAAATCAGAACTAGCTATTTTATCATGGAGGATTTAATAAGTTTACCTTTTAAACTAATGGACTATAATGGGTTCCTTAAATTTTGCATGTAAAAACCCCTGGGATGGGAAACTTTCAATTTCTCCTTAGTAACTCATCACTATAAATCAGATTCTTTTAATATACTAAACACCAATGCCGTAAGGAGCTCAGAAGGAACTTGTACCATTTTCCTTCTGATGTTTCGGCCACAAGGAAAGGCTAGTTTATTTCTGAAAGGTAGCACTCAAAGCAATTTCATTTTATTTCCCTCCACAGAAGATATCAGATATTTAAGCACTCCCATAAAAGATCTACCCTTAGATATTTCAGAATGACCAGTTTCTTGGAGATTTCATTGGTTTCTCCCTTGCCAGAGAATATTTTTTTTTCCTAAATAGGTTTTAATTCTGTCATCGTACATTCAGTGAATATTTTATAATATAATATTGGTTTTTTTCACAGCCAGTAGTTAAATATTAATAGTATAACACATTTATTGGATCGTTTCCCCTCCAATTAAAATGTTGCACTAATTATGATAATGGTGCTGATATTATAACATCGATAATGTCAATGCTATTGTAAAATAACAACATTGATTTATTTTTGGTCCTTCTCCAACACTTTGCATTCATCTAGATTTCTAAAATAATAAAAAAAAGGATGATAAAATCTAAGTTGATTCAAAGGTCAGTATAATGTAAATAACAATGCTTTCTGAAGATTCCAAGTTTAAGAAAAGCCATGAAAAGAAACTGTTTCCTGAATACTGCACAGTTAATCACAATCTGGTCCCTAAAGTTCTCCTACAGTGAAAGGTCTACACACTGTCAATTATCAGGATGAAAACTCAAAGTTGTTTTTAAAAATTCATGCTTTCAAACATCTGATTTCAAACAAAAGAAAGATATCCCCATTCATTCACAGAGTTGGTACCATGTTAAGTCATGGATGGCCTGGATTAGCTTATTCTTTAATGATTAAAGGATCTAATGGTTCATTTCATGGGCCTACAACCTCAAGTCAAAGGGGGGAATAGAAATTGTCAAGTTTTCTTTATTTCAACTTAGCCAATGTGACATTTCATATGGCAAAGTGGATTTGCAGTGACAAGAGAGGAAACGGATTTACATGCATGGTTGGACAGTTGATATAGCCCTCTTGGTCTGGGGCGATAGAGAAGAGAGTGAAAACCACACATAGAGGCAGGACACTCCAGGATGGTGTTTACTTCAGCTACGAATTCATCAATTACCATGCCACTGAGAATCCCAAGATTATAATATGCCATGCAGTCAGAGGATGTGGAGGCGCAGAGCCTCTGGTAAAGAATGTTCCCGTCTATCCTGTTTTGATTGTGGGTTCTGCACAGTGGCACACAGAGCCCGTTGGAACCAGGGCATCTGGAGAGAGGGTGGGCGTGAACTGCAGCTGAGGGGGAATCGTTCACTGAACATACTTCACAGAAATTGGCTAAATGTTATCAAGCCACGAAATTAATGTCAACACCAATCATAGGATTAAATATACAACATTTGATGCAAAATCAACAGGAAGATGATGGTAAAGCTTCTGAAAACAGGTATACTCGACCATAAAGAAATCAGATCAGAGTGAACAACAGAAAGAAAGGGAGAGACTGAAGGCAGAAGAAAGGAGATAGGAAAGAAACAATAGAGAAGAGAAAGGAAAGAATAAAGGGCTAAGGGAGGAAAAAATATGATCTCTAGCAGACATGTTGTATACCTCCTACCGCACCATGCATCAGCTCTAGAGAAAATTGAGAGTTTATGTGAAATACAGCAATTTGTCTCAAAATCATTGAAAGATGCTGAGGCTAAATGGTCTCTCATGCAGCTTTCTCATGGGCAGGAAGCACCTATAAAGCTAGAAGGAGAGGCCAAGCCTGGCTTGTCTCTCTACCTTAAGGTACCAATGGGAGGAAAGGTGCCCTTGTGGCGTAGGTGCCAGTGATGGTCATGGTACAAATTGCTAGAATCCATTTAAAATCCAAATAGCAAGAGTGTTATCCCTTGGCTATTGCCTACATATCTAGCTGTGCCTATGTGAGTGAATGCCCGGGTCCCACCATGAACACCTTCTCCTCCTTATCACAATAGGCTTCTTATTAACTTTTCTTTGGTGATTAAACTGCTAATGCTAAGCTTTGGGTATACTGATGTCAGTTCTGAGGTCAGACAGTTCTCAATCCCGTTTCACCACTTACTTAGCTTTGTTACCTGAGACAGGTTACCTACCCTCTCTGAGGCTCGTTGTTCCTGGGTAGGAACAACAACGTGTACCTCAGAGGAGGTCCCTATGCCTATTTTACTCTCACATTCTACAAACATTCTCAATTATTCTCCTTGACTATGTACTGAACACTATCACTGGACTGGTTGACTAATATTGTACAAACTACATTTTAAAACAATGACTATAACAAGATACAAAGAAAGGCACTATATAATAATAAACGGGACAATCCAATAAGAAGATATAACATTTGTAAATATTTGTGCATCCAACATGGGGTACCCAAATATATAAAGCAATTAATAATGCACAAAAAGTTAGGGACACAAGAAAGAGGCCTCCTTTTGTTCACATATCACCTCAGAAATTAGGGGAGGGATAAGGGGAAAAGTCAAGCCAGGAATTAAGCAAATCCTTAAAAAAAATCAATGTGAAAATACTTGCTAATCATGCATCTCGTAAGGAACTGATATTCAGAATATATAAAGAACTTCTTTGACTTAACAACAAAAACCAAACAGCAGATTAAAAAAATGGACGAAGAGGGGCGCCTGGGTGGCGCAGTCGGTTAAGCGTCTGACTTCGGCCAGGTCACGATCTCGCGGTCCGTGAGTTCGAGCCCCGCGTCAGGCTCTGGGCTGATGGCTCGGAGCCTGGAGCCTGTTTCCGATTCTGTGTCTCCCTCTCTCTCTGCCCCTCCCCCCGTTCATGCTCTGTCTCTCTCTGTCCCAAAAATAAATAAAAAACGTTGAAAAAAAAATTTAAAAAAAATGGACGAAGAATTTGAATTGACATTTCTCCAAGAATGATAGGCAAATGACTGATGAGTATATGAAAAGCTGCTTAACATCACTAATCATTAGGGACATACAAATCAAAACACAATGAGATATCACCTTAAAATGGCTACCGTTAAAAAAGGAAACAAAACAAAAACCGAAAATAACACATTTGCAAGAAGGTGGATAGAAGGATGGAGAAAGAGCCCTGAGTCTAAGACACGATATGGGCTTGCACATATGGCTATGCAGAGAGTTTGTTCTGAGTAAATACATCGCCCTAATGGCTTAAGCCAGCTTGCATTGGATTTTCTGTCATTTGCAACTGAGAGAGTCCTCACTAATAAGATAGTTAAGGAGGAAAGGCATGTTCTAGGAAGAGGGATCTACATATGCAACAGCCCAGAGGCCAAGTAACCAAGTGCCATTCTGTGTACATAGTTTGGTGAGAGCGTTTAGTAGGTGTGAAGAGTGATGTGGAGAAGCTGCAAAAGTGTGGAAGAGCCAGATTCTTCTAATTTAGTGTCACTCTGCCAGAGCCACTGTAATAAAATGCAAATGTGATTTCAGAATTCCTCTCCCCTGCTTAAAATACTTTAACGACATCCCAAAGGTTTTAGGATGAAGTTCAAACCCATTAGCTTGGCACCCAAGGCTCCTGATGACCCGCCTGCTTCTTCTCTCTTAAGTTCCATTTACCACATCTCTCCCATGGGTACCCTGTGCTCCAGAGAAGTGGAACTACTTACTGTTTTCCAAACATGCATGCTGTTTCATGCCTTTGTGCCTTCATTTTACATGCATTACATCATTTACTCCTCACCAGAGCCCCAGGAAGTGGGTGTTACTGTCCTCATTTTCCAGATTGGGGAAAACAAGGAGTGTAGAGAATTAGAGGAACATCAAAAGCCATACGGTCAGTAGAAAAGAGAGTGGGATTTGAACACATGTCTGTCTGACACCAAAGTTCTCATTCTTTCTTTGTTGTTGTCACTCATCCTACCTCTTTTGCCTTCTGGTCCATGGATCTGTATATTTCATAGACTGGTCTTTTAATGAGCTAAATACAATTTCAGGATCTCTGGAGTGGGGCTGCAGAGATGCTTACCAATCAATTCAAGCTACTTTGCTACTAAAATTGACACTTGCATTTTCTTCATTTAGTCCACAAACATTTCTGAGCATCTCCTTTGTGCCAGGGAGTGAGCAAGGTGGTGGCACTGCTGGGGTGATATTTATAGCAGCACTTTCAACAATTGCCAAATTATGGAAAGAGCCAAAATGTCCATCGACTGACGAATGGATAAAGAAGATGCGGTTTATATATACAATGGAATACTACTTGAATATGAGAAAGAATGAAATCTGGCCATTTGCAGCAACATGGATGGAACTGGAGGGTATTGTGCTAAGTGAAATAAGTCAGGCAGAGAAAGACAGATACCATGTGTTTTCACTCATATGTGGATCCTGAGAAACTTAACAGAAGTCCATGGGGGAGGGGAAGGGGTAAAAAGTTATAGAGAGGGAGGGAGGCAAACTATAGGAGACTCTTGGATACTGAGAACAAACTGAGGGTTGATGGGGGGTGGGGGAGAGGGAAAATTGGGTGATGAGCATTGAGGAGGGCACTTGTGGGGATGAGCACTGGGTGTTGTATGGAAACCAGTTTGACAATAAATTACATTTAAAAAAAAACCCCAAAAAACACAAAACAAAACAAAAACTAACAAACAAAAAACAAAGCTAGCCATAGCCCTTGACTCCATGGTGCTTACAGTGATCTACGCCTTCCACCTGATTCTCATTGAGAAGCCTTCCTGGCTACACACAAGAATGAATACCTTTTCGCTTTCATATACACATAGCACTCCATCATTGCTGCTGCTGAGGAAATATCATCAGCTGCGTTATTCTCAACCAATGCTCATGAGTTATATCAGAGATTAATTGATCAGGTAAATGGGATAAGGAGGAGAATAGACTGGGAATAAATCAATGAAGGAAATAGTGTGCTGTGTGTCTTATATAGCTGGGATCAATCGTGTTATAGCTCACTCAGTGAGGCCCCAGATTGCAAAACAGCCTGCTTGGAAGGGGTCATGAACAGGGCAAATCACTGATTTAATGACATAAAAAATTTTCATTGCTTTATTTATAGTCAATTTCTTACTAAAGTGAACACTGTCTCTCAATAGTACTAATTCTGCAGGATCAAAAACTAGCAATGTGTTCTTTTCTATTAATTGGGAGAAACCTGATCATCATTCAATAGGCTCTTTGTGGAGAAAGAAATATGTAAGAATTAAGAATTAAAAAAAAGAACACAAACCACAAATTCAGCACCAATAATCCAGTGAAAATAAAAAAAAAAACTGTTTTAAAATCAAATCTTTAAAGGTACTGTTAGAAAATCGAATAATTACATTGTACCTATTATTTGATAGGCTGGGTTATGGTAGAAAAACTGATGGAATTTTGCCAACAAAAATTATAACCAAAAAATAAGAAAATATTATTGAGAAATGAAAAATTCAAAGGGAAATGTCTAGTGTCCAAAAGCACCTTTTGTGAACATAAACCTGTATCAGTCCTTCATTCCCCAGCGAGAGCTGGATGGGGTCTGAGAGATGAAAAGCTGGACGCCGGCCTGGTTGGGCTGAGTGAGAAGTGATTAAGGCATCATGGGAGGGAAAATGAGCAGCTGGTCCCAAAACTGGTGGGAGAAGGCTTCTCACTGTCCTGCAGGGTGTGCAGAGGGGAGGGCACGCTGGTGCCCAGAGAAGCCTCTTTGGGCAAGCAACCTTCATACACCTCAGCTGCTATTCACGGGTAGGGGCTTTTTCTGCCCTGAAAATGTTGTTTGTGGCAGGAGACATTCTATGAGCAGGAAAAAAAAGCCGTTATCCCATGTAGGAGAAAAGACAGTTTTTTTGTTTTTGTTTTCGTTTTTTCAACTGCAGCGGCCATAAAAAATGGACTCATTTTTCTTGTGCTGCACCCTGGACCCAAAAAATAGTTTCAGAATTTCTAAAAAGACTGTATTGTAGATGGAAGTTTTGTTGCAACCAGCCAGTCAGAAGTGAGGATTAACTTAAAAAAGACTACATTTCAAAAAGGCCCTAAATCCCCAAATTAAGAAAATGTAAAATGTTACTGAGAGATCTCTCCTTTTGTGTGTGTGCATTGATCATGTTTATTCAGTGAGTCACACTTGAAATGCAGCATGTCAAATCCTCAAATAGTATTAATTCTTTTAAAACTACATGAAATTTCCCGTTATCAACACGGACCAATAAAATACAAACAGGCATAATTGGTGGAAGACAACCCTTAACAGCTAGTGCAGGTTAATCCTTTGGTGTGGATTAGATTATAAAAGGTATAAATGGCAATTAATCTCCAAGTCTTACATATACATTAGGGATTTTATTTGACTAAGCTTGGTGATTACGTGAGTGTTAACCAGAGTAACTTAAGAGGCAGGGAAGCCCCACACCAAATCACATTAAATTACACAGGAGTTGGAGGGATCCAAACTGAATTGAAGAATTAACATGGAAAAAAAAAACTACGAAATATTTTCATTACAAGTTAAAGAATGTGAGATAGATCAGGACAGATTTCTTTTAAGCTATGGGATGAAATGGAGATTTAATAAGAGCAAGGCAGGAGGAAGATGCTACCTTGAGATTCAGAATTACATGCTTTGCATTTCATATCCCCACAGATACTAGCTGTGTCTTAGACCAGTTATTTGCTACTTTGGGGGGATGGTTAATTCTAGTCTGAAGGTCATCTGTTATAGTTGAGAAAGTGATTTTGCCCACAGTGACATATTAAAGAGGGGGAAAAAAGTTATAAAATTGAGAGTTCTTGGGCATCTGGGTGGCTCAGTCGATTAAGCATACAACTCTAGATTTTGGCTCAGGTCATGATCTCATGAGTGTGAGAGTGTGAGATCCGTGAGTGTGAGCCCCGCATAGAGTCTGTGCTGACAGTGAGGAGCATGCTTGGGATTCTCTCTCTCTGTCTCTCCTTCTCTCTCTGCCCCTCTCCCTCCAAAATAAATAAAGAAACTTAAAAAAAAATTGAGATTTCCAGACAATTAGGTATTGGTAACTACTATTATTTAAATCAAGAACTCGGTTCTATCACTAAGCAGTATGCTACGGAAGTTCACAAAGCAATTTCATTTATTCCCTTTGCTCTTTCTCATGGAGAAGAGGCAAAGAGACAACATCCTGCATGTTGATTTATAATTGTTTTCCAGTTTCACATGTATGACATATATCTGTCTCTTCAAGTAGAAGCATATTTCCATCCTTCTCTTAGACTTCTCTATAGGCCATCCACAGTGCTTCGAATATGGGTTTTAAATGCTGTGGGAAACAGCATGGGGGACGGGTTGAGGTCAAACTGCCTGGGGATCCAATTTCAGCTTCATCATTTAGTAACCAATTGATCTTGAGTAAGTTATCTAACCTCTCTGTGCCTTGGTATCTCCATCTGTAAAATAGTTATAATAATAG
Organism: Neofelis nebulosa; assembly: GCF_028018385.1. Lineage (NCBI taxonomy): Eukaryota > Metazoa > Chordata > Mammalia > Carnivora > Felidae > Neofelis > Neofelis nebulosa. Next base: position 97,762,739 of record NC_080783.1, on the reverse strand, counting down.
TCTCAGCTCAGAGGGTTGTTGTGAGGATTATGTGAGTTTTTCACGAAGCTCTGAGAACAATGCCTGGCACATGGTGAGCAGTATATAAGTGTTACATTCAAATAATTTTTCTTTTTTGCTAAATGACCAAATATTGCTTTGCACCTATACCAGTTAATACTATTCAGCAATTGATGAGGCTTCCCTAACCAAGACGTGGTTTGAAAATTTGCTAAACTTAGAACAACTCTCTTACTATTTGAGATAAGCCAGAAGATAAACAATAGCTATGACACACATACCTATCTTGTACGATGTTTCATAATTATTTATTACTTGCTGAAAAACTTGAGTGGGCAAAGGGAGGAACAAAGCAGTCATGTTAACATCTAAACCTCATTAAAGTTTCATCTTCTTTTAAAGTCCAGGAAGACAAATGAGTTACCAGAGGAATTTCTTTTCCTCTGTAAGGCTTATACAGATATTTGAACATAACTGCTAAAGTAAATTCAATGGGATCTCCTAAATGGCCAAATGTCACAGTGGGGGCAGGTAGGGGAGCTGAAAGACCCCAAATATCAGTGTTGGGTATAGATTTCAATGTCTGAGATGAAGTTGATATTAGACTCTTACTTACTGAGGCATTTTATTTGAAAAATATATATATAGTATGCTAATTTTTAATATGAACATTGAAAAATAAAAATGATTGTTAATTTATTAAAAAGGAAAATGAGTAAGTGACAAATCAGATTGAGGGAATTATCCTCTTAAAAAATATACCAATGATTACTTGGCATGGAAGGTATAGTAAATGACAAAAAAAATGGCCATATTTTTTTTCTTATCTCTGTATGTTTATCCTTTGCAATGTGACCTTGCCATCCTTCCCATCAAGATATAGGATCTATTTCCAACCTCTTGAATCCAGACTGGTCTTGTGACCTTCTTTGACTAATAAAATGGAGAAGTAAAGTCATAGGAGTTCCAAGTCTTGGACTTAACAGGCCTTGCAGCTTCTGTTCTCATTCCCTTCTACCATCATAGGAAGAAGAGTGGTCTAGCCCACTGAAGGACAAAAGGTCACTTGGAAAAGACATGATCCATATCTGCTGAAGGCTTCTAGATCAGATAGCCAATCACCAGGCATGTGACTGAGGCCATCTTGGACATTTGCCAGATGACTGTGGCCACATGGGTGATCATTAAGAAGAACAGCATGAAAACCACCCAGGCCAAATTGTTGGCCCAGAGAATTATGAACAAATAAAATCATTGGTTGTTTTAAGTCATTAAAAGTGTGAGGTTAGTTTGTTATACTGCACTAGATAACTGATACTGATGGCTCTCAAACCTCTTAAAATGAAATCAAAATTAAGGAACTATAGACATTAAAAATGAGTCAAAGTAGGAAAAACACACAAAAGACTTTGCTGTTTCTACCTACAACTGTTTGATATAAAATATTTTCAAAATTAACAATTAAATTGGAGAATTCTTGGCTCTCCATGCAGAGGTAACTTGTTTTGCTTGATTTGTGTTACCCGAGCTAATAAAAAAAAAGGTAAAAGATAAAATATCATATTTCAAAATCTAGAAAGTATTTTGGGAACACATTTTAAGAAAATAAAGTCCATTAGATTTTTTTTTTAAGTGTATAAGAATCATTTTTTAAGTCTTTTATTGAGGGAAAGTACTAAGAAATGAATCCACATGTCTCTCCTTTAGCTGAGCATAGATCTCTAGTGACTGGGAGCAAGAATATGGGGAGACCTGTGGAACTTTGCTCCATGGTCCTCAACACACAATCCCCTCAAAATAAGGGTAAATTAAGTTCAATGTGTATCTCATTTCCTCTTGATTGCCCTCATATTTGTCCTCTCTTATGCCTATTTCTTCCTACTTTTGGTCTCTGCGATGGCTTTGTGATGTGTCAACCTGGGTAGGCTGAATTACATTTCCCAGAATCCCCTTTCTTGTCCATTTCAGAGTCACAAGAAAGATGCTTAGGAGATCTGGAGGAGCGAAATGAAGCCATAGACATTGTGTAACTCACACACGTTGTTACCGATCTGCTGATTCAACCGGTGGCCATGAAGCAACAACTGGGCCTGCAATTGTTCTATCTTTTGCTGGATTCTTCTTCACTTTTCCTGACTCCTGAGACAAGGATGTGTGTTTAGCTCTGTGACAAATGGCCCTTGCAGGATGCTGTTGAAACCAAGGTCAGAAGCAAGGATACGAGTTTCAGTTCACCATTATGGACTTCCACCTCATAGCTGTGGGCACCAGCCTACTTGTGATCTTCCCTGACTGCCTTCCCTGTAGACTTGAAACTCCAGCATCGGAGGCAGACACCACAGCCTTATGGAGACCATTTAACCAGCTCCCACAGCTGCATAAGCCAAGTCCCTGTAGCATATTTGCTGGTTTTGGTTTTCTGGTTGAACCTTGACTGACACTGTCATTGTTTTGACCATGATGACACTAATAAGGTTATCTCCAGGTCAGTAGATCCTCCACATCTCTGGAGAAAAAACAAAGAGCCCTCAAGAGACTATAGAAGTGGCTTCACAATTTCAGAGACGGTGGAGATGATGATAGAAAGATAATACATATATAGTACATACTATGTGCAGGTTCCCAATGCTAAAGACTCATTTTATTCTACCAACAACCCTATGAGATATGTACCATTATTTCCTCTTCCTCTGTGCTTTGAGGGTCAGAGAGATTAACTAACTTGCTAGTAAGTGGAAAAGCCAAGAATTAAGCTCAGGCATTCCAACTCCATAATCTATGTACTATGTACTGTTATGATCTATTACATGGCTTCAAATCAACTTGTATCTAATGGTTTTCATTCTCTGGTTACCTCACCTTTTAGAAACATTTCATGTGGGAAGCTAGCCTATGACATTGTATCAGGACATCTTAGTGCTGTTCCTGATTTCTGATGTTGCTACTAACTAGCTCTGCCTTGGACAGGTCATGCTAACTCCCTTATTCATAAAATGATCTCCATGTTTTCTTCCAGCTATAAAAGTTCACAGTTCTATAATGTTCTGACAATGACGTTATAAGGTCTTTGAGGGAAAACAATTATATACAATAAAATCAGATTCGAAAAACTTGGCCTATGGATTTTACTTCCTTGCATTTGCTTTCCACAACTTCCCATATCAAAAATTCCTCTGTAGCTTCCTATGTCATTATAATTATAGGTTTTTATTCTTTTCATATGTGAGGACCCCACTAATCTATTTCTACACACACACACACACACACACACACACACACACACACACACGAAGACTTGTGAATAACCACATAAGAAATATACTTTGACTGTAAATTGAAGAAATATATGACAAAGGCCAAATGCTACATATATACCAATATATGTACCAAATGCTACATTTGGTAATGCTTTTAAGAGAAGTTGTTTTTATTAAGTGTAAGAACATCTGAAGGCATCTGAAAAACATATTCACTGTACAGGAAAAACTGCACAGAGTTACTGATCTTTGGAAGTCTTGGAGTTACATTTTCCTTTCTCCCTGGGTTCTTGGAGTACACACTAGGCAAGTTTTGCTGAGCATTTCACTGTTATTCATCTATTTTAATTTTATTAAACTTACGGTACAAATGTAATTATTCTTATGAAATATATGTCAAAAATCAAAAGAAGAATAGTTCTAAATGCCACAGCTTTATCCTCTTTAGAGTTACTGCCTAGTTTTTGTTGTTGTTCCCAATGCTAAAGACTGTTGTTTGTAAATCCGTAGGTTTTTGGTCTTATAAAAGTTTCTGATCAGGAATGTCATGTCACTTAGTCACCATCTTTCAGGAAAAGATTTTACAAGAGTTAAAAAGTCAGGAGGCAGGTATCAAGTTGGAGACAGGGAAGCAATACAGGGTGTAAAAACAATTCAGAAAAATTGAACAATCAACCCCAGAAGAGTAAGAGATGACTGCTTTTACAGGCTAGAGTCCAAATCAATGGCCTTCAGTATTTGGTTGAGCTGATGGCTATAAAGTAAAACGGTAGTACTGGCACTCACCAGAAGGGTTAAGGTGACATTGCACTTGAAAATATAGCAATAGCTAAACAAAACGTGGACATGATAGGAACAACAGCTGTGCTAGCTATTTTTCTTGTGTCTGAGCCTATGCCAGAAAGGGGCTTACTTTTCTGAGAGAGAGAGAGAGAGAGAGAGAGAGAGAGAGAGAGAGAGAGAGAGATACACTACATGCATGCATTATGATACTCCTAGCTACACACCCTAGAACTCATTACTTAGAGGACACACAGCAAAAAAAGGTCATGCACCCCATCCCTGGCAAGTTACCATGACAGTCTCAGTTACCTTCTAGGGACAACCTTGATGGGGTTTGAAAGTGATGAAGAGAGGATTAAGGGTTAACTGGCATAGTTCAACACTGCCACCTCAGACAAATCTTTTCTGATGATCCTCTGATTCTACCCTTCAACCACAAGCTGAAGCTGAACCACCCTCACTTCTATATTTTGCCAAACTTGTGCTATTTTACATGGCCTTATACTGCACTTTAAAAGTACTGTATATATCTATCTTCCCCATTAGACTGTGACTGAGGGCAGGAACTATGTCTCATTCATTGATCTGTTCTTAGTATCTGGCGTGGAGTCTGACTTATGGACAATGCCCAGGGAATGGGAAATGGAATTAAATAAATCCTGTTATTTTACCCTAGAGAGCCAAATTTAGGATAAGAATCCATGTGGAAATTTTTCTAAGTATGTGTACCAGTTTCTCTGGGGTTGATGACAACTGACTTTAATTGTGCATAAAATAGGTAATATTTATTCTTTTGTAACTTCACAAAAGGCAACAGCAAAAAGCCTTCAATATGGCCATGATCCAAATTAAAATTCTTCAACTCCAAAGAAATAACATGGATCTGATCAAAATGTATGAGTTGCTTTTTTTGTCACCATAATTTAAAGACAGATAAATGGTATTTAGGATTTACATATACATGTGGAGTCCAACCTCATTATGATGATTGTACCTAGAAGCCAGGGAGTTTTGAATCTTAAATGTATTTTCAGAAAAAAAAATGTATTTTCAGAGAAAAAAAAACCCTACAACAATAGCTTTAATTTAACTGGAGACATTTATTGCACAATCCCCAAAGAGCAGGATAAATTGTTGAGAACATCAGCGCACTGTCTATTCATCTGGCATATTAGCATGAAAGGGGGCTTTTTGCCCACTGGAGGCTGTTCTCTTCTCTACAGGATCTTGCTTTTGAGATCTGTGAAATTGCTATTTCAAATACAGTACATTGAGATTCACTCTAATCTTAACTATGGAATTTAAAAAGTCATTATAACTTTAAGTATAACTTGTTGGTATATTTGGCCAAGTCACGAATCTTGCCCTTGAGACCAACATCTACATTATACCAGAAAATAGACACATGTACAGCCAATTATCTGTTCCTTTCAGTGATGGCATGCAAAAACTTTGTAAAGGCATGGATAACTAAATATGGCAAAAATCACTATATGGGAAAGATATTCTTTAAAGAATTATCTTTAAAGATATTCTTTAAAGAATTAATGATCACAAAGTAAAATGTAGCTTTGAAAATCACAGTTAAAAACATACCTTTTAAATCAATTAAAAACCGACTTGGTGTTCAGACAAGGGTGACTGTTCCTAAGGGATCACATGTGATATGTAATACAATATGGTATCTCTACAGCCCTCTGTGATCTAGTGTGGAAAACTATGTGGCCATCTACTTGACATGCATTCCATTTCTCCTATGAGAGTACAGTGTATAAAAATCATAGGGCTGGTCAATATGGATCACGCTTTTTTAGGTCTTGTTACCCTAATTTACCTTATCAAATTAGGGTTATGCCATTCCCCTTGTGACAGTAATTGGTTAATATATCCAGAGGATAAACCAATCAGTACCTGGCTTTTTTCTGGCTTTTCTTCTTTTCAAGGGGCTACTCCAGGAAAGAGTATGTAATCCATTTTAGACTCAAGAAGGGGAGGCTTCTGGAGATGGCTCTATATTTTTCAGGGACTCCTGTGAGAGATAGCTTTGGTAATATATTAAGTGGATATGAAACTTGGATCTGCTACAACCATTTATCTGCCTTGAGGGAGCCATCTTAGAATGATGTGAACATATGGAAAGGTCAAAGGCAATAAAAATTATACAGAAAGATGTAGCCTGAACCTTCACAAAATTGTAGCAAAAGCCCAACCTATTTCTGGACTCCTTTAAAATGCTCAATATCTTGACCTCAGTTTTCTATTACTTGCGGCTGAGTGCATCCTGATTATTACAACAGTAAATAGGAACTGTGGTATCAGAGCTGATTTCTGAATGAAGAATACGATTTTGACAAGCATATAATAGGAATAGGAGTCTGCAGAGCCCTTTCCAGGGTCAAAAAATTGCAGGAATAAAAGCAAACAGGTATAGAAGCACACAACGTGACCAGGTTCAAGTGCAGCATATAAGAAGACAGGTGGTAAGTGAAGCTGAAGGGCAGGTGACTGCAGTTGAGTGACCCTTCCAGAATGCTAACTCTGGTAACAGATGGCCACTGGACCAGAAGAGGGAAAGCTAAACACAGGTGGCTATCACAGTAATCTGGATGAGAGATAATTAAGACCTGGGCTTGCACACTGCTGAAGATGGAGAAGAAAGGATGAGTTCAAAGGGTGTGTCAATGACAGAATTGTGGTGTCATACTGCATAAGAGGAAGAGAGAGAGTAAAAAATGGACTGTGATGTTTCGATCTTGAAACATCATTTGGTAAAGGCTAATGCCTTCCCATTAATCAGAAATAAGAATTCAGGCAGAAGCGCGAGTTAAATCACATTAAATCATTTTTGGAATATGTTCTGTATGATTTTTTAAATGATAGTTACAGAAACAATCTAAATACAAAATAACAGGAAGTTAGATGAATTATGGCACATTTACTGAATGAGCGAAATACTATACAGTGAGTTATTAACATTTTCCTGTGGATGGCTCACTTGATTGCTAATATTTCCATGCCAAACACATCCCCATAACAAAGGTTCTTTGCTCTGTGTGGCTGTAGCAAGACGGTGGGTTACATGTTCATTTCAACTCCATCTCTTTCTCTGCCACTAATAAATCCCTGGGCACCCAACAGTTGATATCCTTTATGAAAAAGAATGTCAAGAAAAATGCTTTAGACTTGGGGAAAAATAACTAAAAGAAGCACTGTTCTGATGTGATGCCAGTTTTGAAAATTAAGAAATATATATACACATGGGAAAAATAAAATATACACCACTTTGTTTATAATCATTAACTTGGTGTGGTAGGATGTAAAGTATTTTTTCTTTGGCTTGTTTATAGTTTTTTTCCCCTAAAATGCACATGTATCAATTATATAATTTTAAGGGAACATTGTCTGTTGGGTTCCCCAGAGGCAGATAATGAGATAAGGATTTGCATGGAAGTGATTTATTAGGAAGTGTTCTCAGGAGAAGCCAGTAGGTGGACAGAGGAGTGAGAATAATCAAGGAAGGAGACCAATCAAGGGTATTAAGTCAGATAAATCCAATTGGGGATGACTTGAGATCAGTCCCTCAAGGTCAAAGGAGCTGGAGATATTATTACCACTCCTCCTGTTCCTCATTGGTTAAGGGCTTCCCCTGTAGAGATAAAAATGATTCTCTGTGCAGGAAGGAAAACTTGAGGGCAGTCCACCCACCAAGAGAGACAGGTGTTGGCTGTTAGGAGCACATACAAAAATAGCAAAGGGATGTTAAGGAGTGTGCATGGTACACTGACTGCATCTGCTAGACATATTCATAATATGAAGTCTTCACTGTTTTGTTTAATAAATATGAAAGCCTTTATTTGATGACTATGTCCGTGCATATTAAAACTGTTTACTTTTAGGGGCACTTGGATGGCTCAGTCGGTTAAGCGTCCGACTTCAGCTCACATCATGACCTCACAGTCCGTGAGTTCGAACCCGGCATCAGGCTCTGTGCTGATGGCTCAGAGCCTAGAGCCTGCTTCCAATTCTGTGTGTCTCTCTCTCTAACCCTCCCCTGCTCATGCTCTGTCTCAAAAATAAATAAAAACGTTAAAAAAAACCTGTCTACTTTTGGTAAAAATGTAAAAACCCCAGAGGACTGAATAATAATGTATTATTGGCTCAGAAATTCTACAAAGGGAGGTTTGAAAAGTCTTACATTTTAAAATGGGTATGTTAGAAATTAGGACCATTAGGATATAAAACTTGATGACATCTGGAGACACCAAATGTTGATTTCTTCTTGTTGTTACCAAGCCAAGATGGCTGAAACTTAGCAAAAGGAATCTCCCTTCCTGACAGCAACATGCCAAACTTTTAAGAACCTTTGCAAAAATCAATGGTGGTCTGAATTATTCAACTAGTGTAAAACAGGCTAGAGTGGAATGCAAACTATTTTGTTTCCATCGAAGATCTAGGACGGCCATCAATTATGAATCCCCAATGTAAATACTCCTTAGGAAGAAGAGAAAAATGCCAGATTTGAGAACATTAGCTAACTGAGTTGACCCTAGCTAAACCCCAATGCCTTCTCCTATTTGCTAATAAGAAGAACAGACCCATTGGCACAACATAGGTTGGGAAGACCATGGGCTCTTGTTATGTTTCATAAGGGACTGGACCAGGCTATACCATCTTCTGAGCTTTAAGCTCTCTTCTCTTTTCAATAAGTATTCAGTATGTTGAACCTTTAAAAGGCATCTCCTTCTCCAATCCCAGAAGGCTCAGTCTATATGGGTGGCTGCCAAGGTGGTATAATTTAAGGTGTTTTGGAAAAGTTCTGTTTATCCCCAAATAGCTTCTCTCTTCTAGCCTCTCAGCCATGGAAAATCAATCAAAATGGGATATTTTAGGAATCAGGAGCAACAATGGATGAATAGGGATACTCAGGGATTCTTACCCACAGCAGAAGTGATTTTATGGATAGACTTCAAGAGTTCTGGGATCTCATGAAAATATTTGAGAAATATTGCATGCATACATATGAGTACTTTTTTAGGTAATGGAATCTAGAAGTTACATTATGTTTTCAAGGTAATCCATGACCCATGAAAGGTTAAGGGAACAAAAGTGAGAGCACACCTGTATTCTCTATGCTTGATTGGCTACTGACTGGCCAGGTGATCTCATACTGAGACTTTTCCTCCCTCAGTTTAAGATTCATAAATTTCTGAGGACCCCATTTTTTCACTTGGTTAGTTTCAGAGCTCCAGCACAGTGCTTTTTTGTGCTGCTGTTGTGTTTGTTTGTTTGTTTTATTGTTTTTTGGAGAAGCATATGGCCTTTCAAAGACTACTGAGGAATATGTCCAAATACTTCTGTTGTACCTGTTCCTTATAGGTCACTCCTATAGCTAGGGGAAGAGTAATAAAATACAACAACATTGGGGCACCTGGGTGGCTCAGTCCGTTAAGCATCTGACTTCAGCTCAGGTCGTGATCTCACCATTTGTGAGTTTGAGTCCTGCGTCAGGCTCTGTGCTGACAGCTCAGACACTGGAGCCTGCTTTGGATTCTGTGTCTCCCTCTCTCTCTGCCCCTCCCCAACTTGTGTGTGCTCTCTCTCCTCTCTCTCTCTCTCTTTCTCTTCTCTCTCTCTCTCTCAAAAATAAATAAACATTAACAAATTTTAAAAATATTTTAAAATAAAACAACACTACTGGAGAAAAGGGGGGAAGATACTTGGGGGTGAGGGAGGGAAAGAAGGAAGGAAGTCAGAAGGGGGAGGGAAAAAGAGATGGCTTTCCCTAATAATATGGTGTTATCTATGAGGCAGAGTTGAACAGAGGTAATGGAAAGTGGTTGTAGGATCAGATTTTTGCCCTCCCTTTCACTTCCTTTGAGTATTGCTGCAACATTCAAATTTTTAAAAGCTCAGTTTTAAGAGGTTTTTAATTAAATTAGGATGGGAGGCAGGGGGAATGCATACATGTGTATATTCTCTTTAATTTTTACATTTTCAGTTATCAAATCATCCATGTCCTCCGATGAGTGATAAAATACAATAAAGTAGAATTTTTACAAGCCTCTTCATTTGTTTAATAGTGATGATGTGGAAAAATGACCTTTTAAAAACACTCAAACATTTAACTTTTGATCCTAAGTCTTCTCCCCATAGCTTAGTTTATTAAAACTGAACACATCTTGACACTATAAATTAGGAAAGACGAGAGGGCAATCCACTATAATTAGAAGTCTGGGCTAGGCATTCTAAGGGATAGATCACTACAACTATTATAATGCAGTTTATTGAAAATTTTATTGAGTCTCATTCGTGCACAAGTAATAGAACTGCCACTCATGAATTAGGCTTGAATAAGAAAAGTCAAAATTGCAACAACTTCAGCAATCCCTGTAGACTGAGATCAGCCTTCTTTCATGCACAAATGTGCTTCTCTCATTAACAGAGGTAAAGATAATACTATGGGGAGGGGTAGGCAGAGAAAACCTTTCCAACTCTTTTTGTGGATTCCACACTCCTGACTGTGTGCTCACTTAACACTGATCATCAGCATAAAACAGATTCTGCTCGCACAAGTGCTTGTATGGGCCCATTACACTTATTAAGTACCTAGTGTGCTCGGCATAATTCCTTAGTTTTATTTATGGGAAGAGACCAAACTGGGATTGAGACTAGAGACAGTCCCAAAGACATAACAAGAGCCCATGGTCTTTCCAACCTATGTTGTGCCAGTGGGTCTGTTCTTCTTATTAGCAAATAGGAGAAGGCATTGGGGTTTAGCTAGGGTTTAGCTAATGTTCTCAAATCTGGCATTTTTCTCTTCTTCCTAAGGAGTATTTACAGGACTCAGTAAACATTGGACCATAGATGCAGTTAACAAATATGGCCTCTACCACTGCACTCCTACACTCTATTGAGGTATTTACACTTAAAATATATCAAATAGAGAGACACCAATTTGTGGCTTGTAAATACTAGTTATACCTCATCTTCCAGGAACATAAAGTGATATAGAAACTGAGTAACAGTTAAAAATTAGTAAAAAGCTAAATAAGCAACAAAAGAGTAACATGGCAGCATATCTTTGACAATGTAGAGTGCAGCCATTGAAATTACAGTAGATTCTTATGATGAGATGTGAAATTTTAAAAAGTAAGTTGTAAAATGTAATATATTCTTTTGCAAGGATCTGAGCCTGTAAATGTTATTCTTTTTCAGAGATCTGGGTCTGTACTCATGCCAGATGATTTTAATTAAGAAAAACATACAGGGAAAAAAATACAATAATAAGACAAAATAGGATGCTAATACTGTACCATGGGGAAGAATAGTTAAAATTATGAGTGATTTTTAACTCTCCTTCTGAATTTTTTATAATTACCTTATAAATTATAGTGCACTCATAATTAACTTTTATACTAATAAACACATTAATAATGAAAATAAACATTATTTACATTCATATATGAATTCAAAATTTTAAGTATTTCTCCTACTCTAACTTGATTCTTCAACTACCACTTGAGGATAAAAGCAAAAATACTAAAAAACCAAGCTGTCAGATCTGAAGACGAAAGACAGTGAGTAAAACTTGGTCAAGTCTGCATTGTTGGTGGACCACACCAGTTGGTCTGGAGCAAAATATATCCTGAAAAACAAGGTTGCTAATACCCAATTTATCATTCCTTTCTCCCCAAATCACAGTGCTATTTTTGGTATAAACTAAGAACATCTATTAGAGAATGTACTTAAGGGAAAAAAAAAATCCCTTTCTGTTATTGCTTTTGAGGACAAGATTTCTGCTGTTTCTATATCCAGCAACCATTGTATCATTCTCTGGCATCTTTCCCTGATTTTTCTTTGGTAGACCACTCTTCTCTCATTCATGGTCCATACAGATTTAAGTAGAGCTAACTCTATCTCTCATGTCCATGATTATGCAATGGCTGAGTTCAGTGGGCCAGCAGTCAGCACAGTCTAATGGACTCCAACCTCATGTAGTGTGAGTAAGCCCTGAGATCCTGTTGGACCTTAGTTGGAATAATATTCTATCCATTGGGGTTGCTAGGCCAGTAGCAAAGGAACCTAGTGCTACAAATGATCTTTTTTCCTACATTTTGAAAGATCCTGTCGGAAAATGGAATAACCCAAAAAGGAGAACAGCTGAAAATACAATGGGATGTTTTCTAGTGATACTGTCTGAAACCTGGATCTAGCAATACCTGAGACTTGACACTATTACTGGACTTTTCTTTTACATAAGTTGATGAATTCTGTTATCTCTTTAAGCTAATTTGAATTTTGCTTTTGTTGTTACCTGCAGCCAAAAGATCCTGGACTCGTATTTCTGCAATTATCCATCAAAATGTACACAAACATACTTTCTGGTCAAACAAATGCTTACTGATTAAAGAAACCACTGTAATTAGATATAAGGTTGTCAAAACTGTAATCATTCACCACTGTTGTGATCCATTGTACTTCCTCCCCTGGACAAATGTATTTGAGCACCTTTTAAGATACTAAATGAGAAAATACTGAATTAAATAGCTATAGCTATTTGATTTATCTCAAATGTATGTGGTATATAGTTCCTCAATAATTTTGGAAGGAAACAAATTATTTCAGATATGCTCACCCACATTGGGCAATCTAAGTGTCTATGGTGTTTAAAAATGGGTTTTGATCAACAGGTCTTAATTGACAAAGCAGAAAAAGAAGGTGCTTAATTAGCCATCCTTATCATTAACATTAAACCTGAAAACATTTTTATTAATGGTCATAAAATATAATGCAGATTGGTGATTCTCAAACTTTAGCTTGCATCAGAATCACCTGTAGAACTTGTGGAAAAAAAAAAAAAAAAAACAATTCCTGGCCACACTCCCCAGAGTTTCGGATTCAGTGAGTCTGAGGTAGGGCCCGGGACTTTGCATTTCTAACAAGTTCCCAGATAATGCTGATGCTGCGGGTTGAAGAACTACAAGTTAAGGATCACTTGTTTAGATTCTTTTTTTTTTTTTTTTAAGTTTTGCATTTGGGCATAACTGCTTATATTTATTTGGTGTCTTTGTTTTAAACACGTGAGCTCACATCTTCTGACATGCAGGTATATTTTAGGTCTGAAAATTCTGGACATAAAGGTCATGATGTGCTTTAAAGGTGGATGAGGAATAACACACTTTAATCTGGGCAAAAGCTTGATTAAAATAACTCATTATGGAAGCCAATCAACCTTAATTTCCAATAGGTGACAGGATCAGTCAGGCATTCTGCTACATCAAGCAAAAGTCAGGCTTAAATGTTGTCCAGCTGCATTTATTAGCAAAGTTCAACAGGTCAAAGTAATCAAGATACCACAAATGCTTAGGTGACTCTCTACCTCTGCCTAATAGAACTAAGTGGTTTCTATCTGCCAATAGGGACAAGTAACTCTTAGCAGGAGCAAATAAACAGTTTAGCAAAACCTGTGTAATCTGCATCCAGTCATTAAAATGAGAGTACAAGTCAAAGAATCTGCTGATGCCAGGTAGAAATGCCTTATTATTTTGTAATAATTTAATGATACCAATCAATTTCATTCAAGTAAGAGTTTCTTGGACTTGAAATTAGAGAAGGGTCTAAATTGAGTGTTATGGGGCCAAAGCTCAAAATCTCACTGGCTTTCTCTAGACTTGCCTAACAGGGTTTCTATATTGATAAACCACCACATTTCCCCCTATATTCCCATTTAAGCCTTAACCACTGATGAAGTAAGGATCGTTCATAGTTTAACAGCTAAGATTGCATTGTAACAGAAACTTCATTATAAGTTCTATGTAAAATATCTTCTCTGACTATCAATATGAACATAGTTCATTTTAGCATATCTCACTTGAAAAATATATGCTTGAAAGGTAAAAATGTGCCAGCATTAGCTTTAAAGCTGGTAAATCACAATTGGCAATAAGGATTTTTATTTCTGTATGGTAAGGAGGTGTGATAACATAGAAGCACAGAGTTGGAGGAAATCTTAGACCTTCTGCTCAATCTCTTCCTTATACAAATGAGGGAAGGAAACTTGTAAAATGGCAATTTATTGTCACAGGAGTTTAGCTAGCTATGGAAACTATATTGAGGGTCATAAGTTTCTTATTTCCCTAATCAATAGAGGTGCCTTTTCAACACATCTGCAGATGACACAGAACAGGGTGGAGAACACAGATGTTGGGCACAAGACTCAGGATCCAGAAAGGTTCCAAGAGCCTGAAGCAATGGATTACACTAGAATACATCCAGCAAGGTAAAATTTAAGTCAATACAATGCCCCACACTCTAGTTAAAAACCACCATGCCAGAAGGGGAAGAAAAGACATGGTGTCAGCACATGGCACAGAGGACTGACTTAGGGGTTACAATGAGCAGGTGGCCTCAACATTGGTCAACAGTGTGATCACACACCAGGTGTACTTTAACAGGTGTGTAGCACATGCAGAGGGGAAGGAGGGACAAGATTTTATTTTGCCCTTTACTGCTCAAGTGGGACCTGTCATTATGTTCTGTTGGATTTCCCACTCACCAGGCATATGGAAAAATGAGATTGGGGCTCCTGGGTGGCTCAGTTGGTTGAGTGTCAGACTCTTGATTTTGGCTCAGATCATAATCCCAGGGTTGTGAGAAAGAGGCCAGCATTGGGCTATGTACTGAGCATGGAGCCTGCTTAAGATTCTCTCTCTCTCTCCCTCTGCCCCTCTCCTTGCCTCACACATACTCTCTCTCTAAAAAAATAGTAAAAAAAATTAAAAATGAGATCAATCAGGGAGAAGAATCAGGATGGTGAATACACTGGAACTGTCACATAAATGCAACAGCAGAAGAAACTGTGGCTATTGAGCCCACAGGAAAAAAGTCTTGGATGGGATGTGATGGGAGTTGTCCCTGAATGAGACAACTTGTCATGGAAGAGGAATGGAACTGTCCCACGTGGCCTCGGGAGACAGAAAGAGCATTCTTTGGCAGAACTAGACTTCAGAGAATTCTAAAAAATGAAAGTCATTCAAAGATGGATGATAGCTAAATAAAATTTTGGCTACCATTTTCTTGAATCCTTATTTTGTGCCAACCTCTGTGCTGAGGATTTTTTGTTACCTCATTTCACCCTTCTAACAACCCTGTTTTAGGTTCATTATCATCTTTAGTTTAAATATGAGGCAACTATAGCATAGAAAGCTTGAGTAACTTGTCCACGAAGGCATAGCTGGCTGGTGTGGTACCCTGGATTCAAATCCTGGCTCTCTGCTAAGCCAGGTGCTCGACCTCTGCAGCACACTTCTTTGGGCTGCTTTGAAAAATAGGTTACCTGCCATTGGCAGTGTCCTAAATGTAGGCAGACACTGAGTTAAACATAACCTTAATGTTCTCTTCCAGTGAGAAGAACCTGAGACTCTGTGCTTTGTAGAAATGGGAGAGCCACATTTTGAATGTCTAGCTATACTCATGTAAGGTAACACAGAAAAGGGTTTTTTTATGAACAAGAGAAAATTACTCTACGAACATTGTGAAAATGCCCTGGGATTCTTCCTAAGTACCGCTGTCAGCTAAGGAGTTACTGCCTTCCTGGGACAAAGAAGGGCACAGGGGGGTTGGGGCTTCAGGTAAAACATTTCCCCGAAAACATTTGCCTAAGTATCTGAGGAAAGCAGTCAAACCAAGACAAATGAAAGACTGGGACTGAGGGAAGACTTTGCCCAGGTGAGTTCAGGGGTTAGTGAGTCTGCTCTCATTCCAGAGGCACAGCCACTGGACAAACACCATGAAAACAGTGGACAAGACCTGGGCTTGGCATACAACAGGGACAAGACCTCGAGGCAGGCTATAAACAGGACAGGCCCCAAAACTGTCTATCACCCTATGCACCTGGTAGGGGAAAGGCTGTGCTATTCGTCCTCAGAAGACAGGAGAAGGGAATTTTGGATAATGTGTTCCCTACACCTACACCCCTGAGGAAATGAGGGGCCTGGGGAAGGGGCTCACAAACCTTCCACAGACACACCCGAAGCATGAAACACTGGTGAGTGATTTATCCCTCCTGTGGGGGTGGGAGAAGGAGGAGGAGGGGATGGTGGTCAGAGCACTATCAGGGGTTTCTCCAACTCCTTAACTTACTGAGAAGACCAGAGGGCTGAACAAGTCACACAGCGGGTGTGGCCATCCATGCCAGCAATAAAATTGCCTAAGGAGCAGAAAAGAGGATCTGTAAGCACTTGGGGACTGATGAAGTTATGTCCCATCATCTGGATGCCTGATTAGGAGAGCACAGGTCACTCCTAAAAGGTCACTTTTCCCACAAGCTGGGTGAAAAGAATTTCTTCCGTCTTACCCAGACTTAAGATTCTGCTATTCAATTAAGAAGAAAGAAAGAAGTGTCCCTTATACCACACTTTATGCTAGCTTTTAAATATAGTAGTCTTTGTGGCACAGTGGATTGAGCATCCGATTCTTGATCTCAACTCTGGTAATGATCTCAGGAACCGTGAGTTCAAGCCCCACATCTGGCTCTGTGCTCATGGTACAGAGCCTGTTTGGGATTCTGTCTCTCCTTCTCTCTGCCCTCTCCCAGTTGTGCATGCTCTCTCTCAAATGAATAAAACCTTGAAAAAAGAAAAGCATTACTTTTTCATTTAATGCATTTGCATATGTATTATTAGTCCATCTTAGAGACACTGTAGCAGAGGCTCAGAAGTATTGATAAAATTCCCCAAAGTTAATAATAGGAGCAGGTTCTGAACCAAGGACTAAAGATTTCAGTCTCTGAGCTCCTTTCTACCGTGACGCCTCAACTTTAGGGAAATTTCAAAGTACAGAGGAGTCGTGCTCGCTTCGGCAGCACATATACAAAGTACAGAGGAGTCAAGAACCAAACAGGATAAGCTCTCTTTACCTTCAGTTCTTTGGCTAATAGGTACAGGCAAGTCCCATTTGGCTTTGCCAGAAGATTTGTGTTCATGTGACAGTTATCCCAAGATATTTGCATTTAACTATTAGACTCTTGGAGTGGGGTAGGGAGCTAAAACTAGAGGAAATGAGTGAAAAGGGGGATAAGTGAGGACATCAGATGGGAAGACAAAGGAGGCTGGTCATGTGATCACCTCTCAGGCTGTTTTGGTAATCAATGTCCAAGTCTACTTCTGTAAAAGCAGCTGGGAGTGAGGTTCTCAGCCAGATACTTTTTAAGAAACAGGCTGTCCTCTGGCAGAGCCAAGATAGGTGACCTTCTAGGACATCCAGAGGAAAAGAGGCAATGGATATCATATCCAGGGGCTGTCTTCAGGGTGAACACCCGGATTTAATTCAGTGGTAATGAGTAATGATGATATTTTTTGCTGGTCTTTGGAATTTATAATGACCCTATGGGAAACAGCTGCCCTCAGAAGTCATCTATCTTTCTGTGAGTGCTCACTAAAAACTCACTGCTCCCACTTCCCCAAACCATCTCTAATTTCTGTGTTGAAAACCAATGAGTAAGTAAAAACTTACAAAAGTGAGCTAGCAGCTTCACTTCATGAATGTTTTATCACCTTCCGAAGTTCATATATGAGACCAAATTATCACAGGATTTATTTTTTTTTTTATTTTTTATTTTTTTTAAATTTTTTTTTTTTCCCAACGGTTTTTATTTATTTTTGGGACAGAGAGAGACAGACAGAACATGAACGGGGGAGGGGCAGAGAGAGGGAGACACAGAATCGGAAACAGGCTCCAGGCTCCGAGCCATCAGCCCAAAGCCTGACGCGGGGCTCAAACTCACGGACCGCGAGATCGTGACCTGGCTGAAGTCGGACGCTTAACCGACTGCGCCACCCAGGCGCCCCACACAGGATTTATTTTTGAAAAACAAAAGTTAATAAGGCATTTGAGAAAGATGGATGAAGTCAATGAACAGGTGTTTCCTACACATACGATAAAGACTTCTTTCTCCCAGGGGCATGCTACGTCTACCCAGAGGGTCAGGGTTCATTTAAAAGGTTACTTGTTTATCACATGCTTACTGTGGATTCAAATACAGGTGGCAATCCTTAAATCAAAGAAAAAGCATGGTGAGACACAGAAATCGAATAGGAGAACTACAAGAATTACACACTTTCAAGTTGTTAACATTGGGATTTTTTTTAAAAAGCTCTTATCTTGGGTGTTAAAAATAATAAAAGACAACCTATGGATTCGTTAACTCTGCCTAAAAGTCATTACATGGTCTTGCATAGCAGCGTTGATTTAAAAATAAGATATGCTAATTTATGTACCAATAGAACAAATGAAAACTAGAAATGATGCAAAGTAGGTGAGTCTATCCTGGGCTTTGTCATTTCTTGGTTTATCAGTGTTAGTAATTATGTGTAATTTTAAAGTAAAATGATTCCTTTAGCAGATAGCACACAATTCCCTGCAGCCCATGAACGGAAGACAGCCTAGTACTATGACTATTATCTTGGCTTACGATCACTAAAGCAGGGCCCCTCTTCAGCTTTTAAACCTTTGTATTCATGTGTAGAGTCCATGGTCTGGAAGATGCAGGCAGACACCACAATTCAAGCCTGTGGGCACTGTCCAACAGGGATACAGGGTGAAATTGTCACTATCTGTCCTTGCCCTCCAGGAGCCCACACGTTAGGGCTGACAGGACACTTGTTTTCTTTTGGAACTTAAATCCCAGATAAGGGAAATGTGAATTCACAGCACCACACTTTAGGGGACAAATATACTGCACTGCTTCACCGGTTTCAGTTGTCACCTGCCCCAGGTTGCCTTGTGAGAATTGCTTCTTATTCCTTAGAAAGGATTAATACATACTTTCTGCTATAAAATTAGCTCCAGTGCTGAGATACACAAACTTGCTACCAAAACTGAAATCATCCGGACCCAAGATGCATGGGGGCTTCTGAAGTCTTTCTCCAGTTCCTTGGCATCCTTATAGGTGCCTCCTGAAGGAATGCCCAAGGGATACAAGGAAGGGAGGGGAGCGGGGACAAGTGTCTGCAGACTGGCTTAGATAATGGTAGACTGTAGTGATGACTGTATTTCTGTCTTTCTTTCTTTCTTACTCTATTTTTTTTTTATCATCAACACAGATCCATGCATTTACTATTTCATATGAATCTTTTCTCTGTACTTTTCCTGAAGCAATGATACAAATGAGCCTCCAGAGAAAAGTGGGCTTCTTTATGAATGACTGGTGTGGGGGACTACTGTGGCTATATGCAGGTTTGCAGCTCGTTGTAACACGATCCATCTCAGCCGGTTATGTGCGGAGAGCAGCTGGCAGCAGGTGCCCAAATAGCTGCTGAGAGAAGTTAAAAGGGACTACTGCCTGCTGAGAGAGCAGAAGAATGGCTTTAAGGACTCCCTATAGCACAGCCTCCAGCAGCCAAGGGGGCATTGGCAGGGAGGCAGGGAAAACAGCAGCAGCTGACAGCCTCACTGACAAGCAGTTGGAGAAAACATAAATTGGCCATTCAGAGTGAAGGTCTGGGGACCAAATGGGAGTCTAGGAGGTGGAGTGACAAATGGTGACAAGCTATTTGGACAACCTCAAAGGAGAGGCTGAGTACGAAGAGATCCATCCTCCAGGCTCTCTCTGTGCAAAGTCCAAGATGAAAGACACCAGCACAGAGGCAAATCTTGGCCAGCTGGAACACAGAAGCCCTGGTTTTGGAAATGACCATAGACCCAGGTAAACATTTTGCCTTCTCCCCTCCCTCCTCCTCACACCTCCACTTTGGCAAGTGAAAAGCAATCCCTCTGCACAAATAAATCAAGTTTAGAAACTAAAATATCATATGATTAATATAAGGTGACTAGCCGATTCATTCTAAACAACTCATTATGTGGAGGGAGAGGCAAACACAAATGGAATGAAAAGGATAAATGGAATCAGCAAAAAGAAATGTGATGAGGAAGAAGGACAAGAGACCCCCTGTCCCCGTCCATCTACCCAGTGATGAGAAGAAGCAGAGAAGCTGGTGAGTGAGTAAAATAGGAGGATCAGTAGTGAAAGACAGTCTAGAAGTTTGGAAGCAAAATAGCCCATTGTCCCTAAGTCACAAGATGCACTAAAAGAATGTCCATTCTCAGATACCCATGCAGCTTGAGGGGGCAACGCAGTTGTGTGCAATGCACATACACATGGGGTGTGTGTGTGTGTGTGTGTGTGTGTGTGTGTGTGTGTCTGCCTGTCTGAGAGTAAGTAAAGGAGGATATAAGAGTGACAGAAGAGAAGGAGGAGGAACAAAGAATTCTCTACCTCTTTGAAAACTGCCTTTTATAACAAAGACATTAATTTTTTAAACAGACCAAACTTTAATCTGTTCACTATACATTTACTCCTAGCATGTACCTTACTAAAAGTATTTTTGAAAAATTCCTTCTTTTGGAATTACAAGCTGATACAGTTTAAGATTCATATGAGATTATCAGATAAGTATGTTTTAATATGTCCCCCCCCCCCAAATGTATTACCAGTACATTTACCATATTTTTATCCGGCTGGCCTCAAGAGGTTGCAATGTTATATAATTGTTATAATTATTATATTCAATATATACTTATTAAATAATGAGCATAATTTAGATTGGCTCTGATGATCTATGAAGCTTTTAACACCTTTGTGATGAGGCCTTCAGACTCGCTTTTGGGGCTCTGAGAATTGGGTGAGGCCACAAGTGGGGTCTGCCTTCAAGAATTTACATTCATCTCAGAAAACACCCAGACACTGAATTTGGGGTGAAACATAAAATCTGTTTCTTTTCTTATTTGTCTCTCTCTCATAAAACTAGACTGCTGGGGGATTTTTGGGTATTTGGGTTTCTCAGGAACCCATTTTATCACATGGACTTAGACACATCGGCACTTCAACACACTGTCTGCCTATAGTTGCTGCTCATTTGAAGCTGGAATGACCTACAGAGTTACTTCCCTCGAGTTACAACACTGTGCGGGAGGCAGTCTCCTCTAAATGAATTCATGATCAGCTTGGTATTTTATGAGATTACCAAAACCAATTTGACTTTGACCCTAGGCACATAAAAAGCAAAAAACAATAATGATGCCACATGAAAAGGTGTTTGTCATGCTTCTAAGAAAGTTCCTGTGGCTACGGCTACAAATGAGACACAAGTGACAGAAACCTCTCTGTCCTGAGAAAGAAGATCCAAACTTCCTGAACCGATTATATTCCCTGATTGTAACTGTAAAAGGATTTCTTCTTTTTCCTTTGCTATGTTGAGATAGTGTCTTCACCCAACAAACAATAGGCACTTATTACAAACCACACCTTCTTGAAAGCACAGTGGAAACTTGCTTTCTAGGAGAGCCCCACTTCACTGTATTAGTTGAAAATACTTATGAACATGGAGCTCTGAAAGAGAGGTTGTACCGACTTGCGGTGTGCTATCACTAATGAGCCCCAATTAGGAAGCCAGGGATGCTACTGGGCACGCTGAGGATGTTTACATTTCCTAAGTTACATTCACAAATAAGACCAAAGACGTATTTTATGTGGTTCTAAAACAGAAGTGATTATCTAAACTAATACTGTGGAGATCCTTCCACCCATGGTCCTTTGCATTTATTAATCTCTCCCCTCCCCGCCATGTTCAAATCTCAAAATCCCTGATTCATTCTAGCAGTTGTTCACAGTGCTTTGGTAATAAAGTAAAACTGTATATTTCTCACTCCCAAAGCAGAAAGGCTCTAGGGTTGGGGCTGATTTGAATGCTAATGAGTTAGATCCCCCTCAAAAGGCTGCCATGAGAAATCAGAGTAAGTAGATTCCTTACAACACTTCATAGTGTTAGAGTGGCCATATTTCCTGACTCAGCTGCTAAAGGTAATACCTATGCATATAACAAGGACACATTTCTGGACCCCATTCTGGAGCCATTTCTCCCCCCAAGGCTGTGTAACATTTTCTCCTACCAAATGAACAGAGTTTATAGAATGCCCTGGTTCTGTAACTGGGACTGCTCATCAATCATACTGCTTTTTGAATCACAGCTTCTAATTTTTATTCATGACACTCAGGTATGTTACTTAGAAGCGTCACATCTAGGACAGCTCAGACACCCACTGTGGAAAAAGAACCAAGATTTGGGGTTTTGTTTTCCAATTATACTCATGACATACTAAGCTTAATCATACTTTGTAGATAAGGATTAAAATGCTAATTGGCTGTAACTGAGCAAATTGAGGCCTTTTGATTAATCAAGCCGGCCAGCTTTCAGTTTCTGACATCAAAATTTATACTCTCCAGGAAAAAAACAAGGCCACGGCTACATAACATTAAACCAACACACAATTAACAACACTTTGTTCTAATTATCTGTGGGCACAATTAATGTTGGCTCTATGGTTCATTTTTCTTCTTTGATGGCTCTTAAATATTTATGGAGATTAGTCCTTGATGCATTAGCCTTCTCTAAGATCTGGGGTTTTCTTACAAGCTCCCACGCAAATCTGAGTAGGGCAAAGTAACACATTTATGCAGATTAATTCCTGACATATTGGCTGTTTTCTAACATCCGAGGTATTTCCATCAAGCTTCCCCCCAGATCTGGCCCCACACGGGCATTGTAGCCACAGGTGTCCTAACACTTGAGCCCACCACCTCCCACTGAGGACTTTTTCTTTCCCCTCAGCAGTTGGTCATAACCGATAAAAGGTTATGTCTTGATTGAACAAGCTTCCAGGAGCTGGAAGGCCAGAAGGGCTGCTGTAAAACAGTGCTGTAGATGCTAACAAAACCCAAGGTAAGAGGAATCCTCGGCTGCCTGTTACTGGGGAGAGTAAATTGCAGACAAGTTGAGCTCCCTCGCATCAATAGTAAAGAGACAGGCAGAAAGACAAGGAGAGACGATCAAAGGCTTTCAGTGATTGGTACAACTTCTGTTTATGGCACGCACGTATTTTTCTACACTCCAAAGTCAGTGGGGGCCTAAGTTTTAAGGCCATAAATATTCTCCCCAAGACTCAGAACTGTTCACACTGCCACTCGTGTGTTTGTTTGGCCATGTTATGTTATGCGGTAAGCGGGACTGAGGCTCCTGGGGAACTACAGCTCCAGGGTACTGTGGGGGCTGGAGGGGCTGTTAGTTACAGATGTCTCTAGACAGATCGGAGGTGTGATTAGACAACTCCATAAATTGTAAAAAGGGGGGGCTGGCACCTGGGTGGCTCAGTCAGTTAAGCATCCCACTCTTGATTTAGACTCAGGTCATGATCTCATGGTTTGTAAGTTCGAGTCCCACACCTGGCTCTGTGCTGATGGCAAGGAGACTGCTTGGATTCTTTCTCTCCCTCTGTCTCTCCGCCCCTCCCCTGCTTACTGTCTATCTCTCTGTCAAAAATAAATTTAAAAAATAAGCTTTTAAAAAAAGAAGAAATATTAGCTCTTAATATATATGTGTTGGGTAGATGGGTATTTCCATGCACTTGCACACAAAGGACAGGAAAAGGTTTTCATTCTAATTTATGGCCTGAAGTACCCTAGACTCAGGCAGGCCCACTTGCTGGTGGCTCCTTGAGACTTGTTCAGGCTTTGCTGCTTTTATCAAGGCAACTCCCTCTGCTTCTCCTCTTACTGTTTGCCTGTAAAATTTGCATACAGCCTTAAAAACTTGGTTCAAGCGGCACCTTCTTATCTCTATGCATTCTCGAAAAGAATCCAGTCAGGTACTTCTATCTTGGTGTTTCATTGATTCTCGTACATAATTTTTAATTTTTTTGGAAATTTTAGCACACATTATTATTTTCATTATTTAAATTAGCATATTTTTGTCTTCCTTCCAACAGTGTGAATGTCTCAAGGACAGAGAACATGTTCCATGGATCTTTGTAAGTCCAACATCCCATAGCAGTGAAGGTCTAGAGATGCCAAAGAAGGGAGAGAGGAAGGAGTGGGAAAAGATAGAAAGAGAGAGAGAGTGGCAAGGATGAAGAAGAAGGAAGAAGAGAGAAGAAGGAGAAAAGGAGGAGGTGAAGGAGGATGTGGAAGGGCGTTAGAAGAAAGAAGATAGGCACAGAAGGAAAAGACTATATCTAAGCACCAACCTACCTTCCTGAGTGATATGAAAGCATTTCTGACATTTAACTAACCAAAACACTAGAACTTTGCCAGATCATGGAATTGATGGGCCTATCAGTCGAGATGCTCCACCCTCCAATGGCCAGGGTATGAACACATGCCAATGTCGCCCCTCTCTGGAATCTGGGAGTTCTCACAGAACTACTAGAAAGAGAAGCGATCCTTTCACTGGTGTTGCTGATTCAGTGGGACACTAACCTGGAAGCTTCTGGTTGCATCTTTGCCAACACATAAAGAGAGCCTGCGTAACAATGAAACCCACTCAGAGGTGCCTGGGTGGCTCAGTCGGTCAAGGGTCAGACTCTTGATTTTGGCTCAGGTCATGACCTCATGGTCATGAGAACATGTGTGGGATTCTCTCTCTCTTTGTCCCTCCCCTGTGTGCATTCTCTCTCTCTCTCTCTCTCTCTCTCTCTCTCTCTCTCAAAACAAACAACAAAAACAACAACAAAAACTTAAAAAGAAGAATGGAACCTACTTAGAGGAAGGCAAAGCTGAGCGAGGGCAGCTGCTCCCTGACCGGCCTGAACCTCGGCATTCACCTGTGCCTCCAGCCATCGTTATACCTCAGTCTCTAGTTCTGGCAACATGCTATTGCCTAACTCAGCCAGAGTAAAGCCTCTATGATTTGTGATTGAAAGAACAATCACAAACAATACTTTGAAAGAAGAGCAGGATGGCCTGCATGGTGAAGTTTTCCCAAGAATTCAGATCTCTGGAATTGCTTGAGTAGCTCCTGAACCATCCTATCATTTTATCCTGTACTGAACAACCAGGGTGGCTCCCTAAAGGGTGGCTTGGGGGCTTTTCCCTAACTGTGATGTCCCCACCAGAGTCACCTCTGGAATTATTAATTTCAGAGAGCCATTTATTCTCAATTAGATATGAAGAGATCTGCCTACTTACATAACTTTAAATTTTTTTAATGTTTATTTATTTTTGAGAATGAGAGAGAGAGAGAGAGAAAGAGAGAAAGAGAGAGAGGGCAAGCAGGGGAGGGGCAGAGAGACAGGGAGACACAGAATCCAAAGCAGGTTCCAGGCTCTGAGTCGTCAGCATAGAGCCTGACGCGGGGCTCGAACTCATGTACTGTGAGCTCATGACCTGAGCCAAAGTCAGACGCTTAACTGACTGAGGCACCCAGGAGCCCCTTACTTTTTTAAAAGAATGGTCATATTCTAATATTATATTAAAATATATGCATAAAAGTCTTAGGTACCAGAATTTTCATCACAACATTATAATAATGAAAAAGTGTCAACAACCTAAGTATTTAAACCAGAGATTAAATAAATGGTACTTTGTATCCATTTGACAAATTTTTGCACAGCCATTAAATCATATTTTAGAATTAAGATAGAAAAATAATATTGATGTATTTATTACACAAAGGAGCAAGCTACTAAACTGTATAATGTGATATTTTATAATTTTCTAATTTGATTAAGTACAACAGAAAAAATGGAAATAGACATGTCATATAACATATTTCTGAGTGGTATGATTACAATCTCTATTGCTTTGTATTTTCCTTTCTATGATATGACTGCTACTTTTATAATCAGAAAATTGCTAGTAAAAAGTTATATACTGACATAGGATTTTTTTTAACTTCAAGCCCCTTTGCTGAAGAGAAGTTTTTGTCTCTAATCCTAGTTTTGTGATTGTTGCTAGGTGACCCACAGTTGGATACAAATTAATCAGGAGAAAGATATACAGCAGATGCTTTCAGACAGGGATGTCTGGAGTTACCTGTCAGCAGACTGTCATAGAATTTAAAGATGAGAAGGAAACAGTTAAGGATTTCTATTCAGACTACCACCAGCGTACTGCTTTATTCCTTTAAAATTTCCTTTTATGTTATCTTAGGATAGGAGAGGGTAAAAGTGAGAGGAAGGACAAGGTAAGAACTTAAAGCTAACTGGGAATGTTAAGAAATGACACCTCCTCTCATCAGCAGAGAGCCAAAGCTAAGCCCGGTGTATCACCCCCAATGCCATGTCAGGGGAGCCATCCAGGCAGGGCAGAAGATGCTTCAGAGCACTTGCGGTTACAAGCTTTCCTCAGGCTCCAACACACTCTGGCACTGAGCACGTGAGGGTGGGACTTCTGCATCTGAGTTTGAACATTCGTGGAAAGGTCTACTCAAGACTGTGTTTGGTACTGAACTGAACCTAAGGTTTTTGAAGAGCTTTTAATATCACCCTAAGACTCTACCATCTGTGGTTCTCAATCCTGGCTGTGCATCTCAATCTCCCACAGGGCTTGACGACAACACAGATGTTGATTCTCCATTTCAGACCTCACGCATTGGAGTTTCCTGGGTTGTCATCTAGGCACCTGAAGTGTTAGAAGCTCAGTTTCTGCCCGGGTTTCACCCCCTGTGGATTTCACTCCTACATTTCTATTTCTCTCTCCTGCATCAGGGATTTTGTCTTTTCCACCGCAGCACTCCTATTGGCACACTAGCATGCCCTGAACAGTACCCTGCTTTTCTTTGCTGTTGTTTTTAAGGGCTTGTACTGTGTCTCTCTTCAGGCAGGACTGTCCCCATGTCGGCCCCACTTCACAGGAAAACTTCTCAAAAGAGCCTCCTGTATGTGTTTTCTCCACCTCCTTGCCATCCTACCCATTCACATCAGAAACTGTTGCCATCCAGCTTTTAGCTCTCCCCATCCCTTGCCAGAGTCAGTGATGGATTCCGTGCTTTATCTTTCTTATTCTGTTAATGGTACTGACAAGGCTGCCCTTGAAACACTTTCTTCTTTAGACTTCTATGACACCTCACCTTTCTGATTTTCTTCCTACCTCACTAATGACTCTTTCCCAGTCTTGTTGGCTAGCTCTTCATCCTCTGCCAGACCTCTAATGGAGGGGCACCCCCGGGGTCTGTCCTCTGCCCTCTTAAGGTCCACATTTACACTTACTTCTGATGTGGCCTTATTAAGTCCCATAACGTAGAATGCCATCTATATGCTGATGACTCTCAAATCTATATGCCTCCAGCCCTGACCTTGGCCTTGAGTATCCAACTGCTTACCAAACAACATCACTTGAATGTTTAGTAGGAATCTCAGCTTAACATGGACAAAACGAACTGATGATAGTATATTCCTTTCACCAAGTCATCTTTTCTCCAAGCCTGACTCTTTTCAGAGATCTACTACAACCCCATATTCAGTTGCTAAGGCCCGAACCTAAAGGTCACTCTTGATTTCTCACATTCTCTTACATTCCACAGCCAATCCTTCAGTAATGCCAGTAGGCTTCGCTTCTAAAATACATACTTACTTGACCATTTCTTATCACCATAACATAGTGGAACCATACTGGAGTTCAAATTCTGACTCTCACACTTATTGACTGCATAGCCTTGGGCAACTTACCTAGCTTTTAGGGGCTCAGTTTCCTCATCTGTAAAATGGAGATGATAATCTTATCTACCCACCCCCACAATGTTATTATAAAGATTAAAATAGTGTGTGTGTGTATGTGCACGTGTGTGCATACATGTGTATGTCTATATTCACAGACAGGTAGATAAACTGGAACAGTGCTTGGACATACTAAGCTCTAAGTCAGAGCTTGCCACCACTGTCACTATCATTATTCCCCTCTAGTCCACTGGTCTAATGATATTATTATATATTATTATTTCCTATTAGTCCTAGGTACCCGTTCTAGACCGGTCTACTAACACCTTCCATCTAGACTCTAAAACTACCTCCCACTTGGACTTCCTGTCCTGCTATTAGCCCACAAGCAGCAAGAGTTGTCTCTCTAAAGCACAAGTCAGACCATGTTATTTCCCTAGTTAACGATCGCTGATGACTTCACTTTAAATTCATAATTATATTCAAAAAGTCTTTTCTGTGACTGTGGCCTATAAGATTTTAAAGGGTTTGGCCGTTGTCTACTCCTCCGAATTCATCTTCTTCCCATTTTTTAACCTTATACCTGTGTCCTAGGGCAAAGATCTTTCTTTTGTTTCTCTAACTTGCCAACTTTTCTACCATATCTAGGCTTCCTCACCTGCAGTTTCTCTTTGTCCTTTGTCCACTGTCCATGTCTTTATTCAGTTGTCTCCTTTGTGTTACTTATGGCCTGGTATCAGCTGCCATTGTAGGTAAATAACTCCTCTGTTTCTATTCTCCACTCTCCCTAGACTATCTCACCTGACTTTTCTTTTTCAGAGTCACCCATTTGTCTATTTATCTGTTTGCTTGCTTATTTATTATTTAAGTGTATAATTTCTGTTTCTGTTCACTGGGGTTTTGGACCATGAAAATTGATCTACTCCTAGTGTTTGGACTATAGAAGGTATTCAATAAGTATCTATTGACTATGAACTCAACATATAATTGTGATGTGCAGACAGCTTTGAGAATTATTATTTTAAACTACCTCATTTTAAATAGGAATTACTGATTAGCAAAAATGCTTATGCTTAGCACTTTAATTGTCATACTTTCATGGAAAGGTATAACTGAGTAGAAAAAGCTGTTATCTACTTTAACATATTTAATTGCCATATTTTTCCGCACAAAGTAAATCTTTTATATAAGAAGCCAAGTTCCTCTGACCTTGAGGCTATAGCTAAGGCATCAGCATTTACCTGGAGGCTCAGAACTCCCAGGTTGTCTCAGGCCTGCTCTCCCTCTGGCTAGAGTCTGGGAATCAGTGATGCTATGGGAGTTGAGAGTGAGAAAAGGGTATGTCCAGCCCTTTTCTAGTCAGGTGTGCAGCTGGTCAATGAGTGACGAGAAAGAGCAAGTGGGAATGTGGGGAGAGGGGCCTGAGGCAAGCAAATCATGCATTTCAAGGAACATGCCCATAAACAAATCCATAAGCAATCCTGAGGCCAAAACCCAGGGAAGACACAAGATCAAGTCAATGGATTGTGGAGATGAAGTCTGGGAAAATCCCTTGAATCAGTGGTCAGGGATAGGGTTGGAGAGAGGGGTGGTCCTTTCACAGATGTGGCCTGTGACAGGGAAGTGCTACTGAAATGATGAGCTTGATCCTAAGTTGAGTAAGCAGTCTCTTAAACACAAGTCTTGGAAATGAAACATTTTTAGAAAACACTATAACTGGCACTATAAAGTTACAGAAAATGTGCAAGTGGCATCTGAATGACCCATGTGGCCCTTATGACACAGATATAAAATACACCAAATGGCTCCTCCACCAGATATCAGGAACCTAAACAAATATTACAATCTAGGGAGGGGAAAGTAGTTGCTGGGTGGTGAGGGTAATGGTCTACCCTTCTTCATGAACACTTGAAAATTACTGAAACCAAGATACTGAGCAGAGAGAAAATAATTCACAAGGGGAGGGGGAGGAGGGGATATTAATCATTATTTTGATTTCTGGCCCTGGAGCTGTTTTTGGAAGGTAAATGTCTTATTTAGCAAAATACCTTGATGAATTCTGGGAATGGGATTGAATGAGACCAGAATTGGAGTACAAGGACAGAGTATAGAGCTCTGCATAATTAGTGATCGGGGCCTTGGCCATGGGAGAAGGAGCAAGTGGGAAAGACCTGGCCACCTCCTGTGCCAGTAGACTAAGAAAGGGGCAAGGGAGAAATGCCCTGTAGCTGGAGGACTTGGAGGAAACAGCTAACTAAAGACCAAGTTCAAAGCCCTTAGCTTTGAAATATTCTGCCATGGAGTACCCTTTAGTGAATATGTGTCCCCATATGCTTTGTGGGGTTGGGTTTTGGAAAAATTAAGTAACAGGATTCGTTTCCCATGAGGTTGATTCTGAAAGGAAAAGAAAGAGGGACTGAAGCTCTTAGTAGGAACTAAGCCCCAGAAAGGACCACAACAGGGAACAATCCTGGGGTGGGGCTGGGAACACTTGACTCTCCTCAGGTCAGGGAATAATGTGCTTGGACAATATGAACTCAATTCTCAAATTCAGGGGCTCCTCAGATATGTTTTAGGTAGCTTTTGAATATTATTGTAATATTAATCATGAACATAATATTGGAATTTAAGTCTATGAATCTTCTCCTTTTGCACACTTTCCTGGGAACTGTGTGGGGAGTAGGAATTAAGAAAGGCTGATTTCCATCAGCCTATGGAACATCCCTCTCTACTTCCTCTAACACCAGGAGCCAAGAGATTAGGGTACACAAAGGTGAGTGTTTCAAAAATACACTGATGGAAAATATTTTTTGTTTTCCTAAAATCTTGTTATATAACATCAAATTTTGCCAAAGTAAGTTTGAAGCATTATGGTTAATTCCCCTGCCATCTTCCAGAGGAACATTTTGTTAAAGTGTATACATCTGGGTGGGGGGACTATGCCCAGCTCTGAGTGCATTCAATTTTCCTACAATAACTGCTAACTTAAGCAAAAGATTCTATACAGAAAGCACATGTAATAGATGTTTAAAAATTAAATTAAGTAAAATATTAAATTCATAGGTAAATTGTATGACACACATATATGGTTTGTATGTGTATTTTATATGCACACACATATATATTAATGAAAAAATATAAATATATATAATGAATATCTATTTTTATTTTCCATTCAAATAGATGGTGGTGAGCATTGTGGGCAAGGATAGAGTTCAGTTAATATTGAGCAAAAAATTTTAGGAAACGAGCAGTGACACTGTGACCAGAAGAAACTAATTTAGACAATAAAATATTTTTGTGGATTAAAATTGTGCGGATTAATCACACTTAGAGATATCATCAATTGCATCCAACTAATGGACGCAAGACTTGTTGCCTGAAGTATAAAGATCTCTGTGAAAGAAAAAAAAAATACTGTTTCTCTCTTACTCAACGAGGGTTTAAGAAACATTTGCTGCCAAAGATATTTTTAAAATACCTCTTAGCTTGATTAAATAAAATGTCCTTCACAAAGTTGTCTCAGTGACAATTAGATGAACTAAGAGCAACTGTCACTATAGTTAGGAATAAAACTAACAATTTAAGCACATGGTTCTGGGGAAATAAGAAACTGTAGTATCAACTCATTTCTACTATTACATCCAGGTAATTCAAACTCTAAACGAAGCTATGATTTTCTCAAAAGTCTCAGAGAGCAACCTCAGTCTCCCTTGAGAAGGTTTTCCCACCTTCCTCAGTGACTGTCTGAGAAACGACACAAGTATGAGAAGCTTTGGGAAAATAAGGTTGATTCCTGGCTGTTTGCCCCAGGGGAGCTGCCAGAAGCTCCCTAAACTGACTTCTCTTCTGCCCCATGTTTGGTATCAATTGCTTAACTTGTCAATCCTTAGTCACTCATTTGTGGAGTAGCTCAATTTTTTCATTCGTAGTTCTTGTGTTAATCATTATAACCAGGTAAATAAGGACAAAAATGATTTAGCAGAAGTCAGGAGCCTTGCAGTAGGTGGACGGAGGAGACCATGTGCCAGGCACCGCTGTGCAGACATTAACTCTGCATCAATGACCTATAAGGTAGGTTACTGTTATGATCCCCATTTTTGCAGATGAGTAAACAGAGGCACAGAGAGCCTAGTGAACTTACCAAAGATTTCAAAACTAGAAAGTAGTAGAGTTGGGATTCAAAAACAAAAAACAAAACAAAACAAAAAAACACATGGGAATCTGGCTCCAAAGTCCATAATCTTAACTCTTTTGCTTTACCTTTGCTGAGGAAATTAGTGTGGAAAGGGCATGCTCACTATAGACAACATGGTAGATTGGAGGCAGAATTGCAGTAACCAAGCATAGGTCTCTGGGGTCTTGTTTCTTCACATTAATTTTCAGGCTTCTGTAGACCCTACTGTTGAACTATATTTTGTAGATGTTAGCTGAAGGATCCTTGCACCTAGTTAAGATGAGATGGGCTCACCATAGGCTGGTTAAAAAGTAATTCTGTTCCTATTCTATGCTAAATCAACTCATAGAAAAAGGCATGTTCACTGAGTCTTTCAGCATGTGAGATATCAATCAAGAATAACTGGAATGTGGGGTCCCTGAGTGGCTCAGTTAGTTAAGCATTCAAGTTTGTCTCAGGTCATGGTCTCATGGTTCGTGGGTTCAAGACCTGTGTTGGGCTCTGTGCTGACAGCTCAGAGCCTGGAACCTGTTTCAGATTCTGTGTCTCCTCTCTCTCTGCTCCTTTCCCATTCATGCTCTGTCTCTGTCTCTCAAAAATGAATAAACGTTAAAAAAAATAAAAAAAGAATAACTGGAATGTTCTTTGAAGACTTCTATAAATGTTCAGGATTTAGCACTTGCAGGGATGTCAAAGGCCACTAAATAAAAGACCAGTGGTTCCAAAGCGCTCTGGAGGCTCCAAATCCTCCTTAAAGTACCCTTAGCTCAGCCTCACCTCTACATGTATCTGTTTTCTATGCTAAATTTCCACATAGGTTGTTATTGTTTTTGTTTAAGACATGCTTCAACTACTTAAAATTTTTTTTCTTGCAATCATCTTTATATAGTAATGGATATTTTATTTATTCACTCACTCAAGTATTCATTATATTAGGCATTGGGAAAACAAAGTGAAATACCACACAGCACCTTCCCTTGAGTGCATGCCATTTTAGGAGTACTGATCCAGTTTGAGGGCTGAACTGAATTTAAAATGAGTTATTGTCCTATGTACACTTTTTAAGGCATTCCAATCAGAGTCACTAGGGCAAGACTCTTAGTGCTACAAATTTTAACCGCTTACTCATCAATTGCAAATGATTCACAATAGGAGATCTTAGGATCCTATTTGTCTAGGAGAACCGAGAAAGGAAGACTTATTCTCACTCAAAACCAATGTTAATAAAAGAAGCAGAGCACTGTCATTTTTCCTCAAACATGAAAAAATTGTTTCATTTCTTACCTCTAGAGCTTTCAATCTTTCCAACAGCAGTTTGGTGTTTTCTTTCCCATCGTCGACACTGCTGCTTTCGCTCCTCGAATCCTCATCCACCACCATGTGAAGACCTTCCAAAGCTTCCTTGTGTTTTCTTTCTTCCTCTGACAGTTTTTCCTGAAGTGAGAAAGAATTATTGCTTACGGTAATCTCCCCTGAAAAATAAACAAGAGTCTAAAGCATAAAAGTTTGGAACCTCTCTATTGCTTTTGCATTCTTTTGGGGCTGAAGTAGAGAAGATTTTGTTAAACAAATTCTCAGTGGTGCTTATATTAGTAAAACACAACAGAGAAATTAATGAATCCTCGCAGGATAAAGCCATTGGGTCAATACCTCTGAATGCACAAGTCCTCTGCCCTGTTGGAGTTGACCCAGCCAACAAAAACCTTAGGATGGGATCATGCGGTTAATCCGTTTTTAGCTGCACCATGGAATTCAGCTGTACTCTAAACTGGGAAAAAAGAATAAATCAACCCTTATACCTTGACATGTGAAGAGCTTAGCTCCAAAACGTAAGATCATTAAAGTCACTGGACATACAACTATTTAATTATTCTAAGGGAAAATAAAATATTATGAAATATTGAAATGATAGTGATTTCAGATTTCTAAGCTGAAACCAATTAGTTCCTTTGGCTTGATGACACAGCTCTTAAGGACCCTTTAGTTCCTTTTCTAACACTTCAGGATTTGTCGTATAGCCTTGAGGCAGACATAAAATGTTTTTATCTTGTCTTTCCTCCCTGTTGGAAGCTCCTCACTCAACCTTATCGCTGGCAGCTTTGGGAAGTTGAGAAGTGTTAATTTGAGCCTTATGATTGCCTCTTGTTTTCAAGGGAAAAAGAAATGTCAAGAGAATATCATATGAAAAGAAAAATCTCATCCATTCTATACATATATTAATACTCATGTGCTCCGGAACCAGGTGACATCATTCCATCACACTATTTAATTCTAACAACACACTGCAGAAGTCCTTGTCTTAATACAACTGGTTGTCAACCATGTGGGCTAAATTGCAACATCAGAGGTGAGAGACTTCTTTACATTTAGCACTAAATAAAATCATTTACAAATAAGAAGCACAAAAGCTAGAATTCTTAACCTCTAGGTCCCTGTACAATCTACTTACAAGGGGAAAATTCAGGTTTTCAAACTGTTCCCAAACTGTTCACAAAAGTGCTTTGGAGGCTCCAAAAATGTTTGATTTAACTTATTTTTGAAAATAAATTATAAAGTATGTAAAATATGTCTTAATGTAGAAGTACATATATATAGATATACATGTATTTGTATATAGGTATATACATATACCTGAAGACCACACGGTAACTTGACTCATGTTACTCCTCTATACAGATTTCAAGATATAATTTCTTCTGTCATCTCTCTATAGAAATGCACAATTGGTTAGGAAGGTGAGAGCTCTTTATGAAATCAGGCCTCGGCATGTTTAACCACATACGACAGGCAGATATGTTCACTTCTATAGCACATGTATTTCAGCCCAGATAAATGTCAGGCAAGTTTAAGGTGGACATCCTCAGGGCAGGGCAAAAATCCAGTTTATGACAGCATTTTTAATGCTTTGATTCTTTAAGGTCTGGTCACTTGTCAGACTTTCATTTCCATGATAAGGAACATAAAGTATATACAGTTACCAATTGAAATGAAGAGGTCCTTTTATTTCTCTTTTAAGATTTGAGACTGTAATTACAGTCTCAACACTAAACTGGGGTTGTAAAGCAAGCCATGTTTTAAAAAATGCCATCTACATCTATTTCTCTGTGTGAATCATGGTTTGCTCATTCCTCCAATTCCACATGTTTTTTCTCCCCCTTCCTCACTTTATGTCTTATAATAATTAGGATTCTACACCTAATTAAAACAAACAAGAGCTACTGGTGTGGAGAATGAGAAACCAAAAGACTTGGTTATATGACAACTGGATTCCAGATCTACCATTTACCTGCTTGGCAAATAATCTTGGGCAAACTCCTTAAATTTCAATAGCTCTTGGTTTCTATGTCTTCTAAATACCTAAATGAGGTTAATGCCAAAAAATAGAGCATACACACATATTTAGTCAATTCTCATTATTCCTGATAATTCTGTTCCATAAAGTTGCCATGAACACTGAATTAGCAAATACTGCTTCTAGGGAAAATACAGGGTTAGGTTCCTGTAGGCAACATTGTCAGCACTAATCAATACATTGTCTTGATTTATGAGTGTTTCTATTTAAAGACACCTTATTTAATATGTATTGTTAATTCATTTACATTGAACTAGCAGCCTACAGTTCTACAATGCATACCTGAACAAAGTTATCTAACACCTGTTTTCTCCATAAGGCACATCACAGCCTTCTTAGGAACACTAGGTAGCATTTCAGTCCTATGTTTGGAGGCCATTTTGAACAGCAAAATCACTAATAAAAAGCATAAAATATGAAAAGTGTGGTACTAAATAGAACACCAAAGGACATTTATTTACAGTAGGAGATCAAAAACAAGCAGGCAGAGTGGTACCTTGTTTGACCTCAGCTGGGAATGTGTGTGTTAGGTGACTCAGAGTTTTCACTGTTCTGTTAAATTTACCATCAAAGCACTGCACATATTGACTGCAACCAAATTTTAGGGAGTAGGTGAATTCAGAAATACAAAATCCAGACATAATGAGGATTGACTG
This sequence comes from Neofelis nebulosa, assembly GCF_028018385.1. Lineage (NCBI taxonomy): Eukaryota > Metazoa > Chordata > Mammalia > Carnivora > Felidae > Neofelis > Neofelis nebulosa. Next base: position 97,727,030 of record NC_080783.1, on the reverse strand, counting down.
TAGACACACACACACACACACACACACACACACACACACACAAAGTGTCTAGGCACAGTGCCTAAATATTATTATATGAAACAACTGGAAACGATTCAAGATGATATAGATTATATGTGAGTGCTTAGATTACATAAAATGCACGAGTGATTTTACACAGTTTGAAGAAAGGGCGATCAATGAGGACTGTGGGATGTAATTTCATGGTAATGTAACATGACTTATGCTTTGATACAGTGATACAACTTGAATAGTTAAAGAGACAAACAGTGGGATTTTTTGGTTGAAGAGAAAACTGAAACAAAGGCCCCCAGGAAGGAATTAAGTTTTGTCCCTACTGGTTTATGAGAAAACCAGTTAGATTATATTAACACACAAAAATATTAAGAGAGTAGGTGAGTACAGGATTGTAGAGTAAAAAGAAAGGATTCTGGGAAATGAGTAATAAAAATTCAGACACCATTCATTAATTTGTTCATCCTATAAATGTTTATTGAGTGTGAACTATTGGCCATTTGCTGTTCTAGGTGCCGGACATATGGCAGACACGACAAAGTTCCTACATTTCATGAATTTATATTCTGATGATGGGAAACATCCTAACGCCAAATCAAATCAAGAAGTTATATAATTGTAGCTAGTGGTAAATGCTATAAAGAAAATAAAACAGTATGATGTATGGTCAGCGGTGTGTCTAAAGAAAATTTTTAGATAGGGTGATATCAATGAAAGGTGTATCAGCATAAGAGAAGGTGGCCATGTGAGCTGAGACCAAATGATGAGGAGGAAGCAGTCAAGCAACGGTCTGGGATAAAAGCATTCCAAACAAGTTAGAGCAAGGCCAGTGTCCAGAAGCAAGGCTAAGGTTTCCTTGCTGACCAGCTAGGAAGGAGTCCGTGACTGTAAGAGCATAGTGACTGTAAGAGCAAGAATAGTAGGAAATGTCATCAGAGAAAGAGTTAGAACATGGGAGGTCTTGCAGAGCATGAAAGGAGTTTGGATTTTATTCCAACTGCAATAGAGAACTGGAGGCTAATCAGGGAATTGAAAGAGTCTGGTTTACATTTTAGAAACCTCATCCTGACTGCCTCAATGGGCTACGAAAGGAAGGAGCTAGGAGACTGGCAGGGACACCTTTATATAGGAAGAAATAAAAACTAGGAACACTGTGAACTTTTTAAACAAAAAATTCCCAAAAACAGTTCTCATACTAGATGGAAGGTCAGAAGCCCTGGATTCAAAGCCCAGCTTTTACATGTTTGCACCTTACTGGGAAAAATCATCCAACTTTATTAGTTCTCAGTTTTCACCCAGATGTGAAATGAAGCGGTTGGACTAACTGCTCCTTCCATGGCTAAAGTTCTAGCAATTCAATTACACAACACAATTTTCAGGAAGGACATGTCAATATGCTCAATGGTGGCAGAGATGACAGGAGAACAGAAAAAGAGCCTCTACATTTTGTAATAAGAAGGTTATTAGTGGGGACCTGAGAGCTAAAGTGTGATGATGGTACCCACATTGTCAGTGGTTAAGCAAAAAGTGAAAAAAAGAGATAATAGAGGCAATTTTCATAGATGCTTATCTGAAAGTCTGGCAGGGATGGGAAGGAAATACAAAAAACTGTAGCCAAAGGGCATCACAGAGATAAGAGGAAACCTTTCTCAAGATACAGAAAACTGAGCTGTTTGAGGAAATAAAGAGGGACAGCACAGGTGGGAATGGTGAAGAGGAGACCTCCTAAGCAGAGGGGGCAGAGGATGAAGGACACTGATGGAAAAGTCAAGGTTTTTCAAATGTGGCCCCCTGAAAAATATCACTTTGCAGCTTAATTCCTGAGTTAGTGTTTCTATATCACTGGTTAATGTCTAGCTTAAGTTCTTAAAGAATGAAGATCTCAGAAACCAGGCAACACAAGGATGAGAGTGACCAGGGAAGGGATGGGAGCCATTAAAGGGCATAACACAAAGCAACTACAGCTGAAACCACAGAACACTCAGAAAAATGGGGCCAAACACAGGCTCAGAATCATTCCACCCCAGAGGTGAGGGAGCTGGAGTTTTTAGGCACCAACCACATAAGAATCAATGGTTGTGGCTACCTGCTGGGATGTCAGTTTCCTGGTATTTCCAGCCTGCCATAGGCAGTGAAACTACCCATACTTCTCACATAGAAGTACCCCCTGGCACAAACACTGATAGCTGGAAGTCAAAGGAGTACTCTAGATGATTCTGGAGCATGGGCAGGGCACTGCCAATGCCAATTACAGGCAAAGAGGGGACTTGCAACTGTTGTGATATGACACTAAGAAAGAAAGCCATATCTGTCCACTGCTTAGACCAGTCACCATCCTAAAAGCACACTTTGCTGTGTTCTGTACTGTAAATGCCCTGAAACCAATCTGGAAGGTAGGATGGTCTTTCCTGTCCTTTCCTTCACTTTTGTGTCCTAACCACTTACTGGTGTGAGAATGTTAGAGTATAATGTAACAACCAGAAAGAGGGAAGATAGAAAGGACATATACTACATAAGTAGGTGAGCAAGAGAAAAATAAGCAAAGAGGAAGTGGTGGAAGAGAAAAAAATCTGAGAGAGCTGGAAACACAGCTATACCGTACTTGACAGGTCACTACTGCCCATTTCAGAAAAGCTAGCTACTGAATTTATATTAGATGCATAAAAGCATGACAATATATTTTTTAAATCAAGTATCTGTATTCTATCTACATGTAAATAACTCATTTCAACCAGATTTTAGTTTCTTTGCTAAATAATCATCTGTGATACACATGGCAAGAGAGAAGACAAAAACATCTGGTTGTAAATGAAATATATTCTCTTGAACCTCCACGTAGAAATAAATAAATAAATAAATAAATAAATAAATAAATAAATAAAATAAGCCAAGTCTACTCCTGAGGATGTCAAACTGTGAACAGAATAAGTTGATTCCAGAGGTGACCTGTTTTCATGTTTTAGTTCTTTATGGACTTTAATCAGCAGTGAATTCTATAAAAGTGAGGCCACCACACAAACAACTTTCACTCCCCACATATTTCATATATGGTTGAGACCATAAGCTTGTTTGCCTCAACAAATACCAGCCAGTATGCAGGAAGCTAAAGATTTAGGAGCTCAGTTACTCTCCAAGGGTTTAAATCAAACTTTGCCTTGTCAGTACATAAAGCAATCCTTAGCGCTGTAAGTTTCTCTAAGTGGTTACCAGGGTAATGATTCACCTTTGGGGGAGCCCTCATCTTTTGTTCTCAAGTGGTCAGCATCATCAGGCCTGTGTAAAATAATATCAATCAACACAAAGCTCTGGGTCATATCGGTTCATCTCAGACAGATGACAGTCCAGGGAGCAGAGAGCATGCAGCGTAGCTCTTCAATGATGGCCAGTGACTGTTCACTCAAAAACACTGTGGAGGAAAACGATCATAATGCGCTTCCCCCAAAAGCATCTTTTACTCATCTTTGGGTCACCAGTTTCCCCCAGCCCAGCACACAGTGGGACCCAAGGAAAGTTTCATGTGATCACCTTACTCAATAACTAATTAATCCATCCATCCAATAAATAATTACTGAGCAGCTCCTATGTGCCAGGCACTGTGGAAGATGTCTTGGGAAGAAACGTGAATAAAAACACAGGTGGCCCCTGTTCTCGGGAGCGTAGAGTCTTGAGGAAGGAGACAGTTACTCAAAATGTCACAAGCAAATGTAAAACAGTACTCCTATATGCATTGTGAGGAAGACTTTTCAGTTGCTCTAAGAACAAGTAACAGAAGGATGCAAAAGAAAGGCCGGAAAAGTGTGGGAGTTAGCCAGGAAATGACTATGAGTTGGGAAGAAGAGAGGTCAGTTTAAAAAGTCTGAAAGGAGGCCTGATGGGCTGATGGGACTATGCCACAAGTCAAGGAACTTTGCCTTTACCCTAAGATCAGTGGGAAGCCATTGTTTTCCTCTGCGCACCTGTGTATGTGCATGTCGAAGAGGTGACAGGGTAGATTTGTGTTCTCGACTAGCCCTGTGGTACACTGTGAAGGATGGATTGGAGGGAGGTTAGCATAGATGTGGGGAAAATAAGATACTACTGCAATCATCTAAGTAGGAGTTCACTGAACAATGATTAAAATGACAGTTTCACAAAATGAGACCTCATAGTTTGTAAATCATCTTGTAATTTTGGTTGTTTAGTAAGAAGCCCCTCCCACAATGACAAATAACTAACACTTCCTTGGGTCACTGTTGTTCACGTAGTGGGCCAACAGCAATTGGCATCAGAGTCAGGGTGGCAGTGACAAGGAAGAAGTGTTGTTTGTTTAAAACGCAGATACCTTGGCCAACTACGGCACTAGTCAGTCACAGTGTCTAGGAGTGGGGCCAGGAATCTTTCATTTTAGAGAACATCCCAGGTGATTCTAATCCATGCTTAAGGATCTCTGGATGAAATGTGTAAGCATAAAACATAAATCACTTCAGATAAGCTTTTATGGCTGCATATTTAATTCTTTATAAATTAATATGTAAAATGGACACATAACTAATCATCCAAACCAATACCCACTGGAGACTAAAGGGGGATAGTGGCTATTCGTAGTAAATTAGGACAGTAGGTGTAAGCCAGGCAAACTGGGACATAGTCACCCATAACTTGCTAAATCCTACTTCGGTAATAGATGTCAAATATTGACATATAATAGAAACCACTCTATATTAGTGTGACAAGATGCCCTTGGGAAATTCCTATTTGAGGTCTGACACTTCAGTGCCCACCATGTTATGATTGTTCCTTCTCACAGATGGCATTAATTGTTTATAACTATTAATTCTGCAGCAAGGAACACTAAATTTCCAAGAGATAGTTTCTACATGTGCAGTGTGAAAGAGTTACAACTCCCTTGCTGGGAAAGCCTTCCTAATTTAAAAATAATGCTTGCTTTCCCCTTTCTTTGGATTGAAAAAATAAGGAGAAACCTGCCCATTAGAGATTTACATGAGGTAGGAAAGAGGCAGCTGGTTGTCACAATGATAGTAAGAAAAGTGATGAAAGAAGTTTAAACCTTCTGGCCCCCTCTCCCTCTTCAGTCCCACTGGGAGTGTAGTTGCCTGGTTGTGGTACAAAGGCTTGACTTCAATATGGTGGCCCTGTTGTCTCCTACCCCATCCCTGGGGCGTGATGCTAGGTCAGTCCAGGACTGTAAGGACGAATGAAGCACCCCAAGTCAGGGCAGAGGTAAGAGGCACTGTGTGTCACTATGTTGGCATTTTATTTGACAGGAGGAAAGGAGAGTCAACCTCATCCATTTCTTGAGGGCCAACAAGTTCCATGTCACTGTGATCTATTCTGATCCACAGTGGGAACAAAGGCCCTTTGTACCCAATTTCAGAATAAGTAGAAATAAGAAATCTACTTTATAGTCCTAGCTGTGCCACTAAACAGCTGTGTGATTTTAGTCAAGTCACATAATTTCTCTGTCCCTTGATTTCTTCATCTGTGAATAAAAAGCACAGAAATAGACTAATCCAAAGGTCTCTTTAAATTTATATGATTTTGGGGCGCCTGGGTGGCTCAGTTGGTTAAGTGGCCGACTTCGGCTCAGGTCATGATCTCGCGGTCCGTGAGTTCGACCCCCACGTCGGGCTCTGTGCTGACAGCTCAGAGCCTGGAGCCTGTTAGATTCTGTGTCTCCCTCTCTCTGACCCTCCCCCGTTCATCCTCTGTCTCTCTCTGTCTCAAAAATAAATAAACATTAAAAAAAATTAAAAAAAAATTATATGATTTTGATCATCTGTAAAAACTCAGCTTGGGATGATAAGTATATAAAATACTGCTGAAAGTTTAGAGATTTTAATACAGAATTCTATTAAGATTAGATCCAGAAGATACCTTGCCTCCTAAAATCTTTGTGCTTCTTTTCCAGCATGTATTTTTCTCTCTTTATCCTTTTTTTCCCTTGAAAAACCCATTACTCTTTTTGCTGTGTACTTCTCTTGGGCCCTAAGATACAAGTCACCTAATGTGGGGCGCCTGGGTGGCTAAGTCGGTTTAGCATCCGACTTCAGCTCAGGTCATGATCTCACGGTCCGAGGGACTGAGCCCCACATTGGGCTCTGTGTGCAGACAGTTCAGAACCTGGAGCCTGCTTCAGATTCTGTGTCTCCCTTTCTCTCTCTGCTCCTCCCCTGCTCATCCTCTAGCTCTCTCTCTCAAAAATGAATAAACATTAAAAAAATTAAAATGTTAAAAAAAAAGATGTCACCTAATACAACCTTTGCATTTAGCACATTCCATTCCCTGCCTGTAAGAAACAAAAAAGGTCTAGTGAGCAACAGGAAGAGAGTTTAGGGAAAGACACTTCTAACACTCACAGGAAATGATGCCCAACCAGAATTCTTTCTGAGGGCATTTGCTGATGGGAGGAATGACAACAAGCATCTACTGGTCACCAGGCTTTAGAAATTTTTTTAAAAAATTACTCATCTATCAATTTTTACTATTTTTTAACTCTGATGATTGGCATAAAGCCAACACACAGACACAGTGGGTGGATAGTAGTGATAGTTTTACTCTGTTCTAGCATATTACTTATTTTCTGATGGGGACTACCTTATCTCTTAGTCCTGCTCAAAAAAAAAAAAAGAAAAAAAGAAAAGAAAAGAAAAAGAAAAAGAAAAAGGAAGGAAGGAAGGAAGGAAGGAAGGAAGGAAGGAAGGAAGGAAGGAAGGAACCCACCTCAAGTACCCATAGTTTTCTAACCTGTAGACAGCAAAATGAAACCAGGGTGAATGTGAAGACACATTAAACTACCCAACCTTGGAAAGCTAGACAGTTGTAGAAGTTGGATTAGAGTTATTTCATTTTGAATATCCAACCATGTGTTAAATCCACTGACTAATTAATAGTAAAAATACTTTAGGACCAATCACATAAAGCAGAGACTTGGGAGATGTTAGCACGAAATGTCAAGTTCCTTTTAGGACGTCAAAGGCACAATAAATAGCATCTAGTATTGGTATAACACCTCGGAGTTAAACCAAACAACCCCATAATACCATTTTCCATGCTCAGAGCAATGGGGACATAAGGCAGTCTAGACCCCCTTTACAGACAAGAAAACAAACTCTAATAGGTAATTAAGTGATTTGTTAACAGGAAGTTGGAGATCAAGAATTTAAAAGCAGTTCTGATTTCCAATGCCATGCTCTTTCCACAGACTCAAGTTCTTTCTTCTAGACTTTCTCAGGCACCCATAGATTCATCCTATGTGGTAATTTTATCTGAGAATCGGGATATTTATCTAACTATGAACCATGCTGCTAACAACATCTCTTCCAAGGCTCCTGGGCCATTCCTCTAGGGAGTGGGTGATTTTATCAGAAATGTCAGGTTTGGCCTTAGACTATCAGCAGAACAGGTTTAACAAACCACTACCACTTCCATAGTTAATGATGATTCAATTAGTTCAAAATATAAACACACACCATGATACAAGCTAAATGGAAATGTAGAGGTCAATTGTCTGGCCTACAGCCACCCCAGTGCACACTCGTGGCTTCAACTTCTAGGATTTATTTACTCATTTGTTTTCTGGTGGTGGGGAGGGTGTACAGAATATATTGTCACTTTAGATAGCACTTCACCAAATACTGTAACAACATTCCCAGGGACTGCTAGCAGCTTTTGTTCAGTACCAGCATACTAAATTTTAAAGGGGGAAAAATAGCGCCATATAAATCACAGGATTTTAAAAGAACATCCCAATTTGTTCACAGTTTAACATTACTACTGTCAGGCAAAACATATAAAACTCTTCTTTTTCATCCCCGGATTTGACTTACAAAGTGAACCAAGCACACAGTAAAATCCCCAAGATTAAACGTGTATGATGGATAAGAGAACAAAGTGTTTTCTTTATGTCTCTAATATGAACCCACGACCACTGGCATATCAATTCACATCTACTCCACATTATTCTTCACTCAAAACACTCCTCAATGTTGCAAACTATCTTCCGTATTGAACAGTTCTGTGAAGTTACGTTAATAAATTTTCAGATGATGCTTTTATTGTCTGTTCCATCTATCAGCAACATTTATTTCCTCAAAAAAAAAAGTTCAATTCTAAAGGCACTTTACATAAAGGAAAACTCTACTGTGGGAAAGGATGGTGTAAAAAACTGGGCCATAATTTTCATTAAAGGTATGCTCCAGATGGCTGGACATCTAAGAAGACTAACAACAGAAATTACATGTTTATAGTCCCTGGATGGTTGTCTGAGTGTAACCTGTGCAGAAAGAAACCAACAGCAGTCAGACTGTCATGTAGATGAGGAATTTCAGTGGCTAATGGTTAAACTTAAACACTTGGAGCTCATTAACAATAACTCATAAATTAATGTCAAAATTTGCACCCAATCTTTCTCTTCCTCCTCTGCCCCCTCTTGCCCTGCCCCCATTTTGTGAAAGAATTCATAGGACAGGGGATCCAGAGAGGCTCGAGTGGGAAGCTGAGCTCATGAATTGAGCAACGGCCATCCCAAAATGAACTGATAATTAGGCATTAACTAGTTAGCAGTATGTGGGTTGCTATATTACTGATGTCTTTATATATGTCTTCAATAGCTATATGTCTGAGATTCCTGGAGAACATTTTAAAGTAAATTCAAACAATTTAAAATTTTCTCTCTGTCCCCATAAATACACATTGTTGTATGACCAATATGTCCAAATTTTTGTTTCAGAAAATATGGTCAACACTATATATATATATATATATATATATATATTGATCATTGATGGCAGAAATTAATTTATCTTCTGTGTCTGTTAAACTCAAGTGAATTGGGAGGCAATTTTGCTTCTGCTAAGAGAGAATTCTTTAAGTGCTCAAATATGATAATAAGAAGAGTAACAACAACAACAACAGCAGCAGCAGCAGCAGGGTGCCTGAGTGGCTCAGTTAAGTATCTGACTGTGGCTCAAGTCATGATCTCCTGGGTTCTGAGTTCAAGCCCTGTGTCGAGCTCTGTGCTGACAGCTCAGGGCCTGGGGCCTGCTTTGGATTCCATTCCTCTCTGCCCCTCTCCCGCGCTCTCTCTCTCTCTCTCAAAAATAAACAAACATTTAAAAATTTTAAAAAAATAACAATAGAACAACAACAAAATAGTTCATATGGAGAAGAGACTTTATCATTCTAATTTCAGTAAACAGACACTGTATGTAGTTCAACAGCTCCCAATTATAATTCAAGACCTTCAGGGGCAGGAATAACATTTTACATATCACACCACATCACTACACCCTGCACAATAACAGAATGCACTCAATGAATATCCAATATTGTCGAAAATGATGATGTTTAATGAGGATGATATTACCTTGTTTTACTTCTAATGATACTGTGTGTAATATTAATGCTGAATGACTTAAATATTCATAAGAACTTTCGACAGAAAACTATTTTTAAGCAAGTATTGTGCCATTAGAAACATAAAGCAGTGGACTGATAGAATATTTGCATAGAAGATAAAAGAACCATTAAATTGATTTCCACTCTTAGAAAATGAGATTTTGCAAGCTTCTCCTTTAACTGACATGCCCACCAAATGTATCTCATACAGGAACACATCAACTTTTAAGCCATAAAGTTATCTATCCTAAAATATCCTGGGAATTTCTGGAGACTCATAGACCCACTCCTAGCAAGGCATTCCATTCTTCCCACCTTTTTTCCTTCCCAGGGTTACCTAAAAGAAAAGCTCTAATGAGGTGCATTAGTTATACTTTTGAAAGTCAGAGATGGATTATATAGTTAATTCTCCTGAGGGCTTGTGTCAGATCAGACAGAAGCCTCACCTATTTGCACCTAAATGGAACTTAAGGATAAAGCAAGAATATCACATTTTTTTTCTAGCACAATTTACATAATACCTGCTCTCTCTAGTCAGGCAAAGCTCATAGAATAAGACCCAACTGAAGATTTCACTGAAGAAATATTGCCAGAAATACTGTCCTGGTGTGCTTTTTGACATTAAAACTATTATTTTTATCCCTAACCTCTGAAATCAGCAGGAAGCTATCACTCGAGGTGCTTCTTTGTCATAGAGTGGGATGTACATTCTGACAAGCCACTCCGAGCCACAGTGGGAGTGGTGAAGCAAAGGGCTGTCTGGTGAAGATACCTATAACCCTGTCAGATGATTCATCTTGGTGAATGAGGGAAGGAAAAATTCAGATAAATTAGCAAGAAATAAGCATGATCCTAAAAGATAATCAGAAAAGTCATTATATAAATATATATTTAAATATAAATAAATATATAAACATATATATGCATCACAAACTTGCATAGCCACTCTTCATGCAAAGTCACTGTGCATTTAAAGAATAACAAACTGGGCAAGTTGTGGCTCCCAAGACAAATGCCTCTCCTACAGGTCTTCCAACTTGCCCTGACAAATAGTCTTCTAGATCCCACCTCTGGTCATCTTAGTGCTCCCCTGTTGCCACAGGGAAGGAAAAAATATAAAACTAGCCACGGACCTGGTTTCTTGTTCCAGGTCTGCTGCTCCTCGGCAGTGTGGCCTTGTGAAAGCCCTTTGGTTATCTGTGACACCATTTTCTCACATGCAAAATGCAGTGGCTAGATACTGGAGGTAACTTTCCTCCTGAGCACCTTAGACTTGCTAACTATCCTGTTCATCTCCACACTATGACTCACCTTCCTGTGTCACACAGCAACTGCTCTCTTAGAGAATATGGATAGCAGAGACTGGCCACCTTGTACACAGTCACATGACAATGAACAGCTGGCAAACACATCCTATGTTCTTGATTACACTAATAATGAGATTATCCAACCCCTTCCAAGCAGCCCTCGTCTCCAAGATACCAGAAAACCAGTTTATAGACTCTCCCCATCACCACAAACACTAACCCTGAAGCATTCTGCCCATAACTCTGGCTACACAACACAGTAAGCATGCCAGTTTCACAGTGTGATATGTCATGAAACTCAGATGATTTTGTGCACCCAGAACTATCCCAGATGCTGGTAAAAGTGTCAGAAGCAACTGTGCTTCAGGCCATTCTGGAAATTCAGTTCCAAATGAAAGGCTTTGAACTTGTTGGGATGAGAGGGGTTCCAGGAGTTCCTTGTGAGGATCAGCCCTGGGTTCTGGCTGTTTATATCCTCTCTGCCAAGTTTATACTGTCTTTCCAGGGCCTGCCTTTCATTATGCCAAGGACAAAGTCTTAGTTCGGTAACTCTCTAAAACTTGCTAATTGTTTGAACTTTACAAAAGGAAAATAGGCCTCAAGCTCAGTTAATAGGCAACACTAATTAGGGTGAATTTAGAATCATGTCTTGTTTTCTTTGTGTCCATGATTCCTTCCTATTTATGCAAGTGAAATGGTTTTCCATTTCCAGCAGGGTCTTCCTACCAGCAGGGATTTCCTTGACACTACTGTCTCCTCAGACCTCTGCACTAGGGCTCACTCCTTCCAGGCTGAGATCTCCAAGCTGGGCCTACACTATGCTCTGGTTATTTTCCTGAGTGGCTCATGGACCCAGGTGTCTCAGTGCCCTCGTGTTCTCCCAACAATCCTGGCCTGCCTTCTACCCCTCCACTGCCTCCCCAGCAAAGAGCTCACTATAAATCCACGGACTGAGTATGACTGGGAATAAGGTCCCTAGGACCTCAAGAGGTTAAGTCAATCCTCAGTCATTACAGCTTGCATGGCTCAGTCGGGATCTGGACCCAGGCTGTTGGTCTCTTTAAAGGCTTTAAGCTCACCCATAATCCTCTGGTGTCTCTCGTCAGGATACCCATAATCCATTGCTGAACCTCACTGGAATATCCAAAATCCTCTGCTGTACCTCACTGGAGTTCCCATAATCCTCAGCTGTCTCTCATCACAGTATCCATTGAAGCAAAGGATCTCTCCATTTATCTGAATTTTAGTTTCTTTCAAGGACCAACCCACCTCCCACATTCTGCAGAAGGTCAACATACCTCCTAAGCAAAAGGGACCAGGCCAGCTACTCCGGAGGAAATGCTGGTGGCAGGATAATGAAAACAAGACCCTGGCTGCAGGATGCTTTAGCATGATGAGCAAGAAAAGAAAAACATATAGCTGAATCTAATGCCTAGTTGTGTAGTGGTTCTCAACCCAGACTATGAATTAGAACTGACTTGGGGAGATTTAAAATTTTGGGTGCCCAGAACACATACCAGATCAATTAAAGCAGAATCTCTGGGGTGGAACCAGGATATCATTAATGTTTAAAACTCTCTAGATGACTTCAAGGCATAGCCAAATGTGAGAACCACTGGTGTAGAATGTAATTAATGCTACCCCTGCAAGACTATGGGACTTGGAATCAAGAGGCTAAGTTGACTGGAGCCTAATGCTGTATGACCTTTAGAAAGTCAAGTGCCTCTGTCAAACTCAGTTGCTTTAAAGTGAACATGAACTTATTGTATTTTGTATTTTGAGAGGTTAATGTGAGGATCAAATGAGATGGTGTTGTGAAAGTCTACACTGTAAAACAGAATGTTAATTGTTACTGTGGCAATTTTCACTACTGTTTCTCTAATGGTGTTGTCTAGATGTTTAGGAAAAATAGGTAATAAGAATTCATGGAGGGGTGCCTAGGTAGCTCAGTTTGGTTAAGTATCTGAGTCTTAATATCAACTCAAGTCGTGATCTCGTGGTCATGAGATTCAGCCCTGTGTTGGGCTCAGTACTGAGCATACAGCCTCCTTGGGATTCTCTCTCCCTCCTTCTCTACCCCTCCCCCCCAACTCAGGTGCATTCACACGCACTCTATCTCTCAAATAAATACATAAACATTTATATAAAAAAAGAATTAATGGAAAAGAAAAAATACAATAGTAGGGCTAGACAAGTTAAATATAGTGACCCAAGAGAAATGCAACCTAATTCAGATCGTAGGAATACATTTACAAGTTATTTTGTAAATGAAATAAAAAGGTTGTAAGAGCATGCTTGCAATGAAATTGTTTTCAGACCATCACTTATAATTACCACAGAAGTTTACTTACTCAGACTAAGATGTAAGCTTGGCATTAGTGGGGAGAAATGGATTTAACTGTGCTAATTTATTTATTTCTATGAAAAATTTTTAACATTTATTTATTATTGAGAGACAGAGACAGACAGAGCATGAGCATAGGGGTTTGGGGGCAGAGAGATGGAGAGACACAGAATCCGAAGCAGGCTCCAGGCTCTGAGCTGTCAGCACAGAGCCCGAAGCGGGGCTCGAACCCACAAACCACAAGATCATGACCTGAGCCAAAGTCGGACGCTTAACCAACTGAGCCACCCAGGTGCCCCTGATTGTGCTAATTTATTAATTTAGTTCAAAAACAAAATTTATTGGGGGAGAATGACAAACCAACCAAATAGAAACATGCCTGGAAAAATGCATTTTGTTCTGTTTACAAAACAATGCAATCATCATGAATGAGGATCTATCCTTGGCTATTCATTTAAACAGGTAAGGGAAGAATATAAGCCATTGTAAGACCCCAGTTCAATGAGCTTGCTCTAAATTTCCTTTCAACCTGTCAGTTTGCCACTTGGTACAGTCCACAAAGGACATGCAGTAAATGGTGCTGGGACAGCAGGCCATGACTTCAATAGTTCATTTTGATAATATCAGCCTGAGGTCTGAGCCCTGAGAGTACGAGGTGGGGAGGGCCAAGAGGAGCAATGCTTCCTCTCTCCTTTGTATGCATATGATGCCTGGCAAACCAGAGAAATGATGGCTGTAATTTGCAAGTTGCATTTGCTCCTTTTTCTCTTCACTTCTTTATCCCTATGCTACTTCCTAACAACTCTGTTCCCTGGCACTCCTGGTCAAGAGGGAGTCTCACCCAGACTTAACCCAGAGGCTTATAAACTCCTAAATTCCTTTAGAAAAAGTGTTTTCCTTTCCCCTTCCACTCTAAACCCCACATCCTAAATTCCAGTGTTCTGAGACAAGCAGTAAGAACAAAGCCCACAGATTTAACCAGTTCACACTAACATGTGAATGATCTTCCCTTGAGTATTTTATATTCTGGAATCTTTATTTCTTACATGGGATGGTGCTTTAATGGATGGAATTTCAGAGAACCATATCTAAGGGAGAAAATGTTGGCAGATAGGGTCTGGGGATGACAGATGGTGTAGTAGGAGGAGATATTACCACAAAGGCCAGCCCTATCTGGGAACCTGACCTGGGTTCAGCACTCTTGAAATGTTGACATTTCTAAGCGTTCCATCATTTTCTCCAATTCTGAACTTTTAGGTTCTCAATAGCCTCCATGGCACTAGCCACTAAGGTAGACTAGAGTGGGGGCAGGGTAAGAAGACAATCTGCCTGTGTGAAGAGAAAGAATGGACGAGTAGACAGGGCTACCAGTGTCATAAGAATACTAGCGACTGTGTGTTGAATACGTAAGATGTGCTGAACACGTTACCATGTGCTATCCCCAGTTGTTAGATGAACCGTCTGGGGAAGCACTTTAAAAACGGCAGCCTTTCTAGTTAGCCTTATTAGACCCATTATGGAGAAGAGAAATGGGAGACTCACATTAAGTTGCCCCAGCTGACAAAACTGAGTGAGAAAAATGAGATCCGCTCCCAGGTCTATCTGACCCCGAAACTTTGTCTTTAATTCCCCTTCATATGTTCTCCAACCATAATCCTTTATATGCATAGTCTCTAGAAAGTGAGGAGCTGCTGAGAGTTCACAGCATCCTTTTTCATGATCCACAACTTTCCTCTCCTCAGGTTGTTTCTTCCCATTATTAATCTGAATGAGCTCTTACACAGGAAAAGGAAGAAACACTGAGCACTGTTTGCATCTCTATTAGAATGAGGGGCCAACAGACTGACATGGGATGGAGGGGGCAATGCATGTTCAATAAACTTCTCCACTATCTCCACCCTTTGAGAGCCTGAGGACTTACCAAGCCCAGTGCACAGGGGGCAAATCCTCTGTCTTTGGGCACTGGCACAGCTGGCACAGGCCTTTAGCATCCTCAGCTTCAGTAACCTCTTGTTCCAGGCAATAGAAAAGTAGGAGCGGGAGGGAAAGCAATCATTGAGTTGTCGTTGACCTTCTACATTCCCCTCCACCTATAAATCAAATGTCCTTATGATGCTACTTCCTCCACTGCTCTTCACAGGGTTGGGCTGGCTAGAAAAGATCTCCAAGATCACAGAGTTGGCCCATTAGCAATGCTACTGACGTTAGAATTACCTGGAGACATTTTTAAACACACCAAGGCCCAGGCTCTTCTGCTGGAGAACAGGTTCTAGGTCGAGGCTCAGGCAGGTTGAGACCTAGAACACAGCCTAACCCCATGTCTTTCAGCTGAGTTCTGGGAAAGACACATTCTGGAAGTGGGCCAGAATTCTCAAGCCCAGAAATTGCTGTACAGAGAGCAAAGACAAGCTCCTGAGCCTGCAAGGACTGTGGTTCTGCTCCTCAGACATGTTGGACAGGCCAATTAACACCTGAATCCTGCAATGACTTCAATGCAGACAGCAGACTCCTAGCCAACCACTCTCCTCTCACCCCACACACCGTGATTCCTCTTCATTGCATTGCAGTGCTTGGTGTGCAGATGAAATCAATAAGGACAATACAGCTGAAAGGTTACTGTACAGGAGCTCTCAGTAATGAGTGTGTGTGTGTGTGTGTGTGTGTGTGTGTGTGTGTGTGTGTGTGTGTGTGTTGTCCAGCAGATGCTTTCCACTTCTTTCTTAACTATTTCCTAATTCCAAAATTGTACATTTGCCCCCACAGACTATTTTATCTCCATTTTAGAAGGCATTTAGCCAAGTCCTAAAACAAAGAAAATTAGTTTTATTCCTTCAGGTGAGTTAAGAAAATAGGATCAAAGCTCACGGACTGATATCATCATGATTTTGCTCTGTTCAAATTCATTTATTTCTAAGAGGAAGAAAGAACTGATGTGCCTGGTTAATGATGTGAACTACCCAAAGTGTCTGCATGAGCTACACACTTACTAAAGGGCAACATCTTTTGGTTTCTACCTACAGAACCTTTTGACCTAAGACATGTACTGGGTATTCCAAAGTAAAGTGTGGCCCTTCCTGAGATGAGTTGAGGAGAGCAGCTCTCAAGTTCATGGGCAATAATCAGCTCACCTGTATGAAGAGAAGGTGCTTCTCCAGGGCACCATTTTATTCATAAGTTACATTTGTTTTAACAGAGAGACCATATTCTGCTTTGACTTGGTAAGAGTTCCGTTCAGGGTCAAAACATCTAACAGAGAAAGTGTTCATGTCTGAGCACAAAATTTAGACAGAAACTGAGAATGAGAAAGTAGAGTCAGAACCCATTAAACCAGGGAATTTAAATTCCCGAGAAGAACGGAGGTAGTTATTTAAACTCTGAGTGCTATTATTTAAAGCCTCTGTTCCTTTCAAAGTATTTAATATGACTTTGGCATTTCATAGGTGGATGCTCTCCTCAGTCAGATGTCACCATATGAGATTGTTTTGAAAACTTCTGGAATTCTGGAAAGTCTTCTGTAGAGTGCAAAATCATAAATTCTTCTTATGGAATAATTTCAAAGAGAAAACGATTTTATGAAAGACAATGTTCTTAGCTGTCCTGAACCTCATCACACACTTTGGTTTTGAGAAATCCTGTCTCCTTTACCTAAATTTACTATCTGAATAGAAGATGTTGCTTAAAACAAAACAGAATAGGACAAAAAGAGGAAGGAAACCATTTCCTCGAGGAGCAGTTTCAGCCATTTAAGACTTAACACACAATAAAAATACTCCTTTTATTACCATTACTCACTTCAGCAGCTACTCAAAGTTCACAGCAATTCAAAGAAAAGGCCAAATTTCTTAAAGCGGAATCAAAGGCATTTGAGATTTCCTGAGATTACAGGTCACAGACATACATAAAAAAGCTCAATAAAAATATTTCATATTCCATTGTGTATTATAATTTTATAAATGCCTATGCAAAGACTTAGCCCTCTATCAACAGATACTCAATAGAATTTTAAATCATTTTTTTTTCCCAACTGGTATGCACTCACAGAAGGTACTCACTTTTGATCTGTTTTTGCGTTTGTTTACCACATTCTATTTAGATTAAAAAAGAACAGGGAAAAAAACCCACTTTTCTAAATCACTTATATGAATTACAAACAAGCTCTTTAAAGAGTTCTAAAGAATTCAGCTCTCTTGGCTAATTAACTGCCAGAGCGCTTACTGAGATAAATACTGTGCATGAAAGAATCAGTATAGATGCATATGCATGCACTGGGCTGAGAATGGGGCTCTGAACCTCAACTCTTGTTTTCTCCTTTGCAAACTGTGGGAACAGGGGTGGTGGAATGGATGGATACTAAAGTACCTCACAGGTTCCCAACATATTTATGGACCAGAAGAGTCAAAATGACTCACCAAACTTGGGGAAAAAAATGACAAAACAAAAGAGATCATCCTAAAGAGGGGTCCGGAGAGCTCAGTCTGTTATGATTCCTTCAGGTGATTCTGCGACTCAGCCAGGAAATGGAGCCAGGAAACTTGTAGCTTCTAAAAATCACAGGTATTTCAATTTTGCCTTGCATTTACATATATTCATGAAAAATGGTTTTATGTTAAAAGTTTGAAAATATCACACTTGAAATACGCTAGGAATATTGCTATTGAAAAGAGCTTTCTTAGAAAGGTAACTTTTGTAATCGATTGTTTAATATAATTTTTCGAACTTAACTTTTCTTTCTAGTGCACTGGAATTTTTTCACTGAATTTTTTTAATGTTTATTTTTTGAGAGAGAGAAGTAGAGAGAGAGACAGAGAGACACACAGCACAAATGGGGGAGGGGAAGAGAGAGAGGAAGACACAAAATTAGAAGTAGGCTCTAGGCTCCAGGCTCCAAGCTGTCAGCACAGAGCCCCACACGGTGCTTGAACCCACAGACTACGAGATCATGACCTGAGCGGAAGTGGGACGCCCAACCAACTAAGCCACCCACGTGCCCTGAGTACACTGAAATTTTTGAATTTGCTTCAGTCATTACAGGGAAAAGAGGTGAAGTTTAAAGTCAAAACTTTCCCACTCCTGATAAGAATTCTAATTTGTGAAATAAGTAACATCTCGGCTGGGCAGGCCTTGAGCTAAATCCTAGCCTATGTCAGGTGCTTTCTGTGTACATAAAAGGGTCTGGATATATTCTTGATGACTGACAGATTTTAGGATAACTAGAAAGGATCCCTTTCCCCAAGCCATCACCTGGTTCATCATATCTGAGAATACTTTGAAGGAACTGCTTAAGGAAAAGTCATTTTGATTTTCAATTAAATCACTTCAAATGGAAATGATTTGGGTAACACACTAGATTGCTTTAAACACAATCTACAGCATCAATGACTGAACATAAGCCATCGTTGGAAATAATGGAGCTGGACTCAGAAAACACACAGCTCAGGGGTGCCTAGTTGCTTGAGCGTCTGTCCGAGTCTTGATCTTGGCTCAGGTCCTGATCTCATGTTTTTTGAGATTGAGCCCTGTGTCAGGCTCCTGGCTGACAGTTCAGACCCTGCTTGGGATTCTCTCTCTCCTTTTCTCTCTGTCCCTCCCCTGCTTGCGTTCAAGCATGTGTGTGCTCTCTCCCTAAATAAATAAACTTAAAAAAAAAGAAAAGAAAAGAAAAGAAGAGAAAAGGAAAGGAAAGGAAAGGAAAGGAAAGGAAAGGAAAGGAAAGGAAAGAAAAGAAAAGAAAAGAAAAGAAAAGAAAAGAAAAGAAAAGAAAAGAAAAGAAAAGAAAAAAGAAAAGAAAAGAAAAGAAAAGAAAACACACAGTTCAGGGCTCTCCATGGAGGTGGGACAGAGTAAAGGGGTAAAGAGAGGGAGACTCAGACACTGATGCAATGTGCTCTCTGCTAGGACAATGACTTAGGCACCTTTTGGAAACAACTCTACATTCCATTGTTATGGTGATTTACTCACTCTGCTAAAAGGGTACAAAAGAGCTCAGGCAACCTAACAAGGGTAATGTGTAACTTTTGGTAATATGTAATTTAACCTCTCTGTGCCTCAGTTTCATCTTCTGTAAAATAAGGAAGATGATAGTACCTACTTCAAAGCGTTCTTGTGAAAGTCCAGTGTGTTCACCCTTGTAAAATGATTAGAATACGACCATCCATAGTAGGTGCTCAGCAAGTGTTGGCCAGCAGTAGGTTAGAGTGCATACCGTCGCTAGAGGCACTTGGTGCCCATACTCTGCGTCGACCAAGCCATGCAGGACTGCAAAGAAGTGTCAAAATCCCAGAGTTCTAAGAGCAAGAAGAAACCCTAGAAATCCTCTTTCTGTTTTGAGGATTGGCTTTAGACTAGCATATTTTATGTAGTCCATGTATAAAAAAATAAGCCACTATTTAAGACTAAAAAACCCATAAAAACTGGAACTTCGATCTTCCTTAGAAACATAAGGCCATCTGCCCACACTGGTGACTTCTGGGTGGGACTGTTTCCCTGAGACCACACAGAGGCTCTCAGGGTGCCACTCTCTCCACCACTCCTGAACGCCCTTTGGCATTAAACTGGGTGTGGGTTGCCAGTGCACAGTTTTCAAAAGCAAGGCTTTTGTCTTTTAACAAAACAAACAAATCAACCCCCAAAAAACTCTCTCTGTACCTGTTTCCCTACCGAAAGTAGAAAAATAGAACGTGAACCCTTAGAGAAGATTTGACCTTTCTCATACCTGGTCCACTTGGGCCATTTACACGATTTGTTATAATGTAGGTATTGCATTTGTGATGTCTCATCTGGTTCAATACCTCTTCTCTTACAAATATGAAAAACAAGGACCCCAGGGAGTTTAGGTGACCATCTGAGGTCCCAAGTCTTGTTAGTGGTGGAAGTTGTACCCACATGCAGGGCTTTTCCCCCCTCTCATCGAAGTTCCTGCTTTTCCAGCCACTGTCTTCTTTGTAGCTACTGTAGGTTCAGTCTGTGTTCCATATGAAGAAGCAGGACAGGAAGCCTACCAGCTGCGACAAGGATGCACCCCAGGCTGCTACAGACACCAGAAGCCTGTACCTGGGGTAATTCATTAGCAGTGGTAGGATTATCCTTTCTCAGCCAGGTTTCCTGTCTTAAAGAGTCTTTTTTTTTTTAAGATTTTATTTTTAAGTACTCTCTATACCCAATATGGGGCTTAAACTCACAACCCTGAGACCAGGAATTGCATGCTCCACAGACTCAGTCAGTTGCCCCCTGTCTGCCCCCCCTTTTTTTTCTGTTAAATATTCTGATGGCTGAAGTAGAGGAAATGACGCCCCTCTCAAGCAACTGCTCCATTTCATCTATGCTTAATCCCACCTCCCTTTCATGTCTAATCATGATTTATTTTCTTACTTCACTAAATGACATGGTGACCCAGGTGATGAGAAAACATAAGATGACACATAAGAAAACCCTAGACGCTTAAAGTGAGTGAGCTGGAGAAAGAAACAAAACAGAGGAGAAATTGCAGCTGTTTCTACTTGTTCAGGTTCCTCCACGGACAATCTTTAAGTTTTCCCTTTCCTGCCAGCGAAATGAGACTGTCCTACGTACCAGGTCTAGCACTTTACCTACGTACACGCAATGATGCTATTTCTCTTACACATGTGGCTTTCCTACCCGAGAGATGACAGGCGTGAACACTACCGGAATTACTAATTTATCTCAGTTTACTTAAACTTATTTATTTTGTATTTTGACAGTGATTCTGTGAGCTGGGGGGTTTTAGAGTGTGCTCATTCCCCACCCTACCATCAAACTGTCCCACAGACAAGGGCTTAGTTTAATTCTATAGATCTCATTTAGGAAACTCAATGATCTATCTCCAGTTTTACCACTGAGCATTTGCCAGAGTTGAATCAGGCCTCTTAGACATAAAGGTGAAACAGGCTCACCCTTAGAAAGGAGCATGATAATATCTATTTTAGAGACTGATGGAATGAAAAAATGAGATCCATTCTGTGCCCTTTGTAAACTATAAAGCACATGTGTGGCCTATGTGTCCTAACAGTCAGATGTCGTATTAAAACACTAGGGAGGGGCGCCTGGGTGGCGCAGTCGGTTAAGCGTCCGACTTCAGCCAGGTCACGATCTCGCGGTCCGTGAGTTCGAGCCCCACGTCAGGCTCTGGGCTGATGGCTCGGAGCCTGGAGCCTGTTTCCGATTCTGTGTCTCCCTCTCTCTCTGCCCCTCCCCCATTCATGCTCTGTCTCTCTCTGTCCCAAAAATAAATAAAAAACATTGAAAAAAATTTTTAAAACACTAGGGATATAAGGTGTTCTGAGAAAGGCAGGCTATAGGACTCAGGAAGAAGCTCATGACTCCTGATTCCATTTCAAGAGACAACAGAGACAGAAATAAATAAATAAATAAATAAATAAATAAATAAATAAACAAACAAACAAAGGGAAAACAGATTATTAAACATAAGTCCTAGTCAGGAGGAAGCACCTCCAGGAAGAGCAGTGTGGTAAGTTTGGTGGCATCTTCCTGTGTGTTCCCAGAACCCATCTATGCAGGCTGCTCTTTTGGCCCCTATCACACTGTTGCATGTATTTCATTATTTGCCCTCCCTCCCTCCCTACTCTCCAGCATCTTATAAATCGAGCTTTCCAGGAAAAGGCCTCTGTGAGGCAGGCATCTTTGTATCTCCAGCACTTAGCTTTCTGTTGGCTAGGAACTTCCAGCCTGCTGGGTTAATGTTACTTAGTGTGACAGACAGACAATGCCTTTGCCCCCCCACCAGAGATGTCCACAACCCAGTCCCTAAAATCTGTGGCAATGGCACCTCATGCGGCAAGAAGGACTTTATAGATGTGATTAAATGAAGGATCATGAGATGGAGAGATAATCCTGGATGTGCCCCACGTAATCACAGGATCTCTGT
The DNA here is from genome assembly GCF_028018385.1 of Neofelis nebulosa. Classification (NCBI taxonomy): domain Eukaryota; kingdom Metazoa; phylum Chordata; class Mammalia; order Carnivora; family Felidae; genus Neofelis; species Neofelis nebulosa. Next base: position 97,705,066 of record NC_080783.1, on the reverse strand, counting down.
AAGAGGGAGGAAGGGAGGAGGGTCAAACTCAGAAAAAGGAAACACGACAATGCAACCAGAGTTTGGAGTAGCCTAGTTTGAAGGTGGAGTTAAAAACCATAAACCAAGGACTGCTAGAATCTGGAAAAACTAAGGAATCAATTCTGTCTTGAGGCATCAAGAAAGAATGTTATCCTTCCAGCACCACGAGTATAGACTTTTGACTTTCAGAATTATAAGAGAATAAATTTGTGTGGTTTTAAGCCACTAAGTTTATAATAGCTGAAGTAGGAAACAAAAACACTTAGATAAAAAGTAAATGCGTACCTGTCATTTGAATGAATGGGCAAATGAACAAAAAGAGAGAGCTCTGAATAAAAAAGGGAAAGACCTATATTCAGGTTCCAACAATGAGCTGGGTAACTTGGGCCCCATATGTAATCTCTCTGGAACTCCTTGTGAAGAGCCAAGGGCATGGAGACAGACCGATTAGGAGTCAAGGCGCTTCTAGGCTATTTCATGCTGTGCATCTTTGGGCAAGTGCTCAGCTCTCTAGGCCTATGTCCTATCTATAAGATAGCAATAGTGACACAACTGTTGGGGGAATGAATGCGCTCCAGTCTAGTTACATTTAATGGGACTCTGAGTTAGGCGCATGTGAAACTAGGCACATAAAAATTTTACTAATGTCACTTCATGCACAAACCTTGAAACCATGACAATTCTCCAAGTTAAAAATGAGTGAAGGCTTAAAAACTGTGAACAAACTGAGGGTTGATGGGGGGTGGGAGGAAAGGGAGGGTGGGTGATGGGTATTGAGAAGGGTACCTGTTGGGATGACCACTGGGGGTTGTATGGAAACCAATTTGACAATAAATTTCATATATTGAAAAAAAAATTAGTCAAGGATTGCACAATGGTAAAGCTGGTAAACTGTGAACCACTGGCTGCCACATGGTGGGTCTGCTTCAGCTGCCGAACAGAAACACCCACTTGTCCTTTGCGGGAACCCATGTTGAATTATGCAAGTTTTAAACAATACAAGTAACAAATTATGAGAGGTCTCCAGGAACACACCCCTAGAACAAAATATGACCACCCTTTAATGCATGCAAAGCAATTACCATGGGTCTGGAACACAGGAAGCTATTATTCTGCTATTATTATATTAACTCAATGATAAAAGCCTCAGAATAAACACTTCCACGATAGAAAATGAACCAAACTCCAGCTTTCCCATGGGCTTTAGCTTTCCCTGGGCCTCCAGCTCCTGTCAGAGAATTCTCACAGTTGGAAAATCTGAGTCAGGTGTGCTAATAACACCCCAGATTATGAAGTAATAGATTTTCCAACTCTTACCTAAAACAAGGAGGTGTTAACTGTGTGCTCTACTGAGACCACCATACACATCTTGCATACCCTCTTTGGGCCCCTCAGCCATATTTAGACTAGAATCAGTGACATGACAAGGACCTTCTTGGGACTCAGTGCCAACTAGCAACACTCTTCTCTTCTCTTCATTCTGTTCCTAGAACCCTCAGAGAACAAGGTTGTGCCTGGTACATACTACAAGCTCAATAGATATCTCTTGAATGTATAAGTGACTTTTATGGATCATACAGCCCATGTCTCTCTCCCATTTTCCAGACAATGAGCCACAGGCCAATTAGAGCAATAACTAAAAAATCCCTTCCATGTTGCATGAATTCGACTTAGTAACTGTCTCCTCCCAAGAGAGAGGAGCTAATTTCTCAAATCCAGCAGACTGGGTTATAGAGAGGAAATCGTTTTAAATAACATTTTTAAAACTGTATCTGGTTTTCTAAGTAGCTTCCAGTTTCACAAAATGAATTCTGATGCTAAGTGCCCCATAATGAGGAGATCTGGAAAAGCATAAGAGCAACACTGAATTATTTAGCTCTAACTAAAGCCTGGTGTTACCTTGAGGAGGAACAAATGACTTATGTTTCAGATTCTTTTAGGCTGCACAGAACCACTTAATGCAGAACCAAGTCCTGTTTTACTTGTACCTCCATTTTCTACCAAAGCACAACTAATACTTGGGAAAACTTTAGAGCGAGGAGGACTTAAATCCTTATCCTAACTTCGGGTGACCACACATCAGGAAGAGCTGGGCAGGCATTCCTTGTGTAAAGACCACCCCTCGAGAAGAATCTAAACCCTTTCCCTAGAAATGGACGTTAGTGATATTTTTTTCCTGTTTTTTTGGAGCTAACTTTCATCTCTTCTCTGGTAGCTTAAGTCAATGGCTTGCACTGTTGTCCCTGGAGCTGGAGAACAGATGTCCCCCTTATCATAAAGTAGCCTTGTATGCTTCAAGAGTCAACTACTTAGTGCACACACTTGTTAAGGCTAACCATGCCTAGATTTCTTAACTTCGTGTAATACTATAACATTTATTATCTGGTCCCTTCTGATCTTCTTCATAACAAGTTGGGTTGTAGACCCCTGAATCCATACACTGAGGGAAAATCATGTGACATGATCTTTACCAGACAGGTTTCCATGCGTGCCTCCCCAGACACTCTTGCTTTTTAGTCAGAAAAAAATCTAGGTTTGCCCAGTGCTTACCCCCAAGTTTCTGCCCATTTCCTTGTCTTATTTAGCTGTTGGGGCTCCCTATGCTTAGTTGTACAATGGATAGCAGGTCTCTATTTGTGATTTTAAGTGATTTCCAGTAAAAGTCTTCAATTTCTCTATGTCGGGTGCCTGTGCTCTTTCTGCTGTATTTCCCTTTCCCACCTTGCCAGAGCCGTCTCATCTGTGTGGCCAACTTGGGTCGTGCTCAGATCAGAAGCCCTTCTTACCATGCTGGCTTCTTTGCTGTGTTACAGAACCATGGAATGAGGATGATCAGAAGACAGTGACTGGCCACTTTGTCTACCACTTACCAACTTGGACCTCTTCTGACTCTACAGTGCCCAAGGTGCAAGCCCACACCCATGAGCGCAACATACAAGCATGACCTCATCCAGCTCTTCCGAGTACCCCCAGTCTCACCATCAAGATTTTTATCTCATCAGGCCATTATTTACTTACTTTGAACTTCTTATTCTTCTTGAGCCTGCCATGCAAATTCACACTACTGTACCTTTCTCTAGGCTACCCTGCTGTTGGCAACATCCTTCCTCCTGTTCTCTCTCTCTCAGGTCCCTAAGTGTCATACCTCTGAAATATACCAAGTGTCATACCTTCTTGGAGGTATGGCACTTAACTTCCCAGACAGGATGAGTCACTCCCCTCCATATTCCCAGAGAATGCTACAGATACCTCTGTTATCACCCTGACCATGGAGTATACACTGAGGTACTTTTTATTTAATTATTGAGAGAGAGAGAGAGAGAGAGAGAGAGAACACAGATGGGGTAAAGGTAGAGACAGTGAAATCCCAAGCAGGCTGTGCACCGTCATGCAGACTGATGCGTGGCTTGACCTCACAAACTGTGAGATTATGACCTGAGCCTAAATCAAGAGTCAGATGCTTAAATTGACTGGGCCACCCTGGTACCCCAAGTACTATGGTACTTTTATAGGTTTCTCTCTTTCACTATAAACTTACTTTTTGCAGCTTCCTATGACCCAATCTACAATTTTTTTCAGAGTCCAAGATATGAAGGAGTTAAATAAACATGTATGTGATTCCTTAAGCAGAGGTGACTGTATGGTTCCCAGCACCTGGGTCTGGACCACACTTGTTTATTTATCTCTGGGTCAGGGAGGACAGAGTTAGAGAAATACAAGAAAAACAAGCCAACTGGTGCCCAGCCAAGAGTGAGAAACGTGGTGTACCTGATAGACCATTATATTAACAGTTTCTTCTTTTTTCTGCTCTGGAGGCCCTTGACTCTGCAATAGATTCCGCACTGTTTCTTCCATCCTGAGAAACAAACAGACAAAATAAAGAATTTCTTTAGAGATGGTTTGATTAACATGGGGCTACTCCAGTTAGTAGAAATATTTCTTCAGTATAGTTCCAGTATAAGCTTATACCTGGAAATCTCTTTTCTCTTCTCTCTCCTTCATACCCTCCATTAGGAATCTGTCATGAAGTCCTTTAAAATTAAGAATGTCTCTGAGTTCTCTTTGTCTTTACCATTCAGGTCCCTATCACTGGCTTCCTGCATTTGTACTCATGCAAACATCTCCCACTATCCCTCTTCACTTTCAATCACTCCCCTTTCATTTGACACAATGTCACCACATTAATCTTCCTGAAATACCACTTTGATTTTCTTAAATCAATTTTCAAAGTTGGTGACGAATATTACATGAATGCATCTTCACTGTTAACAAACTGTTACATCTTTCCAGGGTGGTCTGTGTCAGCCCACAAAGATCTATTCTTTTCAGGTACTTTCTGGTATTTCATGATGCGAATGCACCATACATTATTTAACCATTCCTCTACTGATGGAACTTAAATTACTTCAGATTTTTTATTCTTTCAAATAATAAACATCTACACATGCAGCCTAGTGCACATTAATTAGTATTTCTATGGGTTATAATGTAACTTATATTGTATGTTATAATCCTATATTGTCTTACATTCCTACTTCCAATACCCATTCCCCATTGCCCAAAAGTAAACAGTAAAAAAAAAAAAAACAACACATTTCCATTTCCACTTTGAGACACTGTCTCATGTTGTTACTCCTTGAAATGGCAAACCCTGCATCTTCTCATTTCCATCCATCTTTCAAAATCTACTTCAATTTCACTACCAAAGAAACATCTTCACGGCCTCCCTCCACATTTCCTTGAATTTTTACAGCCTTATGCTTTACATCACTCATTCTATCATTCAAAAACTCCCCACTTTAATGCTCAAATTATATGCATGTTCTTTCTTCTGAAATTAATTACAATATTTGGTATAAAACCATGTCATAGATTTCTTATGTGTCTCCCCCCAACTACAGATAAAGTGGGTACTCAGTAGACAGTTGCTATATGAATCCTTTGTTAATGCATTTTTAAAAAGTATTAAGTAGTTACTCTGTGCCAGGCATTGATCATGTATATTCAAACTGTGTTGGGATGACCTTGTCTCTGGGGCCCATCTGTAAGGATACATGGACCATACTCTTAGGGGAAGACACCTGAGCAGGATGCTCTGAACACAGTGAGTGCTCTCTTGCCCAGAACCTGAGTTGGCTGTTTCTATCAGTCCCATCCTGAAGACTGTATTTCAGTGACTCAGTATGATACTAGTTTAAAAGACCTGAGGAAAAGCAGGCTCATCCAGCTTCTTTCTCTCACTAAAAGCTTCTGGCAAGACAAATTAAGGGCTCCAGGAGGCGACTGAATTCATGAAGTGGCAAGACCACTACAGTAAACAAAGGAGTACAGTTCCAAATGCCAAACTTTCTAATATGGCATAAAACTACTTAGTGGCAGAGTGAGGAAACTTCAGATGAACTGGGCCAGTTCAAGTCTAGCTTATAATTGGAGAAATTCTGCCTTTACAGGGTATGCCATCAAGATCCACTCAAAATTTTAGAAGACAGTGGACATTGATTATGAGCACTCAAAGAATGATTTGTGACTATATTTATATAAGCCATCTCTTTGTGCATCCAAACAGGAGAGCAAAGTCTGGCTCCCTGTATTTTCACAAGTCTTACGTTATTAATGATAACATCAAAATTAAACAGTACTTTCAACTTGTTGAAGAACTCTCATCTACTAATCATTACAATGTACTTTTAAAAGATCACTACATCACTACTACACTGTGGTGGATGAGAAGCAGAGACACAGAAAGGTTAAAGGCTAACTGACAGGATCACAGCTAGCTGGGTAGGTTAGGATGAAGCCATTTTGCCTGAATATCGAAGAGTGGCTTCTTTCCACTAGATCTTATTTACATAAAGGAAATGATTTTAAATGAAGAAGAGTCTTAACTTCTAATCAAGAGTTACCATGGTGAACATCTATTGGGTGCTGAGCCCAAAAAGGCAAAAACACCATTTCTGACCTTAAGCTCTGAGAGTGCTCACGATCTTGTAGAAGAGACAAACTGAATTTATTTACCAAAAAAAAAAAAAAAAAAAAGAAAGAAAGAAAAAGATATAGGGGTGAAGAAAGCACAGATTCTGAAATATTAAGTGATCAGAGCCAATTTCTAATATTCTATTTCACTGTATGAAAAAAACAAATTATCTCTCAAATGGTAGCAGATTTTCCATGATGTTTGTCAAATTTATCATAAACAAAAAAAGTAATGATAATGGTGAGGAGTTGCTCAAGATCAGGCAGCTTGTGTATGATAGATCAGGGACTGGCCCCCAGCATCCTAAATATCAGTCTATTTTCTCTACCTCAGTACAGAGGCTGCAGGTCTTTCTTATTTCAATCCGTATTTCGTTCATTTATAAATATTTGGTTTAAAATGTGTCTCAAGTTTGTTAGATTCAGTTAAAATTAAATCTTGTCTTCTTTTAATAAGTTGAAATATACCTCTGTCAGTGCATATCTTGCTGAATTATCTCTTCTGTATAATTAAAAGTTCCATACAGAAGTTGCTAGATCAAAAAGAAAAACATCTATTCACCTTCCCCCATTTTTCTTGGCTTTATGTTGAGAAAAAAGAAAAGAGAAAGAGGCAGGCAGGAAGCTGTTAGATTCTCAAGCAGCCAAGACCCACAGTAACACTGTGAACATCATTTTCTGGCACTACTTCATGATTAATTGAAACCAATTACATTTCCAAGCCATATCTTGGAACAGAGTTGCAGGGACCCAACCCAACCTTTGGTAAAAAATTAACTTGTCTCATCTTTTCATAACCTTTATGAATCTGGTCATAGAGAAAATAGTTTGAACCTGATGAGAAGATATGATTATTTATTCCCTGATGACATCTTCTTTCTTTTAATTCTCATTTAGCAAACATCTCTCTTCATTTTCCTGAAAATCAAAGACTGTGAAGCACCATTCATTGTCGTTTGAGGTCCAATGGTATTTTACTTTATCCTATTATTTTGATAGCTGATGCGTGAGGGTGTGCATTACCAGCCTTTACATAAAATACTTCCACTATCTGTTTTTCCAAATGTGGCTAAAAATAAGCCAATTTCTTTTCCCAGGCCAGATGTGGGCAGAGATTTTCTTTTTTTCTTTTCTTTTCTTTCTATTTTTACAAACTGTTGATTGGCTTAGCATCACCCTTAATCATTGTCTTTTAGCTCTTTTTTCTTATTTTTTTTTTTGGGGGGGGTGTCTAATCTGTGACTAAGTTCTTTCTTCTCCTAAATACTGGTCAAGTGGCAGTCAATGAAAAATACATAGACCTTAACTGCATTTGTTGACATGTTTTAAGCTTTAATGTATATTAAGAGAACTATTTTTAAAAAGTTAAGTTCTATACACATCAGAGAAAAAAAAACTAAATTCATTTGTCAACAGTGTATTTCAGATACCATAGGTATAAATGTAGGAGTTTTTGCCTCATGAAGCGCTAGATGCTGAGCAGAACATTAGACTGAAATGTTCTTTTGTGACTCCTCTGATCAGATATTCAGTTTAGCACAGGTTAGTTTTTGACAGAAATAGAACAAAATAAATGCAGAACAAGAAGCCACTCTCCCCAACTCAAACTGATAACTGATGGGACTCTTTCAACTGAAAGCTGAACTGAGTCATATTTCAAGAAATATTTTAATGGGTGCTTGCAGATTAATCACATAACACATTAATAATGAAATAAACAATGAAATTACTCAATATTCTCTCACTGTCTCTTATGTGAGAGGTTGCAAGGTCATAATCAATTCATTTCTGCCTTATTAACAAAATCCGAGTTTCTTGAAGTCAGTGGCTCTGCCTTGTTGCTTACTTTATCTCTAGCAACTCAGCATAGCTACTGTTACATGATAGTAGTCCATAAATTCTTTTTAAATAAATGAATGAATCTAAGTGTTTCTTCACTCATCCATCCCTTGGCTCCTTTTGATTTGCAAACAGACCAATATGTAAATCTGAGTGGTCAGAGAGAAGTAGACAAATGAGAGGAGCCAACAAGACTGGAGGGTAAGTCTTACACTGACATTTGGGGCTACAATGTCCAGCTCCTGGTCATTAGTAAAACAAACTAGCTATCTCTCAGAAATAACTCCCTGCTCTTTCTGTAACACTGAATGTGCAGTCTACTGTCAGTATTAGGCTAAACTAAGCTAAGCTAATTAGCTTAGATGGCTAGAACAGTACCTTAATGAGGCCAGGGTTCTAGATTCAGTCCCCAGCCTGGACATCCTTTAACACCATCAGACTCCTGGCTGACTAACCTCTGCACAGACAGTCCAGTGTTCTGCTTCTGGGGCAGAGAGGATAGAATTATCTAAATGAAAAACATATTTTGCATGACCTCCCATATCACTTGCTTTCAATTTCTTTTTCTCATTCCACTTCCATTGCTTTGATCAACAAGCCATTTTACCTCCCCATTTTAATTGCAGTACAAAGCTTTCTTCAAGTTTAGGAGTGGAAAGAAAAGCCTACTAATTTTCAATTCCAAGAGGAAACCATTCATGTGGAAATTTTGCTGGTTTAGTATAGGGTTCTGCCCAACTGAACCAACTTGTTTCCTCAGAAAATGAGAGTTTCCTCACTTAGAAGCTAGCATATCTAAGCATGTAGGCACGGACAATCCCCAGGTCCACTGTGACTTTAATGTTCTTAACCTAGTCTCTGCTGATCCCCACTGCAATAGTTAGGAACAGTAAATCTACAGCGAAAATAACTGAAAACTTCACAGAAACTGAAGCTCACTCTGGATAAATGTCGGAGGGCCAGAATCTCTTCTTTCTTTCCTAGATGATATATATTTTTAATTCAGCACAAATTTTGCAAGAATAATACTGTTGCCCAGAAACCACAGTGCTCTAATTCACTCGTGGGGATGCAACACCATTCATAAACAGATCGAAAGGTGCTGGTCCAATTTGAATTACTGCATCATATTCTCTTCAGGGCCATCTGTATGTAAGCAGAAAGCACCATAAATTTTCTCCTAGGCAGGCTTGTGCTGATCCTGCACTGGGAGCTTGCTGAATGGCAGACATGGAGAAGGCAGGGGAGCAGAGATGCCATTCAGGGGAGAAGCCCCATTTTCCACGTGGAGTTGAAGGGAATCCCCTGAATGTTAACAGGTAAATCTCAAGTGTTTTTGCTCACTGGTGGCAAAACAAAGTTGCATTTATGGATTCATGTGACTGTAGAGTTCATACTCATCCAGAGAGAAAAAGAGAGAGACTCCCATGGGTGTGAGTGCCAGAAAGAAGTGTAGCACACCAGCTTTCACTATGGTTAACACTGGTTAACACTTTGAAGGTAGGGTTTGTACTATATACCAAGAATCCTTGAGAGGTCTGTAAAATGGGTTACTTCCCTTAATTGAGTGGAGGTTTTAATTAATGCAATAATTATTAACTATTATGATGATGTCTTATTAATACAAAATAATTAATAGTCAATACAACCACCCATGTCCAGTCTCATGAGATCAAGAAGTTAGTAAACTTCTAAAGCTATCCTTGTATAATGAAGTTTCATAAACAAACCCAGATTTAGTTCTTTTTAAAATTTTCTCGAGTAATCCAAAGCAGGAATGTTCTTTGAGTCTGATACAACTCAGAAAGCACTTTGAATTGCCAAGATAAGTAGTTTTAATATAAATGTATTACTTGAGGGATAGATCTTTATAGTTCAGCATTCAAATGTTAGGGGAACTTTGAAGATAGCAGACAGTTCAATTTATTGTTGGCCTTCACTATTTATTCTTTTTAGCTATGTTGATATGAATAATAAAAAATACTTGAATATATCATAAGAAAAATTACTGAATTTTAATTAGAGACTATTCTGTTCTAGAAAACTCATGTATCAACTTGGAACATCATTTTTCCATTTCTTAAAATGAGAATTTTCTAATTTTGTCTTAGTCAAGGAATAATGTGAACTGGACAATCAAGATTTCTTTCTTAATATTCATTATTAAACTTTTGAAACTTTAAATATAGCAATATAATGGTGTTACTCAAGATGAAGTTCACTATGCTTCAGACAAGTTATGCATTTCTCCATAGTTGTAATTGGCTCCTCAGCAGATAGTTATAACCCCAAAGAATACATCAAACATATGATACTCTCTTCTCTCACAGTTCAGACCTGTTTGGGATATGACCCAGAGAAAATTAAATACTTGAATGAAATGATTGGACTTGATTCTCATTGGCAAACTCATCTTGAATTTGATTTTCATTTTCCATATCTTAAAGGCTTTTTATTGGGGGGGGGGACCTTGACAAGTGTTAAGTCATTAAAGCTTAGGGAGGTTAAATCAACAGTGACACCGGATTTTAATAATGTACAAGGCACAGTAAGTAAAAGGTGCTAATCTGTGACTTTTTTTTTTTTTTTTTTTGGTATGTAGGAGAAGATCAGGAAAATCCAGTTGGCCCTATTTGGGATCGAACTATAGCATTAAATTTTCTGGAAAAATAAAAGTATAATTTTGGCAAAGAAGTGCATTATGAATCCATAAAACTGGCTTCTGTATCCTCATGAATGTCCATAGGGCATTTTCACTGGGCTGCTATTTAAATCACATAGTTCTTGTGGCATTTGATCCACAATATTTCAGAGTGGTTTCTCTTAAGCAAGTAGATAGGGCAAAACCATAGCACATCCAGAGAAGTGGTGTTATCAAATCCTCTCCCAACCTCAACCCCTGTGGCCACAATATAGTCAGTATATCTCAGTCCCTGGCACTCCCTAAAGTGGCAAAAATGGGTGTGGGGGTAGATATTCTTATCAGCAATATAACTTAGAACAAATAACTTTCCCTTTCTCTTTCTTTTCTTTCTTTCTTTCTTTCTTTCTTTCTTTCTTTCTTTCTTTCTTTCTTTCTGAGAGAGAGAGAGAGAGAGAGAGAGAGAGAGAGAGAGAGAAAGAAAGTGGGAGAGAGAGGCAGAGGGAGAGAGAAAGAGAGAAAGAATCCTAAGCAGGCACTGTGCTCAGTATGGGGTCTGACATGGGGCTCAATCCTACAACCTTGGGATCATGAACTGAGTTGAAATCAAGAGTTGGATGCTCAACTGAATGAGTCACCCAGGCGCCCCAGAAAAATCACATTTTCTAAGCCTCAGTTTCCTTATTTGCAAAATGGATATTTCATGCCAGCTCTACTTACCTCAGAGAGATGTTAGGAGGATTCAATGAAACAAAATGTAAAATGCTATATAAATTGGCACTTGTTTTCATTGTCGTTTATAAAGATAGTTCTTTTAGAAGTCAAGGCCCTTTGAAATAGAGATCCCTTGGCAGTGGTATTAGAAAGGCAAAGAACAGGCTCCTTGGGATTATCAGCCAATCAAGCTAATACTTTATGGAGGCACCCACCTTTATTGCCTTTTTCCAAAAAGTATAGAGAGATATAGCACTTCTCTCCAAGTTTCAGACAACTGGTTTGAAGAATAACTTACTGTATTGGTCATGATACAGTAGGTTATGCTCTAATAACAAACAATCCCAATAGCTCATTGACTAAAAAATAACTAAATTTCTTATTGATCCAAGGTCTGATCACCTTAGCAGTCAACTATTCTCCTGGAGTAGAGAGGTTCTATGTCCTGGTTTCCCAGGACAGTCCAGTTGATGTCTATTATACCGGTATAATTAGTAATAGCACCCTTTTTATTGCAAAAAGTGTCCTGGTTAGATCCCTGTCAGTGGAATAACTTAAGTATTCTGGCTTCTCTAACCTTCTCAGCATGAAACTTTCATCATTGCTGGGAAAAGAGAAACTGGAGAATGTTATAGGGATTTTTATTGCCTCATTCCAGAACTTCACTTCAGTTTGAAGGCTATTGGCCAGAACTAGTCACATGGACCAAATAACTGCTAGGGCTGGTGATAAATTTAGTTTTGTGAGAACCCAGCAAGGAGAAGAGAACCAGTTATTGGTGCTAACATAATGGCTTCCATACTTGTATTTTCAGAACTGAAGACATATATGGAACTACGTCTCAGTGACTGTCTACTCTGCCTGTGTAACTACACAAAGTTTTTTCTAGGTGACTCAGTGTCCAAATACAAGAAAGGCAGGAAGCAGTGGTCTTCTTGGCCCTTTCTTATTGGGTATTACTTATCTCCCTCTGCTGGGAAACTGAGCTGTCACTGCTGAAACTTCTCTCACTTCCCAGCTAGATATTGATTGTCACCCTTCTTTCATTCATGCCAAATTGATTGCCAGCCTATGCAATTAGTCTCTCTGAGCCTTCTGAACTGTTCACAAACGTGTTCCCTCTGATCGAAGAATCTTCAAACAAACACCTTCAAAGTCTGCCTTGCTTTGAAGAACACACTATTAAGCTTCACTGTGACAGTGGATAGTCATGTTTTTGATGCAGCTTATTTTATAGTAAATATCTGTCAACATGGAAAAACAGCCTGCACTGCCACAAAACTTTTGTAACCTTCCAAATTTTACTGGCAATGAAAATGAAAGACATACTTTCTCAGTGGTGTCAGTGGAGGGAGATATCTAATGTTTTACTACTGCTCATCCAATAGTCCTTGTTTAAAATATCATCACCATCCACGATATGGCAGTAACAGGCATGCTTGATCCTTAGAAACTCTGAAGTGTAGAAATGTGTCAAGATTTAACCAGTAAAAGTGAAAACTGGGGAAAAGAAGTCAATTTAAAGTCTGCTTCTATGTTAGATTTTAAAAAAAAGAAAAAAGGAAGCATCAGAGTAATATGCCATCCATATTATTTCCCAGAGTAAATTGTGGGATATCACAAAAATGCATTTTGTCAATCATCATAATCATCTCTTATTTGGATAGAGACATTTCTGTCAATTACCATAAGAAAAGGATTCCCTCCTTCCCCTCCTTGCCTATCCAAGCATCTTTCAGGCTCCAGTCTAAGTCTCACCTCCTTTTTCCCTGACAACTCTAGCCCATAGAAGTCTCTCCTTAGTCCACTGAAAAATATTTTTGCTGGAACACTCTGCAGAAAATCACCAAAGGTTCTCATTAGCAGTTCAGATTACCAGGTTCAACTGAGACCTAGTAAATCAGAATCTCTGGGAGTGGAAGCCAGGAATCTGTATCTTTTACAAGCATGTCCTTTCACATTAACCTATGAGAATCTATGTCTTACTCTCATGTCCTCCCAAAACACTTACTCATATACTAGCTGGCACTGTTAAATATCATTAAAACAATTTCATGTCCAGGTTTTTTAGTTTTACAACTAATTTGTTAGCTTGTTAAAGGCTCCAGTGTATCCCATGTCTTCTTCTGTTACCCAAATCACGTAGTGGAGTACCAGTTGATCCTGGGTAGGTGGAACTTCCCTAAACTGTGGAGTTACATCATTTGGGATATATACAATGTTGAAAACTAAAGGGAAAAGTATATTTAGATGAATCTAATTTTAATTCCAAATGCAGAAAACTTAAAAATAACACTTGTGATATGAATACTCATTCATTTATTCAATCACTCATTCATTCATTTATCTGTTCCTTTATTTGATAATCATGCTTACTGTGTGCTTTGTGCTATTACTAGAAACTCAAATAAAGAAAAACTGCCAAGTGTGGGAGATAGGCAGGCCAACAATTACCCTACAGCAGCATCAGTGCCAGAAGAAAATGCTAGGGAGGTTTAGAGATATAAGAGGCTACCTCTCTTGAGGTACTGATCCATCCTACACTTTGGCAAAGGAGCAGGATTTGGCTTGATGGAGAAGGGATTTTCATTTTTTTCAACTTTTTTTTTTTTTTTTTTTTTTATTTATTTTTGGGACAGAGAGACAGAGCATGAACGGGGGAGGGGCAGAGAGAGAGAGAGACACAGAATCGGAAACAGGCTCCAGGCTCCGGGCCATCAGCCCAGAGCCTGACGCGGGGCTCGAACTCACGGACCGCGAGATCGTGACCTGGCTGAAGTCGGACGCTTAACCGACTGCGCCACCCAGGCGCCCCGGGATTTTCAAATGTAACTACTGCTTTTGTTTGCAATTTTTAAATTGCGTATTGTGAGTTCTCTTAATAAGAAATATACTTCAGTGCATGCATACTAGTCTATATGTCTACTCAAAATAAGGGTATTCCATTTTAGTTTTATACAAGTGTTGGCATTTTAATCAAATGCAAAGCATTTTAGGAGCATGTGGGTGGCTCAGTCAGTTAAGCGTCCAACTTCTGATTTTGGCTCAGGTCACGATCCCATGTTTCATGAGATTGAGTCTCATATTGGGCTCTGTGTTGACAGCATGGAGTCTGCTTGGAATTCTCTCTCTCTCTCTCTCTCTCTCCCCCCCGCCCCCAGCTCATGTGTGCACACACTCTCTCAAAATAAATAAACAAATGAATTTTAAAATGCAAAGCATTTTAAATCATTGTTAATACAAATCAGTTAAGGCTCTTCCAACTGAATTACATACATTTAAAGTTATGTTCATTGATTCATAGGAGCTTAATAACTGCCCTTCACATAATGTCAACCAGGACCTCTAGGTAATGCTCCCCCAATGGGCACATATTCATAATTTGAGCATTTGTCGCCTTATGTTCCTTGTACATGTGTATTTTTCCCAACAATTTAGGATGTTTAGGTTTTCCCCAGTATTTAGAGTATGCCCTTCTTGGCCCTTGATGTCTATGAGAAAATAAAGAATAACCACATCAGAATATCTTTTGCTAAGAAAAAAAAAACTGCTCTAATAAAACTTATACCAATAACTGCAAAATTCCCCAACCACGAGGTTGACATTAAATAAAAGTCAATTGTTTTCAAATGTTTCTTATCATGGAATACAAGTTTTTATATAGCACTATTATCGCACATTCCTGCACAATAAAATGGATGTTGAAAAATACAATGACTTTGGGCTAAAATAGTGTCCATTTGTCCTTGAATTTTCAATGCTACAAAATGAAAGCAAGGTTAGTTGGGAGGAAAGGGCAGAGAACCTATATAATGACACTAACTTCAAAAAATAAATTTACTTTGATAAGTAAAATCACCAGAGAAAGAAGCACAATTTTCAGATTTATTATAAAAGAAAAAAAGTAAACTAAGCAAAGATACTCAAAATCTGCCAAGTGATAAGATTTTTGAAATATAATTGATGAGCTGTAATACAGTTCACCTTTGAGCAACACATCTAGGGGCACCGACCCTCCAGTGTAGTGGAGAATACACATACAGCTTTTGATCCTGCATAATTTAACTACTAATAGCCTGCTGTTGACCACAAGCCTTACCAATAACAAAAAAAAAGTAAATTAACACATATTTTGTATGTTGTATGTGTTCTGTACTGTATTCTTAAAGTAAGCTAGAGAAAAGAATGTTATTAAGAAAATCACAAGGAAGAAAGTTACAGTACTGTATGGAAATTAACCCATGTGTGAGTGGACCCATGCAGTTCAAACCCCTGTTCTTCAAGGATTAACTGTGTACTATGTTGATTAAACTACTGGAAAATACCATGACACCATGCATAGATATACACAGTGTTAACTACTTTGTATCTTAAAGCTGTGCTGCCTTGAAATGTTCAATCTATGGCCAAAAGTCCTTTTCCTGCTCCCTGCATATAGACAAAAGAAACTCTGCAGCCCTCTGCTTCCTGTCAATCCATGTGTTTATTGTCATTTTGACAAAGACTAAAAACCTACACTAAACGAACGTCAAAAACCAAGTAATAAGCAGCACATCTGCCTTTCTTCCGAGGATCTTGCCTCCCCCAGACAAAGAAGAGAAGCAGGCTTAATTGTGAAG
This sequence comes from Neofelis nebulosa, assembly GCF_028018385.1. Lineage (NCBI taxonomy): Eukaryota > Metazoa > Chordata > Mammalia > Carnivora > Felidae > Neofelis > Neofelis nebulosa. The sequence goes on along the minus strand of NC_080783.1, from coordinate 97,689,259 downwards.
TGCAGAGATTTCTCCCAGCTTGGGAAGAAGGAGGAAAGGGCCCCTTCTGCAATACCCGGCTACAACATGGGTCCCTTAGGACTTAATTATCTCTCTCTTGTTAGGCTATAATAGGGGCTCTAAAATGATATTGCAGTTTTTCTCCAGCCAAGAAATTGATTAGTAAAGTTGTATAAATCAAATGTCAACATTCTTTTTATGTTTGAGTGTGGCCTGCAACCACAGCCTGCAATAGAAGTTGTCATTATCATGCAACAGTTAATGAGGGTAGCTACTGAGGCAGGGAGCACATCAATACCGAAGAGGAAATTTGCATCCACATTGACTGGTAGGGTTTTTGGTGGTGCTTATTTCCAGATTTTCTATATAGATGGAGTGGCTGATTATCACTCTATGAAAAACGTTGCTGGTGTCCTTGCTTGGACATCATACTCTCTAGGGGAATTCATTATGTTCATGATCATCTCAATGGCAATGCCAATTAGAATACTGACAGATGTGGAGGCTTCTGAACCCTCACTTCCATGGCTACTACTGGAACCCTGGATTCTGTTCTTCCCCACATTTTCTGGACCTTTGCTCTCAACCTGCCATTTTGGCAGCTTTTTTGTTCTTTCCATGAGCTTCTGTTTTCATCAAATGTCAAATAAGTTAACATAAACTTTCTCCCCACTCTCCTTTTGCAATTTATCCATCCCTCTTGTCTCTCTACCCCCTACCGCCAGTAGTTTATATGTTCTGCTTTCACATTTCCCCCACCAAATCCATCTCAACAACTACCTTTAATCTGACTTTTGTTCTAACCACTATGCCTAGAGTGGTTTCTTATCATCAGTAGACGTGAAATCACCACATTCAATAACCTTTTCAAAGTCTTTTGGGTTAAGCCATTTACCTGCATTGGCCACCTCTTCCTTCTCCAAGTTTCCCTCTCTGTTGCTTTCCTGACTACATGCCCTCCCTTCCTATTTGAACACTTCTCTGCTTCCTACGGACATCTCCCTCTTCCATCACCAAAAATGGCCACATCTCCTGGCCAGGGTGTCATTGTCCCTCTCTCGGCTAGCTCTCTCTGTGTCTTTCTCTCCAAGCTCATCTATACCTATTTTGCTTCAGATTTCCAAATCTAAATCTCCAAGCCTACATTTGGCTTTTCAATAGCCCATAAGACATGCTCAAATCAATGGTTCACCATAACCTAATGCACATGTGCCAGTTAGCATATCCTCCCTAGACACTCTACCTTATCTTGTCTTCTCCATTGGGACCCGGGCAGTCTTGCCAGCCTCTCTTATGCTTTCCCTGCTGGTTAAGCACGAAGTCTGGGAGCTGCATCTTCTCAGACTCTACTGCCAGCTTTCAGGTTTTGTGAATGAGGTGCACTCATGATATTCTGGAAGCTAAAAGGAGGCATATGCTTTTTCTCCCCTGCCAACACTGGTGCAGACCCTGTGAGTTTGCCCCAGGTGGTGGGACTCTGTACTCCCTGACTGTCACCTTTCTCATGGCCGCACAGCTGCTGCACCACTGGCAGCAGCTCACAGTCTTTCTCCACCTTGGGCAGCAGCAGCAACCTCCCAACGCTGGACCACAAGCCCAACTTGACCTTGGCCGCTCGTAGAGGCCCCCCAACTTCTGCTCCTTGAAATGTGCATTTGTTTTGCAGGTATGTGCTTATGTGGGTTAAGTCCCTCTGTGCTGCAAATAGACCATCATGTCTCTTTTCCTGACTGATACTCATCATCATCACCCGTCACTTGGAATGAAAGGTTTGCAGCCTCTTTTCAACTGTCTCCTCCTTCCTACCACTTCCCAAGGGTTCCCAATTCCTCCCCTTCGATGCCCTCCTCTTCTCTTGGCCCATGTCCTGTCCCTACCTAGACCAGGCTCCATTTCCTTTTCTTAAACTTCTCTATAAGTGGTCTACCTAGTTCTCCTACCTAGTTAGTTACTTCACGGTCCCCACCTGCATTAGGTCAATCTTCTTCAAACAATCATTCTTACTGTTTCAAGAATTTAGTTGAGGGGCGCCTGGGTGGCGCAGTCGGTTAAGCGTCCGACTTCAGCCAGGTCACGATCTCGCGGTCCGTGAGTTCGAGCCCCGCGTCAGGCTCTGGGCTGATGGCTCAGAGCCTGGAGCCTGTTTCCGCTTCTGTGCCTCCCTCTCTCTGCCCCTCCCCCGTTCATGCTCTGTCTCTCTCTGTCCCAAAAATAAAATAAAAAACGTTGAAAAAAAAATTAAAAAAAAAAAAAAGAATTTAGTTGAAAACCTTACTAAGACTCATCCTTGCTGCCTACAGTGCAATGAGTGAACATGAACCAAGGCATCTGCAATATTTCATTCTTCCCATGGCCTTATTTCCCCCTTTTCCTCCTCATATTCCATATGCACAGTCATTCATGGCTACGTGGAATTATGCTTGCAGTATACTCTTTGCTTTCCAGCCTCTGAACCTACTTCTTATTATATTCCCTTCTAGAATGCAATTTCCCACTACCCCTAGTGAAGCTCTTCAAATCCTTATTAAAGAATCAGTTCAAATATCACTGAAAATCCCCATATCCAAATGTATTCCTGCAACATACTGAACCTAACCTATATAGCTCATGAGACCATTCCAATTTTTGCATCTCAACAGGTGTGCTGTCTCTGTGGCATATTATGGGTGCCACATAACTTTTATTTGAACTATGTTCTCTACACTGGGCTTAAATCTCTGGTTTGAACAATTGTGAAAACCAAGAAAACATGAGACTCAGTTCATTTACCAATATTGTGATCCAGACTAGAAAATAAGATCTGGGTATGAAGGTCTTACCACATTTGAAGCCTTACCTATTCAATAGTTAATGTTGTATCCAGTGAACCTCACAAATCTCTTTGCCAAACTATAGTTTCATTCTGAGTATTGCTTGAAATTAGTGGATCATGAGAATATAAACTTCCTCATGTATAATTTTTCTATTTCAAGACTTTCTGCTTTATAGACAAGAACTAAGATTCTAAATGTGTAAATACATATATATTAATTTGAACCGTATGAAACTGCTGATATTTAACCATTTTTCGTCTATAAAATGAGTTTTATATGGTTCAATCTAATAAGTACATTAAAAGGATTTTGTTGCATACTTTCACAACCGGGTTTGCTTTATGTAGTAAGGCACAATAAACAAATGTACTTAAAAATAGATACATCTCATGGGAAAGGGCTTTAATAATGACAGCAATAATAATACCAAATACGTATTGAGCATTTACCATATACCATCCATCATGGTAAGAATGTTACCTAAATTATTTCTCTCTCTCTCTCTACCTCTCTCTCTCTCTCTCTTTCTTTCTCTAATTTCTTATGATAACTCAGTTTTAATCACCATTTGATGAAATAAAAAACTGCTGTTTGAAGTGCCTAAGTAACTTGCCCAAAGTCACATAGCTACTAAACAGTGGAAGAATTTGAAATAGGGAAGATTATTCTAGAGTTGCTACTTTTGACAATATTAAAAAGTTAACTATTTTTTCTCCAGAGGGATTTTTGTCTCTTTTGCCCTCCTGGTGATACTAGGAAAAAGAATGAAGAGAAATGAAACTCAAGAAAGAATTCAAATGTCACCTCCTCTTAAAACCATTCCTTGTCTACTGGGGCTTTGACCTGTTTATTGTATTTCTCTATAGCCATTTATCTTTTTTCCCTTCTATGTTGGACTTAGCATATATTGCTTCCTCCCATAACTCCACATACATGTTTAAACTTCCGAATAAAATTGTAAAGTTCTGATAGGACAGTAAGCATGTCTAATATACTTCATCTCCAAGAGCAAGGAGCTCTCTTTTATTTCCATCCAAACACAGTCCTTCCTCCCTTCCTTCCTTCCTTCCTTCCTTCTTCCCTTCCTTCTTTCCTTCCTTCCTTCCTTCCTTCCTTCCTTCCTTCCTTCCTTCCTTCTTCCCTTCCTTCTTTCCTTCCTTCCTTCCTTCCTTCCTTCTATCCTTCCTTCCTTCCTTCCATATTCTTTCCTCCCTTCCTTGCTTCCTTCCTTCCTTCCTTCTGTCTTCCTTCCTTCCTTCCTTCCTTCCTTCCTTCCTTCCTTCCTTCTATACTTCCTTCCTTCCTCCCTTCCTTCTTCCCTTCCTTCTATCCATCCCCCCTCCCTCCCTTCCTTCTATCCTTCCTCCCTCCCTCCCTCCCTCCCTCCCTTCCTTCCTTCTTCCCTTCCTTCTTTCCTTCCTCCCTTCTATCCTTCCTTCCTTCCTCCCTTCCTTCTTCCCTTCCTTCTATCCTTCCTTCCTCCTTTCTTTCTTTCTTTCTTTCTTTCTTTCTTTCTTTCTTTCTTCACTCTTTCTTTCCTTCTCTTTCTTTCTTCCTTCCTTCCTTCTTTCCTTCCTTCTTTCCTTCCTTCCTTCCATATTCCTTCCTTCCTTCCTTCCTTCCTTCCTTCCTTCCTTCCTTCCTTCCATATTCCTTCCTTCCTTCCTTCCTTTCTTCTGTCTTCCTTCCTTCCTTCCTTCCTTCCTTCCTTCCTTCCTTCCTTCCTTCCTTCCAGTAATTACTGGGCCTTAACATTGCAGAGTACAAACAACAAGATAAAAGACTCAGTCTCTACTCAAAAGGAACTTACTACTGTTCCACAGGTGCACACAGAGTGTGTCAACATAAACAATAGCACAGGTTGCATACCTTCAGAGGGCAGAATATAAAGAGGGGAGCCACCAGCAGTGTGTGAGTTAGTTACTTCAGAGAGAAATTTTAAAAAACTGATACTGTTTGGGTGAAGCCTAAAAGGTAAAGGAGGATTAGCCAATGGAAAACCTTGAGGAAAGCATACCCAAAAAGAGGGAACAGTGTGTACAAAGGCACAAAAGAGCCTGGAATATTTGGGTCACTGTAAGTGTTTGGTTTGGCTCAGCGACAGGACCAAACAAAGAAAATGAGGAAGAGAGTTAGGTGAAAGAAAGGAAAAAAAGGAAGAGAACAAAATTTTCTCTTGAATTTAGAAAAATCCGCATGAGAGGAAAGCAGTGGCCCCATGCCAAACAATAAAACCAGATAAACTCAAAGCAACTGTCCAGTGACCAGATTGATGTCAATTACCTCAAGCCCAGACCCATATACAAGAGAGCTTGGTATGTGGGATGTAAAAGAGTCACTATCACATGAAATTTGATGATTTATAATAGATTTGGGAAAGTTGGAAATACAGTCAGATGGACACAAAAAGCTGATGAAAACAAAGAAGGTCCTATTTCTACCTGCTCTGGTAATTGAAGCTCTGTAGCTGAACAGATGGTGCATTTCACCAAAAATCTGATGGAAACAAATCTTTACAGGCCTTCTGTATTAAGAAATAATTTAGCAGCCTTCCCTGGAGGTTTGGCATGTTCTTTGTCTAAGTATAATATAATACAAAGAAACTAGTCTTTAGGAATCCTTAATTAAATAGTCTTAATGCTATGTAATAAAATGTGGTCTAATTGCTATCCAAAATGAATCATAATAAGAGGAGGTTTTCCAAGTCTGGACATGTTGCTAACAACACTCAGTATAAGAAAGGATTTTATTATATTTTTTAGAAGTATGTGTCTGAAAGGTTCAGGAAAAGACAGCTGAATCTGGACAAAAGAACAGAACTGATGGCCATATCCAAGGTGATTAACTTCACAGACAAGGCATCTGCTTGCCTAACGAGGAAAATGTATTTTGACAGAAGACTAGAAGATACAGTAATGCAATATTTATGGATTGCAACTCAAATGAAAACACCTTTTAATATGTAATCGAATGACATAACAAATTTATAATGTCTTTTCCATTTCATAAATTTGCATTGAATAATGACAAAGGGCAAGGAAACTACCCCATTGTTAACTGATTGATATGCAGTGTGAAATGTGTTCAATATTTATATTCTTTCCACACCAATCTTCTATTTTTATTTATATGATCATTTCCTGACAAACATAATATGAACAATGTCTGGAGAATTTTTATTAACAAAGTGCTAAGACAATACTGCTCTGCCTATATAAAACCATTTGCTAATGTCTGATGTCAACACCTATTTATATTATTTTTTTCCTCCCCATGTTTTCTGAAGGCAATCATTTCCCATTAAATTAATCCTCACCACCTTCAAGGCATTTGAGTATTCTTCTGGCATTTCACATTCTTTGGGAAACCTCTGGGTATTCAGATTCATTATGGAAATTCCTAAAACCAAAGCAGGGTGAGGATTTGGAAGTGTCATATACCTTTCTTTTCCTAATGTAGAACCAGAGGGCGATGCACAAATACAGTATTTCATTTTGCAGTTAAGTTCAGGTGAATTATTCAAACTTCAAAATGTGAAATATGCCACGATTACCATTATTAAAACCCCAGTAATGCCCCCACCCCTTTTTTTGGAAGGGAAACATAGCTGAAGGTGCCCAATTAGTAATGAACAGAGAAAGCCATAGCATTCTTGCCTGCAGATTCTGAAGAAAAATCTTTTCTAACAGTTCAAATCTTCTTCATTTTACTAGACCATAGACTCATTTCACTGACAAATCCTTATGCTCCAGGACTTTTTGGGGGGCAAGTTTCTCCCTCCTTCCTGCCCTCTTCTCCACACATGGGAGCAGTAACACTGAAAAAGGCTTCATGGACTGCAGTGGAGGCTCCACAACTATGAAGCTTCAGCTTTACAATCAAAATCATGCTTTATGATGGGTACTACTTTTCACCTACCATTTAATTTCTTGGGCTCATCCAAGATGGTAAAAAATGAAAGAGCAGCAAATCTAAGCTCTTAATGGCAGGTGAGAAAGGGTAAGGGAGAGTCTTTTCAAACCTTTCTGAGTCCTCTGACTCAAGTCCAAACTTCCTAGGATTCTCTCTTTGACCTCTCAGATCTTGCTGGTTTTTCAACCAACAATTCCTTAAGCAGTTGTTGTCAGTAACACTATTCACTATTCCATCACTCATATCTTGTCTTCCAGTGTTCCCTGCAGCGGTCTAGGTGTGTGTCCTGATGATATCCCAGGCAAGGTAGAATGTGGCCATCTGACTCTTCATCCCACCCATGTCACCTGGGAGAGCACAGGGTACCCCCACTCGTGCAATGGCTTACCAATCAAGTTGCCTTAGGAAACCACATAGAAGAAGCCTGAGGTCTTGTGGGCATGCTGTCCTGTTTTAGTCTTGTTTTTGAGTCAAGCATCATCAGACTGTCTGCATGCTGGCTATTAAGGTGTTAACTTCCTCATTATTTGCATAAGGATCACAAGGAAGAGGCCAAAGAGCAAAATGGTTAGTGTTACTATCCCTGGTTCCAGAAAGCCAAGGTTTTACTTCTACTAGACGTAATACCTTAGTGTCTCGGTATCCTCACCTCTTATACAGGATGTGAAGATGACAAGAGTTTTAAAGGATTGCAAGCACTGAAAACTGTACACAAGTGCTCCTCTTGCTCACGTTCTCAATGGGCGTGTGTTATCATTTGCTCTGGGATTGAGAACAATTAGCAACAGCCCCTGAAAGACAGACTCAAGGCTCTTTTCCAGTTTGCTTTTGTTGTGGGTATTCAGAGTCAGGAAGAACACAAATCTTCATCTATAGAAACTGAAGGGAAATTTTATCTTCAAAAGAAACAAGCTCATGGTTGGCATTATGCAATGCCAAAGAGTGAGCCTGCAAATTGTGAGGAGTGGAGGGTGCCTCAAATGCTTCCAACCCTCTAGCCTGGTTGATTTTTAAAAGTCACCCATGAAAAGTTCATTTATTTACCTTGAATTATTGTCTATTAAAATGCAAAGACTCTTGGAAGGAAAACATATTAATGAAGGAAAAAGGCCTAGCCATAGGAATGAAGATAAACCTTAGGTGTGATCTTATTTCTTCTACTTTTCTACTGTACAGTATAATTTTATGGAATCTGCTTAACCTCCTTTTTATCAAGTATAAAATAGGGATACCTCATTGACTGGCAATTTAGAGTGGAAATCATATAAGGAAATCACATAGTTGAATGCCTGTTATACAGAAGGCACTCAATATGTTGCAGCTCTCATTTATTTTTATTATTTCAACTCACTGTGAGTAGTTTACCAGATTATTCTGAAGCAAATATTCATTGATAGTAAAAGGTAGGAGAATGCACCATTGCAATATATAAGTGTAGGAACTCAGGTGTACCACCCCAAAATACACCACTTTGGCATATTGATTATTCTCAGCTATAGGCACCTGAAAAGTGGCAAATTTAGGAAGAGGTTTTCTGTGAACTCCCCTTATCTGCCTAAAGAAAGATCTTCCAGAAGCAACTCAACTGCCATCAGTTCCCTGTGTGTGAATCTCATCAGCCAGAGAAGGACTCTCATTGAAGGGTAGGAGACTAGAAGTCCACACCACCCCTAGACCAATTTTGTCACACTATCATACCTCCTGTCTATTCTTCTAAGTGTCCCTTCACTTCCTAAAAACCATTTGCCCTCCCCTAAGACCCCGACATCTCTCCTGCCTTTTCCCTAGTGGAATGACATTCAATCCTGAATTCTAAAGCTATCTCTTCAAGTTACTCATTTTCCCTGGATATCTCCCATGTAGATACAAGGTGTACATGTTAATAAACTCCCATTCATTTTTTCTTATTAATTTTTTATTGCAATAACTTTATTAAAGAAAGGTAGAGGGAAAGCTATTTCTCCTCTCATATAAGATAATTTGATAGAGGAGACAGAAAAGAAAAGGGGAGGGCACTAGCAAAGGTGCAGAGAATCAAGGCAGCAAGAGGCCAGTATAAGCAGAAGACACTAGAGCTTCCCCTGCTCTGAAAGCCAGGGCCTGACCTGTGTGTGACTTTGTTTCTCCCTTCACACTGTTTTACACCTTAATTAAAGTTTCTTAATTAAATTCTGGAAAAAGTCCTTCAAAAACTCAGCCCTTGACTCTGATTATTCCCTGACTTTGCAGCCCCAGAAAAGAGTAACGAGGCCACACAAGACTGAGCTGGAGGCACCTGGGTCATCCCCACAGAGTAACAGGAACGCTGGACTCAACTCCAACGTGCAGTGGGCGTACCTAATCATACTCAAGAAGTTGGGAAAGCTGCTTAAACCAATAACCCCTAAAAGAAGGAAGCTTATCATCTGAAAACACAGATAATTATAGGTAAAATCACAATGGAATAAAGATAAAAACATAATCATCTCTGAAATGTGTGATAATGACTATAAAAAACAAATCCTCCACTTACATCTTCTGGTTTACCCTTATTTTTAGTGAAGTTGAAAATGTCTGCCTGGGTCAGACCCTGCACACTGCTAAGGGAGATGTGCTAGGTGTCACTGCCTGCTTTCTTTTCCAGGCTTTGCCACTGACCAGTCATGTGGCCTTGGGTGAGTGACGTGTTTCTGTTTCCTCATGGGTAAAATCTGCCTATCATAAAATAGCTGCTCAATAAATGTTACATCCTAATTATAACTGAAATTATTTCTCAATTCAAATATTTATTAGCCATTTACCACATATTTAGACATTGGGGCAATCAAAGAAGACTTTGAGTGGGTCCATCTTTGTTCAGTTGAAGGTAGGAAGGTTGCTAGGAACATAGTGTAAAGAATATTCAGTGATAAGCCATAGAGTTTGGCTTTGATTCCACAGATTAGAAACAATGGGTCTTTTAGAGAAGAAAATTACTTAACAAAAGAGATGTCTGTGGACCCTGAGTCCTTTGGTGGTCAGCTAGAGACCGAGGGCCACTTGGTCCAGACAGCAGATGAGGTGGGTGGAGATTACAGTAGGAAACAGAAAATAAATAAAGAAATGCATAAAAGAGACACTTTCAGGAGTCAACAGGACTCAGAAATAACTACATAAATGAGTAAAGCTGAAGGAAAGCCAGAAGGGACTGTATGTAGTTGTGTGCATTCTTCCCACAGAAGAATTTTGTGTGCATTCTTCCCACAGAAGAATTTTAAGGGAAGCTAGTTGGGGCCTAGGTCAGTATGAGTTTGTTTATTAACTTTTATTTTATTTTATTAAAAGAATTCTTCCCATAAAAAACAAAATCTAGGGACAATATAACTGGTTTCAAATACAATGTAGTGAGCTGCATGCAATTTTGCACAAAGCAGAGGTCAAGCAGAAGGCAAGTATGTATGAACTAGTCTGTCTCAAGGGGTGCAGGGTATCTTCCCAACAAAAGGCAAAATCTGAGTGGGATCATGAAAGGTGGAGAGGCATTCACCAAACAGAGAAGTGGAGGAAGGCTATTCCAAGGAGAGAGAGCAGAAGGTACAAGGATGCAAGGGTGGAAAACGGTAGAGCCGTGATGTCAAAAAACCATCCCAATTGCACCCAGATGAGCAATGTCAATGGCTGCCTACTCTTGGTAATGGTGCAAATGCCAAAATAACCTCCCCATCCACCTTGGAGCACACACTAAATCTCCATCCAACACACTCCCTTAAGGAAGTCCTTGTGAAATAAACAGTTCAGACTAGCCTTCCGCTACTTTTGAAGGAAATCAGATCAGCCAGCTATGACAGGGCAAATATTTTTGATGCATTATGCATTGTAGTATTTCAGAAAGTAACACCCTTAAAGGAGAAATAGGTCACAAGATGCAGAGATTTTATTGGAAAGAAGTATGGACATATTTGGTGCCTAGAAATCTGGGTTCCCATGCAGGGAGTGAATCTGGGGAACAGCAGGACGAAATTGGTTTCAGTGGGCCTGAAGGCAGGAAAAGCTCAGAAATGAACAATGAATATATGCTAGAATGTTTATTTCTAAAGCCTTGATGAAAAATTTGTTTAATATATTTCTATTTATGAATGTGTGTATATATATATATGCACACATATGTGTATGTATGTATATCTAAACATATGAGTGTTATGTATATGTACATACACACATGCACAGGATACTTAATCCATGAATTATATTTGCTATTATGCAAATTTCTGTTCTTGAGCACAATAAAGGGCAATGGTATTCATACTTTTGAGATGACTCCCAATGATCTCTGCTTCCTGTCATTTATGAGTGTGAGGTCGATTTCCCTTGAGGATAGGCTGGAATTACTGACATGCTTCTAACCAACAACATACAGCCAGTTTAACGGGATGTCACGTCTGTGATTATGTTACAAAAGTTTGTGACTTCCCCCTTATTGGCAAACTCTCTGTATCGCTTTCTCTGCTTGCATGCTTCTATGAAGCAAGCTGCCATGTTGGAAAGGTTCATGTGGAAAGGAACTGAGAACTGCCAGTGGCCAAGTTGCAGAAAGAAAGTGAATCCTATCAATGCCATGTGCTCTTGGAAGACAGTCTATCCCCAGTGGACTCTGGAGGTGCTGACAGCCCCAGCAGACACCTTCAATGCAGTCTTTGAAAGACCCTGCAGCACAGAATGCAGCTAAGCCATGCTCAGATTCCAGACGCACAGAAACTGTGAAGGAATGAATGTGTGTGAGGTTCTAAGCTACAGTTTTGAGGTAGTCTGTTACAGGGCAATAGATTACCAGCATAAGGGCCAAGTGTTAAAATATATCCTCTTTATTCAAACAAGGAAAACGGTAAAGTTTCCCTCAATATTGACTCTGACTAGCAAGAGTCTCCTAAACACATGGTTAATTTTCTCTCATATGTTTTTATGTGTATTCTATTGTAATTTATTTACATTTCTTCATCCTATTTCCCTGTTGCTTTGTTTCTCCTTTAATTATAAAGCTTAGTTGTGAACCTACCATCTTCTTTATAATCAGCGAGGAACTTCTTGCCAATGCAGGTCTTATATCGAGGACTAGGTCTCTTTGATATATTCAATGTACATTCTTTATATTTGAGACATGTATGGATGTATTAGTTGTTTCTCACTGACATGACTGTAAACTACATGAGAGCATGAAGGATATCTAATCACACAGTGTAAAGATCTATGACCCAAACAGAATTGCTTGTACTTCATAGATCTTCAATGCATATTTGGAATTAATTTTGCAGATATAGTACAAGTATTCCATAGCTCTGCCATGCATACTTGGGATTAATTTTGCAAATATAGTACAAGATATTTCATAGGAAGTTCATAGGACTCTTGAAAATAAGTCACAAAAGGAGAAATTAGTGAATGTCCTCACTTACTACACAAATTTGAAGTAAGTTATACAAAAACATACTTTCTCTTTATATATTTTTCAGTAGAATAGAAGCCAAAGATGCTAACCACTGGACCCACATAAGGTATCAAAACAAAATAATTCAAAGGGAAGTTACACTTTTACATCACAGGGCTATCTACAAATATAGTGCTCATTATGCAATAAAATAATAGACCTTAATAAGCAAATACAAACTATGGCATTTTATTTAATTCTAAAAATTTAGAGTTAACTTATCTCTTATGAAGGATAAACAAAACAGTTTTTAGAGATGTTGAAAACTCATTTACTTGTATTTAGCACAGAAAATGTGGAAGAAAGTTACACACTTATTTTAAACAATTATAATTCCCCAATATTGAAAACAACAGCTGTGGAAGAAAGTAATTAACATGATTTACTATATAATCATTCTATCATTATATGCTATTTAGAAATACAGTAACAAAACTGAGTGGCTTTCTTGCTTGTGCTCATAAAAGACAAAACAAAACAAAAAACCCTGTTTTCTCAGTCTTCTCATGCATCAACTGTGCTTTAAAACAGTTTTGTTCATTTATGAGAGAACATTTTATGATATGTTTCCTTGTATTTTGGAACTCATTACCCATTGCCAGGTACAGCTGTTTAGTATGTTTGCCTAGCCCCACCTACCCTGTGACAAAGAGATCTAGTGCACATCTTCCTGGAGTGATAATGCATTTGACTATGTGCCACAGAAAAGATGAGGATGAGTTTGAAAAGATAACCAAGTCTTCTACTTGCCTATTTCTGACTATGCTTTTAGGTGTTTTGCAAAGAATGAAAATACCAGGTGAATTAGTCCAATTACCCCCCTAGAGAAAGGGACAAAGAAAAGGAGTTTTCTCCCTTCACTTTACCATCCTTATTACTATCCAATTTTCTCAAACTTATTCCTCCCACTGCCTTTTGTGGTGGAAGTATGATGCAGCCAAAAGACTTAAAAACAGGCAAATATCCGAAACATTTTCCTACATAGAGTAAAATGTTTCTTAGTGCTGTATCTCTAAAAATAACTAAATGTTAGCTATCTATAGCTTAAAACTATTAGTAAGTCAGCATATCATCTATTTGATCTATGTTTATTTTCCTTTGTTTCCTTTTGAGGCTAATGATGATTTTTGAGAGTGTAAAGACTCATACTTTGTATGTTTCCAGAACCAGAAAACTAAGATCCTGTCATTCAATGAAATACTATATGTTAGAAAGAGTATGTGTAGAGGTGTAAACAAGGTATTACTTCAAATTTCTAAGTGGTTAAATGTCTGTAAGAGGTACAATATACTGTCACTAGACTGTGCTGAGTGTTGTGCATAGAGGTGAGTTTTAAAGAAGAACCCATCACTTTTTAATTATGGCATCAACACTCCACTATCTGTTAGCAAGCAGTAGGACTAAAAAAGATAAGACCAAGAAGAGTGAATGCAGACTTTCTGAGTAACTACAGCCCAGAATTAAGGTAACAGAGGATTTTATAACACAGTCTATTTGGGATATTTCCAGTGGAGTCACTATAGGCCCAAGTTCATTCTTGAACTCCAGGGATGACAGTCATTGGGGTCTGTCCAGTGATGATAGCATATTTTCTCATCATGGCCATCTAAAACCACAGCCAACTACATCTGTCCTAATTTCTGTTAAAGAACACAATCAGGGGTCATTGTGAACTCAATTTCCATAAACTCCCCTTGCCTTGGGAATAAGAGGAGGCATTAAAGAAAAAGGTAAGGATGACAAAGAGTTCAAGAATTCAGAAAAACAAATGTCTCTCAACCTGAAGGGTATTTTGCTATTTTGACCAAAAAAAAAAAAAAAAAAAAAAAGGAAGAAAAGAAAAGAAAACTCCTTCAGAGGAAAAAGATGCAACTTTCTTTAAAGGCACTTAACTTGCCTTATTAGATTTCATGTTTAGGCCCACACATTTTTAATCAAACGAGGGTTTGTCTGGGAGGCTCACACAGCTTTGGGAAGACCAGTGCTACCTAAGGCTCCCAGAGAACTATCCTTGGTGCTGACTTCACATGCTTTCTGCCAACACTTCCCTTGCTAAGATTTTGATGCTAATCTTTTCATAGACAAAGTCCCCCTCACTCCAGTCCAGGGTGCTCTTTTGAGATACACTGCTCATCTGACAAATAGTTAACCAAACAAGGATCTATCCAGACCTCTATCAACCCTGTCTCTTCTGCCCTCCTCTATTCCTGCCTAATTCATTAGGTAGCTACCATAAGAGTTCACTCCAGTCAGCACGACAGGTAGCTGTGAATTGTGCTATTGAATGGGGGTAAGAGACACACTGCCTTGGACCTAAATGCACTTAGGAGTGCAAGACATTCAGGAACAGTGAAGGCAGCTCTCCTCTCAAGAGACAATAAGCCCCTATGTCTATTTCTCCCTTGAGCTGGTAACCATGAAAATGACTTGTGACATCAAAACTACCCCAAGCATTGAGACATGATGGTTCTACTCACATCAGTTCACACACATCACCCAGTATATAATACCCACAAACCACACTGCAAACACCCTTGAGTTTCTATTTCACTCACTGCAACTCCTAAAAGATTATAGATTATAAGGCACTAAACACAACAATTTACTGGCACTTATATTCTAGACATGGTTGTAAGTGCTTTGTATGTGTTAACTCATACCATTTTCAAGATAATAATCTCTATGAGTAGCTATTATCATTATCACTCACTCACCTACCCCTCTTAACTTAGATGAAGCAAATGAGAGAGACAAGTTACACGACTATCTCAAGGTCACACAGACTGTAAGTGGTACAGTGGAATATGCAATGAGACAGTTTGGCTCTAGTATCCGGTATCCAACCTGCTTCATGTCCCTGCCAGCTATATAGGGAACTTGTACAGGGAGGGGACTCTTATCTTAAAAGGAGGGCTGGACTAAAACACTTTGAATTCTTCCAGGCTGAAATTTTTGTGGTTCTAAGAACAGTTTTGCTTTTGTTTTTGCTTAAATAAATGGTCTTTCCCAAAAATGTATATTATATGTTAAAGTACAATTTATAAACATAATAATTATAATTTGTTTAAAAAATACTCTATTTATTTGTTGCTTAATTGCTTAGTTATTCAAAATTTTCAGTTCTATATTTGCTTATAAAATACTATATGCATTGTATTACACTGAGTCTGTACTTGTATTTTAAATTTATTGATCTTAGGATAAAATTCATAGAGGGAATTATTTGACATTCCTCAGAATATATTTTCTCATGGACTCAGAAAATTTAATAATATAAATTACTATAATTACTAATATTTCTATTCCTATAAGAACAAAAACAAAATATCTCAATAAGTTTTTTTTTTTGTTTGTTTGTTTGTTTTTTTGCCAGATAACTATTAACTACCTATTAAATCAAACAAACTAAAAAAATCTTCTGGTAACTTTTTTTCCTAAAATGGGCCACATACTTTTAAGTTTCATTGGTATGATCTGAACATAATTTAACCTTTCCACGGCCATTTAGGACAGTCATTATAACTATCAATTGCTGAGTATATATAATTTTCCTATCCTTTTTCTAATTTGTTATTTGTCTGACACTGTTAACACCATACTTGCTTCTAACAGTTATTTATATATATACAAGATCTCCCTTACTGGATTTCTATGAACTTAGAAACTTTATAACCCAGCTGATTAACAATGTGTCTAAAATAGAAGCAAACTAATTATGAGTGAGAAGTGAAGTTCTCTCCAAAAAAAACAGAGCAAGTGCATTTAGTATACAAATCACAAACCATTTGTTTTCACTTCCACAAAACATTTTGAGTCGTTTTTTTTTTTTTTATATTCCTAGCTGTGTCCTAGGAAGCTGAACTCATCCCACCACTGAATTTCATACACATTTAATAGCCTTATCAGTAGCTGTAGCATTAACTATAGTAATGACATGGATGTGTATTTTTACATCAGCTGTGGTGCTAAGATTGTCACATGCATTATGACATTTTCATTTTCCACAACTTTCTGAAGTGGGCATTATTGTCCATATTTGAATACTATCATATAAAGGTTACAGAGGTAAAGTAAGTTGACTCAGACAGTTAGAATGTGGTGGGGAAAGAATTCAAACCCAGGTCTGTATGACCAAGAGTAACACTAATCATTATCCTAATTGTGTGGAGAGAAGGAAGAAGTTTATTCAGGGAAGAATTTATCACTGGATAGAAACATAACTGTGGATCCAATTCAGCTTTTATAGGCTGTCTTAGTTATGTCTAGTTATGTCCAAAATACCACAGGGTAACTTATAAACAACAAACATTTATTTCTCAGAGTTATGGAGGCTGGAAAGAGCAATATCAAGGTGTCAACAGATATGGAGTCTAGTGAGGACTGTCTTCCTTGTTCACAGATGGCCATCTTTCCCCTGTGTACTATATGGCAGAAGGAGGCAAGGAGCTCTCTAGGCCCTTTTCTATGACAGCACCAATGCCATTCTCAAGGGCTCACTGCTCATGACCTAGTTACACCCCAAAGGCCCCACCTCCAAACACCATCACAGTAGAGATTTGGTTTCAACACTTAATTTTGGGATAACACAAACAGAAAAGGGCCTTCAAAAATGGTCCATATCTAAAAGTAGAAATGCTACCTGGTGTAGTATGAGCTAACACTAAGAAGGCTGAATCAGTCAATATTTACTGAGTATCTACCTTGCGGATTTCAATAATAAATAGCTTCTCAGGGCCTTGAAATGAGTGGTGCCTGCCCCATCTAAGGGTGCAGGCTAACAATTGCCCTCAGGACATATCAGGCTTCTCAACGGGAAGCAGAAAGAGACAATGGGGCAATGGGCACAGCCGGAAAATGCTCACTGAATGTCCATTCCTGTTTGTTCTCCTCCTTCAAATAAGCCATAATCGACTTTGGAAACCTACTGGACAAAAAAGAAATGTTAGCAAGGATTTTTCTGGTTATATAGCTAACCCCATTAGAAAACAAAATATCCCTGAGGGTCTGGTGAGATTGGCTGCCCAAATCAAGAAAATCCTCTTAGTTATGTACGCAGCTGTCAATGCAAACAGGTACTTTGCAGAAGCTGTTAGCCAAATCCCCCTCCTGCACAGAAACAGTGTTTCAGAAATGCGTTCTGTGGTATACACAGAGAAATGTGCTCTGTGGTACAGATTAGGTTTCAGTGAAGAAGATAAGAACTTATCACTGACAAATTTTCTCATCAAATCACATAATCAGAGCATTGATTTTAAGACAGGAATGACCTTGGAGGTTATAGTGGGATGGCTAATAATGGAACAGTAGTGGTAGTGCCTATTCCTGGGATGATGGATGAGCAGCCAGACACCAGATTCCCCAACCAGGGTCTCATATTCAGTGTCATTAGGGGCCAGGCAGGCAAAGCAAATCAAGGGGCTGGCCAGGGGAGCAATCCAGCCTCACTTCTATCTGATCAGGCCTGCTATACAGAGTTGATCCTGTGTCAAGAGATCATGCAATTCTCAAGAGAAGATAGAAATCCAGATTATATAGCTATCTACATATTTTAAAATCAGAGAGGGGACCAACACCCTCCCCCTCCCAGGCTGCCAGTATCATCTCTGACCCAGAGGACAGGCAGGTAACTCAAGATAAGTACAGGATATTCTGACTGGCAAGTTGGATGAAGCCTGGTTAACATGTGGAAATTTTGATAAGACAGAAAAATTAAGCTATTAAAACAGTTATTTTTTATTATAAAATCATAAGTGCAGCAGGTACTCAGGCATAAGGTAAGCCTTAGGGATAGAAGAGGAGTCAAGGATATCAGTACACATAATTTTTGCTAAACACACACACACACACACACACACACACACACACACACACACCCCTACCTGTGAAAGACCCCAAATTGTGCTTTTACATTTTGATGTGGCCATTTGGATGTCACAGGATCACAAGTGCAGCTTCCTATTATCCCTTTCAATAAAGATACCACATCCGATACCCTGTGGGAGTGGACAACATGTCTCTACAGTCAGTGCCAGGGCCAACTCTAGTTCAGTGGGTGGCACTTTTCAGAGAATGGTAAGGGGTGTTGGTCAATGTCTTGGCCAGTGGGAAAGTGGACAAATCAGATAATATTAGTTTCTGGTGGTCATTTTTTACCATAAACTAAGTAGCTTAAAACAACAAAAATTTGGGTCACGTGGGTGGCACAGTTGGTTGAGCATCCAACTTCAGCTAAGGTCATGATCTCACGGTTTGTGAGTTCGAGCCCCGTGTCGGGCTCTGTGCTGACACCTCGGAGCTTGAAGCCTGCTTTGGCTTCAAGCCCTCCCTCTCTCTCTCTGCCCCTCCCCTGTCCATGTGCTCTCTCTCTCTCTCTGTATATATGTGTGTGTGTGTGTGTGTGTGTGTGTGTGTGTGTGTGTGTGTGTGTATCAAAAACAAATAAATAAACATTAAAAAAAAAAACACCCAGAAATTTAACTGTTCACAGTGGTGGAGGCCGTAAGTCCAAAATCAAAGTGTCAGCAGAGCATGGTCCCTTGGCTCTGGGAAGGAATCTGTTCTTTACCTCCTCCAGTTTCCAGTGACCATCAACATTCCTTGGCTGTGACCACAGCTCTCTCTGTTCTATCCTCACAATGTCTTCTCTCTCTTCACTTCTGTGCATTTTTCTTACAAGGATACCCATGATTACATTAAGGGCCCACATAGATAATTCAGGATAAGCTCTTTCTCTTAAGATGCTTGACTTAATCCTGTATTTTGCCATATAAAGTAATATTCACTCTTTTGCCAAATAAAGTGTGAGTTAAGAGAAAGTATATATTAGTCTCTGACCCTAGCTCCTGTCATGGAGCTCCTAAAATCCTTATAAATTTCTAAGCAATAACAGCACTAGGAATGTCTTTTGTTCTGCTGAGGCAACTATAAATTGGCTCCTGGATTAGGACTGGTTACCAGAAAGACTAAACCATGATTAGAAGCTTGCAATTTTCAACCCCACACTCCATTTTCCAGAGAGGGGAAAGAGGCTAGAAATAGTTAATAATTGATTGTGCCTACATGAAGAGGTCTCTATAAAATCCCTGTAGTAAGGGGTTCAGAAAACTTCCAGGTGGGTAAACACATTCAGAGTTTGCACCCCAACTCCATGGGGATGGAAACATTTGCACTTGGGATTAACCCAGACCTTGTCCTATGTATCTCTTCACTTGGCTGTTCATCTGTATCCTTTATCATATCCTTTAATACACTGGCAAACATAAGTAAGTGTTTTGCTGAGTTCTGTGGGTCACTCTAGCAAATAAATCAAACCTGAGGAAAGGTCATAGGAACCTCCAACGTGTAGCCAAATTGGACAGAAATTGTGGGTAACCTGGAGACTTTCTTCTTATAAATGCATCTGAAGTAGAGTGGCAGCAATCTTATGGAACTGAGCCCTTAACCTATGGGAACTGACGCTATCTCCAGGTAGAGAGTGTTGAAATTGAGTTGGATTATAGGACACTCTACTGGTATTACAGGGAGTGGCTTGGTGTGGGGAAAATCTCGACACATTTGGTTATCAGAAGTGTCAGAAGTGAAATGTTTTGTGTGAGTAATAAAGGAGGAATACAGGGAAGAAACACAGAGTAGGGGAGTTATTTCCTAGAAAGGAAAATAAAAAAAAATATTATTTTTTCTTCACATAAAGTGATATTTACAGGTTCTGGGGCTAGGGCATATGGATGTTTTTTAGGGAACCACCAATCATTCCACTATAGTGGCTAATTGAGGCAGGCAGCAGAGACCATTAAAGGTCTCCAGAAATTTAGAGCACTTCATAAGATCTCAATTCTGGGAAACTTGAGGGGGCTTACAGGATTTCAATAAATGAATTCAAGTAGATGAGATCAACAAGTGGTCACTGTGACAAGGAAACCCACATGACAGGATCTCCTCTGACAGGAGGAGAAGGTGTGGGCAGCTGATGGCTTAGGAGTCCTATCCATGGCCTATTTCCATTCCCAAAGGTAAGAGAAGTCCCAGGACAACAGATAAGACTCAGTGTGACTATTGGTTTTTAGGCATCTTGGAAAGGTTCCGGATTAGCTGACCTGTCAGTTGGCAGATGAACAAATGCCTCTGAAACTGATACTGCTGAGAAACACATTCAATGACGTAACATACACCTCGCAAGCTCCCCTTTGCATAGACTATCGGGGGCCGAAATGCTATAGAGCAAGTTGAGTTCTTCCAACTTACCTTAGCTATTTAACTTTAAAAACAATTTTAATGTTTATTTATTTTTTAGAGACAGAGCATGAGCGGGGGGGGGGGGGGGGGGGGGGAGGGGCAGAGAGAGAAGGAGACGCAGAATCCAAAGCAGGCTCCAGGCTCCGAGCTATCAGCACAGAGCCTGACTCAGGGCCCGAACCCACAGACCACGAGTTCATGGCCTGAGCCGAAGTCGGACGTTTAACCGACTGAGCCACCCAGGCGCCCCGCTATTTAATAAAGGAATATTTAAGTGATTTTCCAGTCATCATCAATACAGACACAAGGTTCTATTTTTCTTAGTACCAGAACCCCTGATCTTGAACTTAAGAAAATAGTCCAACTACCTTAAGATTGCTCATAACTAAATTCTACTACAATTCTGCATATGCCATTGTATGGCAAGGGTTAGCCCTGACCTAGGAGTTCAGATACCATGAGATTAGGAACACATCATTCCATCACCTATATATAAACACACTAAACTTTTGAGCTGCCCCTGCAGGGCCAGGTCTGGACAATGGAGTGCTGAGCCCAGAGTCAGGCAAAATTTTCAGAGGTTGCTAATGACATGTTCCTTAGTATCAGGCAGCCACCAGTGAGCTCTAAACCCTGGTACTATCAGCTAGAAAGTTCACAGAACCAGGAGAAAGTTCAGTGTACACACTCCTCAGAGAGAGGGGTCAGGATAAAAAACTGTTTCATGGACAGCTTTGTTTTGATTTTTTACAGAAACATTTTTTTTTCAACTCTTTAATGATTTCTAGACAAATTACTCAACATTTACTGAGTATAAATTTTAAACAATTGAATATGTCAGTAAAATTCTAAGTGGAAATAAAAAAGAAGCCACTCCATCTGTGAAACTGTGTCTTAAGAGATACAGGGAAATAAATATAATTCTACTACTTTTCTGAACAATTTAAATGATTTTAGACCATAGTGTTAAAACTCAGCAGACACAAATTGGGGTAGGTCATTGTCAAAATGCAGATACCAGGAATTCAACTCCAGAGTTTCTGAATCTGATTCAACAAGCACCCCCCAAGTAATTCTATTATAGGTGGTCCAGGAACCACATTTTGAAAAATACTTTCCTAAGGTAAATGGGTGCTAAAAAATTAACAGGAATTATTTGAGAAACATCTATTCATAATAAGACCATAACTGATATCAGTGTACCATAAACTGAAGTTGTTAATCAAACATGTCAGCTCAGGGATTTCAAACAACATATTTTTAATTTATTTTAAACATATCCTTTTTTATAATTTTTTAAATGTTTATTTATTTTTGAGAGAGGGAGAGAGGGAGAAAGAGTGGAGGGACAGAGAGAGAGGGAGACACAGAACTGGAAGTGGGCTCCAGGCTGTCAGCACAGAGCCCAACATGGGGCTTGAACTCATGAACTGTGAGATCATGACCTGAGCTGAAGTCAGAAGCTTAACCAACTGAGCCCCCAGGTACCCCTATCATAAACATATCCTTAATCTGGCAGATCCTTGATTTGGTTTTACTCCTTCCAAAGACTGCTTTTAAATCCTATATCCCTTTTACTCAGGGAGATTAACATCTTAAACATTTACAAAGGAAAAAAAATATTTAAACCTTTTTACTCATTGAAAAGCACATCTAGCTTATCTTAATTAATAGAAATGATAATTAATGAAAATGTGCTACAATGGTCTTCAACCCTCAACTTTTGTCTAATAAAAATTATCTGGTAAGGAACAGCCTATACACTTTACTGATCCTCTTCCAGTTGGTTCTTGTGTGCTGGTATTCCCCAATATTTCTCACATTCTGCACTATGATACATTTATCTATGAATGTCATCCACCCCATTAAACTACATCCTGTGGAATTAGGGTGATGGCACTCTCCATCCTTGTATATGGCCTCAAACACTGCCTTGAACAAGACTGGTATAAATAAAAGTTTATTAAGTTGTGAAATGGAATATGTTCTTTTTAATTATATACTCCATTTTATGTGCATATACGTGTATTTTTAAAAAAATCTATGTAAGTCTACCAATTTGTTTCCGGAAAGAAATTGTTTTCTAAAGAAGGAAAAATAAAAATGTATACAGGATACTGTCAAATTTTGAAAGAATCTCAGGCATATAGATGTAATCAGACAGTGATGAGTTCCTTTACAAAAGAGAAATGACTAAGATCCATTTGAAGTGGGAGGGTTGTGAAAAGTTGGGCTGGTCTAACCTTTGAGACTCACGCTACATCGGTAACATTACTGGTTACACGTAATTTCTCTATTTCTACAGGCCATGCAAATTTAATTAAAAGATACTGAATTTTCTCCTAGATAATTTCTGAGCTATTCATTCAAATTTGGAGTAGATAAGAGGTTCAGAATGGCCTGAGTGCAATGACAAATGTTAACTTATGCAAGAGCAACATCCTAAGAATAGTGATGATTTTGTAAAATACCCAAAAGAGATTTGCATATTTCAGATTCTTGAGTGGGGTACAAATGTCCATACATATGTGAAAACTATGAAATTTGGAAAAGGAGATACTCTATCTCTCTCTGAACTGATCCGGAAATAAAGTAGGGGAAAGAAAAGGCAAACTGTGTAAGGAGTGCTGAGGGTTCAGCAAGACATCTTTTATACACACTTTTGCCTAGAACTGGAAAAAAACCAAGCCTCCCTGCTACAATAAATCGTAGAACAAGAATCACAAAGCCAATCACTGTAATGGAAATGATTGTCCATTGTGATAAAAACAAGGATGGACCATGGCAAATTCAGATACAATTCTGATGATAGTACTGATAGCAAGAATTTTGCAAATAGTGTTCATTTATTACATGAACTTTAGCAATATTCTATATCTTAATTTTCCCCCATCATCTATACCTATTCATTAGGCAAATCATTTAAATCATATGTTTATGCACTATTGATATGTAAATAGTTATGTGTATATAGCATTGAACTGGTCATTATTCTGAAGTCTATGAACAGAAGTTATCTTTTTTTTTTAAATAAAGTTTATTTATTTATTCTGAGCAAGGTAGAGAGAAAGCACAAGAAGAGGAGGGATAGAAAGAGGGAGGGAGAGAATCCCAAGCAGGCTCCACGATCTTAGCTCAGAGCCAGATGCAGGGCTCAAACTCAGGAACCATGAGATCACGACCTGAGCTGAAATCAAGAGTTAGCCACTTAATGGACTAAGCCACCCAGGTGCCCCTATCTTTTTTTTTCTTTTTTTATCTGAGTTGACATTTAACTCAGTTCCATTTGAAGAAAGGTTGTCTTGCTTCATCTGTTAAATGAACTCCTATAAAATTACATGACACAAAATATACACTTCAGGAAAGAACCTGAGCTTGTTCAAACATCTGACCAATGCAGTCAAGCACTAAACATAGACAAGTCCTTTGTCCTGTATTGATTAAAACTGCAAACACTGACTCTTCTAAATAGAATATTCTTAGTCTCATAAGTAAGAGAGAAATAAATAACACCCAATACATATTACTTACAAAGTAAAGGAATAAATCAGGTTTTTATCCGAAAGATTTTTTTCTAATAAAATTCTCATTTAACATTATTATTCTCTTTGCAGTTTAAATTCTATAAATGACAAAAAAAGCAAAGAATATCATATATTCCACTGATTTCCTCTGTTTTTATGATATGCTTGACAATTTCATCAAAAAATCATCTGATAATTAACTAGTCAGTTTTTAGAATTTGATTTAGTTTTTATTAGAAAAACAATCACACAATCTAAGTTTATAACAAGGCATCTTTCCAGGGATTTTCAAGTTTCTATATGAATTCAACAGCCCCAACACAATGAAATGGTAAGGTATAGAAAGCACCTACCACAATGTCTGGCAGAGTGAGCAGTTAGGAATTGTTTGGTGCTCACTAAATGGCTGCTGGTGTATAATGGCAAGTAAGTGGTTGAGGTGGGAGGAGGTGATATAGGCAAGTGGTATATTTCTTTCTTAGCCTCCATGTTAATGTTTAAGATGTTCTTCTAAACGGAAGATGAGCAGACAGTAAAATAATTCCTACAGGAATCCAAACAATTATTCAGTGAAACATAAAGTAAATATAATCATTACTTAAAATATATCTGATAGGTCACTGGACATGACTAACTTATGCTTCTTTTAAAATTGCTTTTCTATTAGCATACTAAATTTTTATTTATAATAGGAACAGTGTAACTACTCTGTAAACTAGTCTAGATGCATGTGCATGAGAGAGAACACATATGTATGTTTTTTTTTAATTTCTTATAACTAAGGATTAATGTTAAAGACTTGAATCTAACAGATTTATCCATGTAGGGACTTTCCATTGGCATTATTTAATCACAATTAAATAGATAAGTGAAAATCACCATTTCTTTAGGGTGGCCTGGTCTACCTAATTCTTGTAATGTACTTGTTCTTTTGTATGGGAAAAACACTAGAATTTATACAGACAAAATAATTCTAGAGGATCATCAAATATGTAAAAATTCCAAAGAAATGCTTCTGATAAGTTTAAGGGTTTTTTTTTTTCCAAAAAATAAAAAAAAATAAAAATACATTACGGTAAAATAAGACTCTAGTCATTTTATGTAGAAAAAGATAGGATTCAGTAAGCAGAGAGGGAAACATTAGAGCCTGAGGTGCCTGGATGGGGAAAAACATGTATTTTGAAACAATTCTGAGAGTGTCTGCCCACAGTACACCTCCTTAGGCATAAGGTTCCTCTTACGAATGTAACAGACCCCACCTACTCCCCCTCAGGTTTCCTCTCAGGAATTTGACAAAAGACCTAAGTATGGCCCTAGACCACTCCTCATACAATGAAAACAAGCCAATCAGGCATGGACAACCCAGCACCTAAAGCTATCAAGCCAATAATGGTAGAATCTGAGAAAGAACAAGGGGAAAGTGGAGGGGGAGGGCTGACCAGAACCTTATAAAACAAGGACCCTCGCCAAGAATCCTGGGGCATTCAGTTTCGAATGTCCGTTCTCTGTAAAGAGAGCTTTCTTACTATTCTTCCTAATTTTACATTCTAATAAACTTTTGCCTGCTGCTCATTTTGTGTCCACCTCTTCATTCTTTGAAGCAGCGAGACAATGAATCCTGGGTATTGTGGTAAAAATCCTGCAACAATTTGTATTAACTATTTTTGAATTATTTTCTATATTCTTGAAGCTGTGGCATAGGAGTCCTTGCTGACCAGAGAGACTGCTCTTAGTGGGGGGGGGGGGGGGGGCTACCTAATGCCTATAGAAAACAAACTGCTTTCCTTCAGATCACGCCTTTCACATGCAAACAAACCAATCCAGAAACCAAACTTCAAAACATCTCTTCTATCTGGTTCTTAGATTCCAGGAGGTAATGTATTTCTTCCATAATCACCCATGGCCAGGCAAAAGAAACCTAGAGCAAGTACCTACAGTGTAGCTCACTGAAATTATTCAAAATCAATTCTAAACCTGCTTACACTGATTTCCCTTTCCTAAGGAAATCATATTAAAGGCTCCTGCCTATGCTTTTGCTTTCTGACCAAGACTGGTGCGTCCCAAAGTGACCCTGGATGGAATGCTATGCCTCCCATTTCCAGGTAGATCTGTAAGTACAAAATGTTTTCTTCATGATACTTATTTCTGTTTCTGTGTGTCTTACCATACCTGATTACAACAAATGTCAGGTACATACTACAATACCATTAATTAGGTAATTGAAGATATCATTTGAGGAACACACCTGTCAGGAGAGGCACAACACTCCTTCCAACATCAAAGAAAGATGTTTGGGAATTTCAGTGGTAGGATCCAGGATCATGTTGTGGGCATCAGGACAAGTTGTGAGTGAGTGTGGGACTGGCTTCTATACTAACAGTATGGAAAGGCTGGCCTTCCAGTGGGTAGAGATTCTCATTTGAGGTCCACTGGGAGTAGACAGAGAATCCCAGAGAACTCTGATGATATTTCTATTTGAGGTTTAACATTTTATGTCACATATTAGCTTGTAGAGAAGAGTTAGAACAGTTTGCCATGGAACTAATTTAGGTTTTAGTAGAGAAATAGAACAGAAGAGATTAAAAACAAAAATAAAAACTGGAGTTTAATCAGTGCTGAATATTTATACTCCTGTTTACCCATCCCATAATCACACTTTGGCTGCTTTATGAGTAAATTATATATTGTCAAACTCTTCCTTAAATTTTCTAGCAATTACAAACTAAAGAATACAATTTAACAAAATAGGGTAATAAGTTTGCTCATTGCTTATAGAGTATCCTTGTTTCTAGGCCCTTTCTGCAGACAGAGCTAGGAAACATATATGTGAATGATAACACATGCATATACACACACCTATACTTATTTTTATACCTACCCATAAAAAGCTTGCTGAATTTTTTTTTTAATTTGGGATAGTGTTAATTTATAAATTAAGGAGAACCTTAAATATTATTTTAATTAACAGATTAATTTTTCCATTTGTTCAACTCTATTTTTATGTACTTATTAGGTGTTTTCATAATTATCTTCATGTAGAAAAAAATAAATGGAAAATAATAGTATAAACATGTACCAACCATAAAAAGTTAAGGATGGGATTAACAGACAATGAATTTAATATTAGGTTAACTCTACGACTGGAAGAAGGAGCATCAGATGAAGAAGTAATATATGACCATCACTGCATTGTAATATTCTATTTTTTAATCTGGGTACTGAGAAGTGTTTATTACATTATCCTTTATGAAATTTTGACACAAAATATTATTTAATTTTTAAAAATATATAAATGAAAAAAAAATTAAACATTTTCTTAAATAACTTTTCTTAAGACTTAAGTTCTTTTAAGAAGTTGTAAATTCTTAGAACAAGTGAATGCTTCAAAAGTAGAAACCCTCCAATAGAGCTTTAAATTTCATTAAAGACAGAAGGTACCTAGACTCTTAGAAATTGCTGGAAAACCATAGAGGGCAACTGGTAAAGTACTGCAAATCATTTACTTGATTTCAGAGAAAGCAAGAAACAAGTTCTGAAAATGGAAGTATCAGCATGATTTTTCTCCCAAAGGGAAATAACATGAAGGGTCAGGAGAATACGTGGCTCTTTTTGTTGGGGTTGATTTTACAAGCATCCCTCTACCCGCCTATCCTGTTGCTGGCTCCACCTCCACAATCCAAGTAAATTGGTAGGTTGACTCATCAAAATAACTCATGCCAAAAAAATATTTCTCAGTGATTTGCCCTTGTTCCCCTCTTTAACAACAGAGACCCACTTAAAGTGCAATAGTCTGCACTTGTCCTCAGTAAATTCAATTACATTTCTTTCTGGCTACTTCAGCTGGCCATGATGATTGTAAATTATACCCTGCCCCCATCTTCCTGGC
Organism: Neofelis nebulosa; assembly: GCF_028018385.1. NCBI lineage: Eukaryota > Metazoa > Chordata > Mammalia > Carnivora > Felidae > Neofelis > Neofelis nebulosa. The sequence goes on along the minus strand of NC_080783.1, from coordinate 97,661,452 downwards.
TAATTTTCATCCCCACAATGTGAACTTGATGGGGATGCTTTGTTTTTTCCACTCCAAAGTTCTTTTAGCAAGGACCAAATTATAAACAGTGCTGTGTTATACACTTTTCAAAACCCTGTCTGTAGACAAAGTCTCAGCAACCCTCTGCACCTCACTTCTGGGATAACTAGTACCTGTTCATGCCCAAACCTCTGCTTTCTCATGAACTTCCAATATTCACTAAAACTGCCAAGATTGGTGATCGTCCTGAAAAACCTTCGTATGAAGTCCAATCTGTGTAGGTTTGAAAAATACAATAAAAAATATGCTGAATTATGAACTCCCAGAGTATTTTTTTCCTATGGATAACTGGAATGAGAAACTTTAAAAAATATTTGCTATCATTTTTCAAAATGATTATTTTAACTTTAAACATGTAAGAACTCATCTGCCCCCATCTTCCTTCAATTGCCTGGATGATTATGATGTAATTGCAGTTATAATTACAAAGGACTTCAATTCAATTTAATTTTAATTATTTAAAATTTGTAAACACTCCAGGAAAACCTCATTAAGCTGGCTGAACCAGCTCATTTGCAAAAGGGACCAAGGAGTCATCATTTACAATTATTCACATTACAACATCCATTCAACTCACACTAACCATTCTGATTAACTAGTAATCATACTCACTTGGGGTGAACAGCACTGGCAAAGCTTGTTATAGCTTTTAAAAAATGATTTGCAAAGCTGCATATATAAAGCAACCCCCACATTCAAAAACAGCCAGAACTTTGGCCTGTAAGCACACCGGAGGGTAAATAGAAAGATTCTCACAGAATACATGCATTTTAAAATATCTATGTGTAAAATTGATGTCTTGGAGTCCCTATCGATTCAGGTTTGTCTTTTTTTACTTTAAGATTACACGATCTGCACACCTTCCTCAGAGAAAGCACATCACTGTGATGTGAGGCTCACAGTCAATCAGGGGAGTGAGCCTAAGCCCTTGCATAAGCTGTGTTTAGAATTAAAGTGCCCTGCTGTAGGAGGGTAGGAGGGGGAGAGAGTGCTTGAGTACTAAGTGTAGGAAAACCCAGCTCAGTTGGAAGCCTAGATCTTTCAACCTCTCTGAGTCTCTCCTTAAAATAATCCAAATACGAGTAACTACTTCACAGAGTTTTGCGGAGGATTAAAGATGCCTGGCAAATAAATAGAAGATGTGCAATATGTATAGTTTATAACATTAAAAATGCAAAGCTAAGGGTTAGCGTTCTGTTACTTAGTTAACAGCTACTAACATTCTGGTGAATGATGTGTGTGAATATATTTTAACTAAAAAGGACTAAACTTTTCAGAAGCCATCATTGGTTAGCTTACTTATGAGAATTATAATAATTAGTGAATAAAGAATGTGGGTTATACAAAGCACACATGGATAATTTGCACAATAAAATGTTGTCCTAGAACACACATTTTCTAGACAATATGAGGATTCCTGAATAAAGATATTTATTAGGCAAATTAAAATCCCACCTGGTGATATAACACTCATATTGTCACATTTAACCAGATCTATTCTCATCTATTATTAAAATTTTGGCACTTCCTGCAGAGACTTGGCTAGAAATAGAATAATAACAATAATCACTCTTATTGCTCACTTTTACAAAGGGCTTTTAAATTTCTGAAATGATTTTAAGATCCACTGTTTGAGCTTGTCTCCACAACGATTTGTAGATTTTGAGCATGAGCAGATTTTACACAAGTGCACCAAACAATCAGTGGTCATGGCTGTTAAGTGGCAGAAAGATTGCCACTTTGGGATTGGGTATCATCTTTCTTGTGAATATTTCAGCCCTTTCCATAGTTACAAAATTAGGGCTCAATAGAGATGAGTTAATTGTGTGTAGCAGATTCAGTGGGCAAGAAGGAAGAAGACTTAAGAGAAAGGTTTTTTTGTTTGTTTTTGGTTTTTTTTTTTTTTCTCCCACTCACTGTATTTTCAGAGTATACAATGCAAAGCAGGCCTTTCAACTCTAAGATACACAAATATGCTATCAACAAATATTCTCACTTTATAAATGTTCAAAGTAGGTAATGGGCCAAGTCCTTTTAAGTACTGGTGCTATCTCTTGCACATTTTCTGAGTTGGCAAAGGAGCTCAGGCCCTCATACCCTTACTCCTGGATCTGTTACGTGGCTTTCCAGTGTACAGGTAAGAGAGGTAGGGGTGCTAAAGAACTTACACCCAGACCAGAAGAGAAAAGCAGTTGTTAGTATTTAATGAACCTCTCTCCATGTGGCTTCAGGCTACCAGGACACAGGCTCCCCCCACACCCTTAATCTTCTCCTCAGCTCTTCTACTGAAGAATTTGGCCTTCACGATGACAGGCTGTTTGGGGAGCTTTCCCTTTCCCAATACTTTGTAGTAGCCCGATCGCACCGCATCAGTGATAGGAGCAGCTCCAGTCTTGTTTTTGGCAGCATTTACCCGTGTCTGCTCACTGACCAAGGTCCACAGTTTATCAAGGCGAACAGTTGGGCAGAAGCTCTGGTTCCTTTTTAAGTGGTAATGCCTCATACCAACTTTTCCAAAGTAACCTGGATGATATTTGTCAAAGTTGATCCTGTGGTGATGCATGCCACCAGCATTACCCCGGCCTCCTGGGTGCTTCCGGTGCTTGCCAATGCGGCCGTGGCCATGGCTCACGTGGCCCCGAAGTTTCCGGGTCTTTCTCAGTCTGGATGGCATGTCGGCGGCCCAGAAGAAAGAGCTGTTTTTGGTTTTTTTTTAAAGAAAAACATAGTAATGGTAAGCTAGTTTGGGGAAAAGAGGGATGGTTTTATATGGGGGAGTTTAGGTGGGAAAAAAATAAATGTGTAACCTTTGCACCATTTGAACTCTGCATTGTGAAATATATATATATATATATATATATATATATATATATACGTATATATATATACACATATATATATGTGTGTGTATATATATATACGTATATATATATACACATATATATATGTGTGTGTATATATATATACGTATATATATATACACACACATATATATAATGGGATATTATTCAGCCATCAAAAAGAATGATATCTTGCCATTTGCAATGGTGTGGATGGAGGTGGAGTATATTATGCTAAGTCCATCAGAGAAAGACAAATATCATACGATTTCACTCATATATGGAATTTAAGAAACAAAAGGAACGAACATGGGGGCAAAAAAAAAAAAAGAAAGGCAAACCGTAACACAGACCCTTAACTACAGAGAACAAACTGAGGGTTGTTGGAGGCGGGGTGGCTGGGGGAATGGGCTAAATGGGTGATGAACATTAAGGAGGGCACTTGTGATGAGCACAGGATGTTGTATGTAAGTGATAAATCACTAAATTCTACTCCTGAAACCAGTATCACACTATATGTTAACTAACTAGAATTTAAATAAAACTTTAAAAAATTAAATCAGCATTTTACTGGATAATAGAATGTAATCTCTCTTATTTCCAAAATGAAAACCATGAAAAGATGCTAACACATTTTGCACTAAATCTACTTGGAGAAGCAACAACATTTTCCTGCATTCACTCAATTCATCCTGGAATATAATACATAAAATTGTAATTCAGAGCACATTATCTATGCTGCTATTTATTTTCTGAAACATTAGTCCTGTAATACTATTCTACATTTTTATATTAAAATATGTTCTGTAAGATTCATGCATTTATTCTCAGGGGAACTGGTCTATGTAAGTTTTGTAAAATGTCGACCAACTATTTGAATGAAGAACTGAACCAAAGATCATTGATACTCTTCATTTATCACTAACCAGGCTTTGATAGTTGAAAATATTTGTTAATCATTCTTTGCCTCAATTTTATCACCAAAAAGAAAGAGGAATAAAAGTGGTTGCTTTGAAATGTATGTGTGATTGCACACATTTGTGAAATTCTCTGAGATTTTCCAACGGAAATGCTATTGGAATCATTAAAATTTAGTGAACCTTGGGAATTTGAATCCTTTAATACTCCAAAGGTAAAGTAATCAGATTAATGGATTTTTTTTTCCTTGGTTAATCTTGTCAAGAGTCTAGGTTGTTCAAGATCAGATGTTTTCCACCTCTCTATTGAAAAAAAAACTGACTTGACGCCTTGAGTCAAGAAATAAAAGCCAGCTTCCTAATTATTCCCTCTGTGTGGTCCTCTGAGACTATAGCTGATCTGGGGTTAAACTTACTCTTTAGCTAATTAAACTCCTTTTTTGTTTTTAATTAAGCAGCCCTAACGACCTTCCTTTATGGACAGCTGGCTGCGCTATAATCAGAATAAGTTTCTTATATTTAACATGGGGTAGGTGAGTGATGACCAAAAGGGTCTTAAGAAACTGCTTTTAGTTTTACCAAATACAACCAATAGTGGGGAAGGGGTCAGGGAAGTGGGCTGGAGCAATTCCAAGACTGAAGTGGTCACAACCGAACAGGTGCAGGCTCGGCAAGGCCTGAGGACCTGGGAGGGATGTTCTGCCAGCATGCACAGCACGTCAAACCACGTCTGCAGCGTGTACCCTGAGCACCTCAAAGAATTAAAAGAGACCAGATGTATGGATTAAAGCCCATGACGAAACTGCCAATCCATTATTTTATAATGCACAGTGAATATCTAAAGAAATCAAGTCCTCCACTCCCCCTGAGGTGATTTCATTGTTTTAAAATATTCAAATGTACCTGCTCTAAGCTACCATCAATTTTTTCTGAAAATGAGGTCTAGAGAAACGTAGGCTTTCAGTATGTATTTGTGGAATATTGCATGGACGAATATAAATGAATAAATGAAAAAGCAAAAGATCATTTATGAACCCGATTCCATATCCTCATTCTGTAGATGAGAAAGGTGAGGTCTAGAAAGCTTAAATGAAATACCCACGCCCCCAGGTAGGTTTTTTCAATAAATCTTTACTGAAGACCTACTAGATGCCAAGCAAACTGGGGGCTATAAAGATGATCAAAGCTGCCTTTCTCCTGTGCAGATGGGCATATCCCTTTACAATGTTTGAGACAACCCATTCATCATTGGTTTCCAGCAGCTGTGCAAGTAACTTTCAGGTTCACAAGTCAGAGGCTTGAAAACATTGTTTTTACTTTTCATCAATGACAAAATAAACATTATTACACCAAGTCAGCTTCTTATTTCTCTGAATCCTGTGCAGTACCCAAATTAGGATTTCACATAGTAATCATTTACCAGGACCTCCCTCCATCTGGAGCCAGGCCACAGTTACTAGAGCATTCTTACTATAAAGCTAATGGTGGGCAATGATTATGAGGACAAAATGTTGGTTTTCCACCTTTCTAGAAAGGGATATGAAGGTGGAGGCCTGGGTGGGCAAGAGGAATGAAAAATGGAGGTTTTGCTGTTAAAAAGCATTTACATTTTACCTGAAGAAAAAAAATCTGTTTTCTTCCTTAAACTTGTGAACAATTTAATGTAAAACATTCAATACCATTATGTTAAGATAAGCCTCTTTGAACGAGTGAAAAAAAGAGAAAAGTTGCAAGAAGGCAATAATTAAACAGAATGTCAGAGAGAAACAGAATCAAAATCGTAAGAGTACTACTTTTTTTAAGTTTTTTTTTTTTTTAATTGAGATAGAGAGAGAGAGAGAGAGAGAGAGAGCGAGCGCTGGGGAGGGGCAAAGAGAGACAGAGAATCCCAAACAGGTTCCACACTGTCAGCACAGAGCCCAGGCTTGATCTCAAAAACTGAACTCTAAGACCATGAGATCATGACCTGAGCCAAAAATCAAGAGTCTGAAACTTAACCAACTGAGTTACTCAGGTGCCCCAAGAATACTACTGTATTCTTTCTGTGTTGAGGAATGAGAAACAGGAAAGAACAAAAATGTAGAAGAGAAAGGGAAGGGGGGGAAGCACAGTCTTGAGATAATTTTTAGTTCCTATTCACCTGAGCTATAATTTTCAGTGATAAGCCAATCCCCTGTTGTCCCACCTTCATGTGGTCAGCTGGCAAAGTATTCTTCATGGCTCTGTCTCTGCTCCAGTCCTAGGAGAGCTTTTATTCTAGAGTGGCTAGATCTAACAATGTATTCCTCCCCAAGCTGTAATTTTCAGGACAAAACGATACTGTCCAGAAAGCAAGATGGTGTCTACTTGAGTAATATAACTTATGGCTAGAAGGTTGCCATCTGTAGTCTAGTGACCCAGAATCCTCAGGAAAATCAAATGTTCCACATGAGTGGCAAATACAAACTCACATTCTAAGAAGGTGCTTGACACCCACTTGCCAACAATTCCACTCATAGCTCTCCTTTCAGCCTCTTGATTTTACAATAAAATTTTCCTTTCTGAAATATAGCTTGGCTATGGAAATAAATTTTAATTATATAAATTTGTAAGGTGACCTTTAAAAAACTCAAAGGTTAACTTTCTTTACTGTCTAAATCCTACTGTGCCACACACAGCCATGCAAATCAGCACCAGTCTAATCTGTTTCCCTTATGATTTCTACTCTCTTTGGCAGATTTTCATTTTGTTTTTTCAAGTCTAAGTTGCTTACGGGGGGGGGGGGGGGTAAGATTTCAAAGGAAGCTCCAGTTCCTGGTGTCTTCATGTAACTTTGGTTTTAGTTACTAAGGAAATACTTCTTTGCAGCAGCTACACTATAAATCCTTTAATTCCTCCTTCTCCTAATTCTTAAGTAATCCATTCAAACTGCAAAAGCAAATACTATGAAAGCATTCCATAGAACACAGAGCTTGCAACCGGCTATATATATATGCGTGTGTGTGTGTGTGTGTGTGTGTATAAATAATTTTAATTTAAATATATTTAAATCTCTCTATATAAATATATAAATATAAATAATTTTAATTGAAATATATTTAAAACTATACAATTTAAAATAATTTAAATATAATAAATTTTAAAAATAATATATATATAAAACTTCAAAATTTCATATTAATTTCCATTAGAAATTCAAATTCAAGTAGTCCATGCAGGGTAACTAGATGAATAGAGGCAGTGTATGATAGATAAAGTTAGTACATGCAACATAATCCTGCATTGTTTATCAGAATCAAGGAGGATGGCAAAATCAAGTCAGAGGCTGGCATAAAATTTAAGGCTAAAACTATCCGAGCTTGTAAGAAAACACAGGCGGCATTTAGTTATATACTAAATCTAAAATGCTTTGTTCCAAAATGTTTACTAACAAACTCAATTATTCCTTTCTCAAACAGTGACTGAGATCATACCTTGTCCAATAAAGTACTAGGAATAAAATGATATGTTACATCCCCTGCCCAAGAAGGAAGAGAACCTATACAGAAATAACCACAGAACAAAGAAAAATATGTTAAGGGCTAAAGAAAGACACAATATGCTATGACAGATGGATAAGAGGAGAATTTAATGCTGGTTGAGGTGTTGGGATAAGCTCTAATGTAAAGAGAGACATTCGTGCTGGGCCCTGTTACCAGTGGACCATGCCAAGATGGTGGCTGTGAGAAGACGTATTCCAAGCAAGAGCGCCAACACTGGGTATGTTTGCGAGTGTTGACGTAATGGCAAGTTGGCCCACTGTCCTAGAAGAGGTGGATAGATTGAAGCCACAACCAGGCCAAGGAATTAGAGTATTGAACTTCAATACAATGGCGATGGGTACAATTTCAGGTGTTTTTAGTAAGGCTGGAAATATAAAATAGTAAAACTAGAAAGTATTCTTTACAAGGTAGAATGACACATTCCCACTTTTATCAGATCTAACTTGGGGTTTCCTCATCTATTATACCTCCAGGAGACCGCCGTGTGTCATCATTCAGCAAAATAATGAGTTAAGTGTTGACATGTATTAAAGCTTTGGTCTTTCACCAGGTAAGCATTTTCATTTCATCACACAAAAATAAAAACTTGATGAAAACACCTATAAAACATCCCCACTAATATCTTAAATTGACACACTTTTTTTGTTTGATGACTCTGAATCATTTCTAATGATCTACCTACCAAAAGTCGATTTTAAAAATAATGCATTATAATTCAGAGAATGAAGTAGGGACTCAGGAGTGAGGAGTGGGGTTATCAAAAAAGGGCCAAGGTAGGGGAAGGCAGTTCTCATTTAAGAATCAGGGAGTATACAGATCCAAGGGTCACTAGGGAATTATAACGCAATCAACCAAAAGGGAAATGTGAATGAGTCACCCAACCAAAAGAGTACAAAACAATATCAAAGGTGATATAAAGAGTGAAGAACAGAAGGTTTTAAATAACAGCAAACAGCTTGAAGCACTTCATTTTTATCTTAAGGTATGGAATGTAGTAGGTCAGCCATATTGAAAAGGCCAGAGGAGGATATGCTAACAGATACCAGTTTATTTAAACATTAAAGAATTAAGATGCCATTTTATACAAATTCAAACAAAAAATAATATCAAAATAAAAGACATCATGGTTATAGTCGATTTAAGCTCTCAAATACACAGAGTGAAGATAAAATGACAATGTTGTGTGGCATTTATTGCATTATTTAATCTACCCAACAGTTATTCTCTCTCTCCAAGTCTCACAATAGCCAGATGCAGAGCTGCAGGAAAATATGACTTCCAGCAATGGTACTTTCTTTTTTTTTTTTTTTTTTTCCAGTGAGGGAGTCAAATGGAATTTTCCATCTGGCCAGTCTGGTTTTGAGGTTCACCTGCCTTCCTTATGGGGTGGGGGGTGGGGGTGGTTCATTTCTCCGTGAGCTTTAATAATAGGAACAGTAAGTATTTTCTTCTTAAGATCATTTGCAACACCTTAAGTTATTAAGATGCTATTAACCAATATGTAGATAGATGGACAGATAGAGAGACAGACAGGTAGGTAGGCAGATAGGTAAATAAATTCTATTCTTGCTACCCATCCTTCAATCTGTCCCTCTACCTACTTTCCTATTTTCCCCAGTTAATCAGATCATTCTTGAATCCCTAATATTAAACTATATTCTAGGCAGGAGAATTTCATGACTGAATCTTCTATCTGATGTGGATTCTCTTATCTGCACCATTTTTCTCTATGATCTTACCATCTGGAATATTTCATTTTTTATTTTTATTTTTTGCCTTTCTAGGACTATCCATAATCTCTCTATCCCTCAGTGGCCAGCTTACTTCTGGCCTCTTCATGAAAACTTCCTGAAAGGCAGTGTCTCTTCCCTGATTTCCTACACTCATTATCCCCACTGTAACAATTATACTCTATCATATATTAGTTTCAAATTATTCTACTATGTGATTCCATGCTCTTCTATAACTCTCCATTGCATCCAGAATGGTATCTGACAGTCTTTCAAAAGTACTTATTAATAGATAAATCCTAAAATTTCATTTTTTAAAAAAGTTAAGGGCTAAGTAAATAACCTGATTTGCTTCTCTTAAATATTAAGCCTTCAAGTATCTTTCTGTTTCATTTTCAATGAAGATTTCTTATAATTACATATCAAATGCTAAATAACAGTAGGTGTGAGAATTGTGCCTAACTAAATATGACCAGGGTAAAGACTATATGCATATCTTTTATCCTTTAAGTCAATAAGCACTTCTTAAGTGCATACTATTGATGACAAGCAGAAAAACTTTCCCTTGGATTTTTTTACAAAAAATGAATGTGCACATTTGACAAAAGCAAAACTCTTTTTTTTTTACATTTATTTATTTTTGAGAGACAGAGAGAGGCAGACCATAAGTGGAGGAGGGGCAGAGAGAGAGGGAGACACAGAATCCAAAGCAGATCAGACCCCAACGCGGGGCTTGAACTCACAAACCGTGACATCATGAAGCTGAAGTTGGATGCTTAAGCGACTGAGCCATCCAGGTACCCCCACAGCAAAACTTTTTTGAAGAAAGACTTACTTTCAGGCGATTTTGTTTAATTTTTTTTTAATTTTTTACTTTTTTGCAAATTGTGCTTAGGAATCTGTGGCTACAAAGCTGAAGAGTATAAGGGTGGTTGTTTTACGTTGCTCAAACTGGCAGCTTCTTGAGTATAAAACGATGAGGAGGACAGGGAAAGTCCCCTCACCAGCCAAATCAGCTGAGATAATCCAGTGATCACCATGAAAAATGACATATATTGCAGCCAGAGGACCCTACCCTCCCAGGACATGGTGAGATACCAAAATTGTTAACTCCAAAGAAATGCCTAAAAAAGTACATTCATTCTTCAGTGGGACTAAGAAAATCATCCCAGGAGCTAAACTTCAAACTACTTAAGATAAAGAATTACATTTAACAGCATAAATTTCAAAAATCAAAATTATGATATGATTGTAATATCTTACATATGTAATGACAAGTTCTTTTCTTTTGTAACTACAAATACAAAAACCAGTAGCAGGTGGTGGGTATCTTCTGGGAAAGGAAAAGATCAAACTTTCATGGAAGGCCTTTTTTGGGAAGGTTGATTTCAATTTTTTTAAACATTTATTCATTTTTTCAGAGACAAAGAGGGACAGAGTGTGAGCAGGGGAGGGACAGAGAGAGAGGGAGATACAGAATCTGAAGCAGGCTCCTGGCTCTGAGCTGTCAGCACAGAGCCCAACGTGGGGCTTGAACTCACAAACCGCGAGATCATGACCTGAGCCAAAGTTGGACACTTGACCAACTGAGCCACCCAGGCACCCCGGGAAGAGTTGATTTCAAAAGGAAAAGTGCTTTTCTGAAAAAGTCCTACAGAATATATCTATCATGACAGGTTGTTGTAGAGCAAAAACCCAGTTTATTCAAAATTCCAGGTATCACCAAATATAAACACCACGGAAGGAAAGGTTTCCAGTGCCACTAGATTTTATAGTTGCATGTTCCTGTATACATTTTCATGGACTAGACTGATCTAAATATAAGAGACTATCTTCTTTCCCGTTTCCTAGCTGTCCCTGAAATCTACTTTGCTGCCAGCTACAATCCTTCCCCGTTTTTATGTAAAAGCCATCAAGAGTCTACAGTAGTAAAATTGAATGGAGATTTCAAACATGGACCAATTTTCCTTTCTTATGACCTATGAAGATAAATGCACACACAGTTGTAAGGAATACAAGCTTTGCCCAAGATATACACTAGAATAAAGAGACATCATTCTTCTTTCTGGAGAGAACTGAAGATTTATTAGAAGACAGCAGGTCGGGCAGTCTTTCAAATATCTTATAATTTCGTTTGTGACATTCTTTCTTTCAGGGGCTTCATCATCCAGGCTTCTTTTCCCTCTCCTTGCTAGATTCAGAGGCAGCTTATAATCATGATAACTAACCCATCCACCATCCACGGAAAACCATGGGGATTGCCTGTACCTGTGAACCTGCAATTAAATAAAGGCACTGCATCTGTAACAACCATGGAGATGGAAAAAAGCAAAACTAGCTTCCAAGTCCTTGAATGCCAAAATATTCGAGAAAAGTAGTTTGAAAAAAATTTTTGCATTATTAAGACTGTCAAGAAATTGGATTTTACACTGGAGTAGATTCAAATTCAACCACTGTATCTGAGTGCTGTTCCAGGCACTGTCATTGAGGTACTTGTATATAAATTAGCTCATATGATCCTCAAAACCTTCTTAAGAGAGATTTAATCTGCATTCATAGTTAAGAAACTGACACTCAGAGAAGTGAGCCAGCCTGCTCAAGTCACAGAACCAGATGAAGAGCAGAGCTAAGACATGAACTCAGGTTTTAAGTACTCAGAGAGGACAGAATTAGAGAAACACATTGTCTGCTGGAACTTCCAAATCTCATCTTTGAATTTGTTGGGGAAAATGAAAATTAAGGAGTAGAAAAAGAGAGAGGAGTTTTCAGAGGAAGAAAGAAATCAGGCTTGTAATTGATCAAAGTCCTTCTCTTCCTGTAGGACTGAAGCTTTACTATTAGTACCTGGTGGCTTCTGGGCCACTAGATCTGTTCCATTTTAAGCAAACACCACCTAAACACCTTTCTCTGTCCTCCAACCATTAGGTGTCATGCACATTGATTCCTTGGGAAGTTCACAGAAAAACATACATCTTGCCTATCATGCAAAATATCATTCAAATCTTGCTGTTCTTCTGTTCTCTAAAATCCTTCTGATGAGCATTAAACATGAAATGTAAAAAGTTATAGAGATGGAACAAGCCAAGTGTTAGAAACAAACCCTAGGTGCGATGCTTTTGTAAGGAATTATAATGGCTAGGGAGAAACCATTAAAAATAAATTTAACATTCAAATTCCATCTCCACAGTGAAGACAAAAGGACCAATTACATATATTTGGTGTTATTTTGAGCTCTGGTTAAAGAGGAAATAGAGACCAAGGAAAAAGTTAATGTATCACTTTACAAGGTTGGTATCTATAACTTCTGTTAAATGAGGGATGAGGCAATGCTCTCTGGCAACATCACCTGGGTCAGGTAAGTGTATCTGCAGATTTGCAGTAGAGATATTAAGCAGAATTTTCAGAAGAATAGGGCAATGACTATTACTACAATGCCAAATGCACAACCTGAGATATGAAGACTCAGCATCATCTTGAGGAAATAAACATTTCTGTGTCCTTCAAATGAGCTACTCAATAGTTGTGAAAAACAAAGCAATCCTTTCAGGTAGAAATTCATCAATCATTCTGCTTCTTCTTGCAGAAGTACTGAGGTATGGGATCCGGTGGATGGCTTGAGATACGTTTTTAAGAGAAGGGCTACAGGTTTAAAAATATATTTAAAAGATAGTTCACATTTAATTTTATTTCTGGTGAGATTAATGTTCTACAACGTTGGATTAACTAAAATGCTCTGTGAAATAATTTGCTTGGTGAATCAATCTTTATAGTTCAACTGCTTACAAGGCTTACAAAGAAATCCTTATAAAACCAAAGAGTCAGTAAAAAGCACCCATAAATTGACTCACATAGAAAAAAAAAAGACTATATTACCAATATATTTATATCTAAATAACAGAGTAAGGATTTGAATATGTTAGAAACACTGTAATTGGTCCAATCTTTCCCTGGGTGTTCTCTTCCTACTTCAAAGTGGGGGCACTAGAACAGTCAGGCAAAACCCAGCTCCTATAAAAGGCAGCAGTATACATATTATTCCAGACAAGCAAAGCAAGGTTAATGCATTTCCCCCAAGAGAGACATCAGAGTGACTCTAGATTAATTAATCACAGCAGGAAGAAGCTGAGTGGCCAGAGATGTTGCTAAGTTGCCCCTATAGAATGGACCAAGAGGCGCTGGCTTCCTTAGGAATGAAATGGAGATGTGATTCCGAATGTCACGTTTTGGATTTATAATCAATAATTCTATTGTCAGATCATTTACAACAAATGTGTTTATTTAGCTGGCATTGACAGGAAACTCAATTTCTTATCTCTGAGCTATTTGAAGTTATATATATACGCTGCCAACATGCATTTATAAGTGCCGAATCTATCTGCAGTTTCTCTTTTTCTGCTAGGAAGAGTTCATATAGCTTACCAAAGAGCCTGACCAGATCATAAATCAAGGGGAAGCAATTTCTGATAACTGAATATGAGTTTCCTCTAAAGCTTTTATGTGACGAAAGTCTGAGGAGCTCTGTGACTAGCACAAAAGAAAACCCATCACAACCCCCCACCCCCATCAATTGCTGGCCTCTTTGTTCTAGAAAGCACAACCATAATCGGAAGGCTCTTTTCAGCACTGTGAAGCACATATGCCCTTAGAGTCAGGAAGGCCTCCGCCGCTTAACTTTCTTTCTGCTCACTGCTCTCCTCACATCCAATATAAGCTGAGCGGAGTGAGCTACTACCAACTTCTGACTCCTGCCCAAGATATGTTTTCAATTTGCAAGAAAACTCACACTACCTAATTTGTATATCTTGTGAGGGGAAACTGCTGACATTTGAGAACGAGGAAAAAGCCTTTAAGATCTGCTACAGGGCAAATGACAGTAAGTATAAGGAATACCTAACCAACCTGTTGCTCCTTTAGAACTGTCCATGGTCATTGCCAACAATGAGAACTTTCTAGGTGCCAGGCACCACCAAATCAAACTCAGCCTCAGTGACTCATGAATTAAGATTCCTATTTCATTTCCCTCCTAGCAGAGATGCTGAGGAAACGTGGAAGATGCTGACATCAACTTATGCTGCCCTACCTTATGCAGTCTGCGTCTTTGCCTGGATTTTCATTGCTAGCTATAAAACTATAAATGAGACACCATCAGGGAACTGAACTGGATATAAACAAATTTGCAATGCTTTACCAAGTTGCCTTCAGAGCTACCCCCCACCCTGCCCCACGCCCCTACCCCAAACAATAGTGATTACAACTGGGAGATAAAGCTTTAAGTACACTGATATTTTAAGTGCCGTTTTTTGTTTTATTACAGCTTTGCCTATGAGAAGAAATCTCTCTAAAAGGGGGCTTCTAACAATATAAAAATCACATATGTGCCAGAAAGAATGCTGAACTGAAAACCAAATTTGCTTCTAAGTAGATAATGCCACTTTTCCATGATTATACAACTGAAAGAACAGATTAAGAAAAACTGTTACAGAGTTTTTCTTTTACTGCAGCAAAACCATTTCAAAGAAAAGATAAACTCAGGGAACGATTACAAATGTTGTAAAAAGCCGAAGAAGGCTTGGTAAATAAGGAAGTTTTAAATTACTACTCACATAAAAATAAATGTTACTGTCCATCACTGCTCTGGGTAGGATACGCTTTGCATAAGGGATACTTAGATGCTAGAAGGAAGAACACCGAGAAGATTGTAATGCAAACTCCGCATTGTTTATGAGTTTCTTCGCCTTCTAATCTCTCTGAACAGAACCATTTAGTAACCACACCCATGACATTTTCTTTTATTTCAAATTCTGCCAGAACTTAAAAGTTCACTGAAGTAAATGGACTGGTCCATCTGAAGACATGGTGTTACTATCAACCTCCTTAGCATGTGACTAAAATCAGGGTGCTTCGAGGGGCTTTGCAACCAATGTTTTTACTGAGCAGCAACAGCCAAACTAGATTAAAATGAGGAGGACAATGAACAGTACTGTAGCCTCACCCTTATGCTGAATGTGTTGATTGCCACCAAATTATTAGAAGAGTGTTCTCTCATCTCCAGCCACCAGAGTAAGCAAAAAGGAAACATCTCATAAATCTACATTCTAACAGCCATACTTGTAATTTTTAAAAAGCTCAGATGGTAAAAACAGCTGTGAAAAACCTTTTTGTGTCTTTTTCTCCTTCAACTGAAATTGTTCCCTCTTGGGGCGCCCAGGGGGTTCAGTTGGTTAAGTGTCCAACTCTTGGCTTCAGCTCAGGTTACGATCTCACAGTTCGTGAGATCCCGTGCTTGAGATTCTCTCTATCCTTCCCGACTAATGCGTTCTCTCTTTCTCCCTCCCTCTCCCCCCGCCCCCCTCCCCCCCACATAAATAAACAAACAAACAAACTTAAAAATAAAGAAAATAAATTTAGGCTCTCTTTGTAAAAAAAAAAAAAGGAAACAATTTGTTCTCTCTTATAAGTTAGTTCACTATACGGAGGGATACAAAAACGTACTTTGGGGGAAAATGGTACAGTTGAAAGGTTACTGACTGGGCATCAGGACACCTGTCTAGGTACACTAGGTGGCCTCATGACCTTGGCCAAGCCACTGAGAGGTCACGTTCCTGAAAGTTGTAGGAGAATCTTGTTTGGTGGCTCATGTGTACTCAGGTGACATTACGAGATAATATGAATGTTTGGTAGAAAATTGTTTATACTGCTACAGTTCATGTAGATATCATTGATTCATTGTCCCTTCATCTTAATATGAACTGCTAGCTCCATTCACCCTTAATGTCAAGTAGTTGAATAAAAGAAATGTTTGAAGGTATATGTACACATGCTTGTGTATACATGTATTTTTCTCATATGCTTCAGTTAGATAATTAGAACTGAAGGAAGCATAACTGATGAACTAGAAAATTTAGTACAAATAAAGCAAGAGAAATCTGGAGCTTCAGTGCATCAATACAGTGAAAGACAAATTAAAGTCTTAATTACCAAACTGTAGAAGTTATTTAAAAATTATGATTCATGTTAAAAGAACTCACAATTGAAACAGCCTTGTCATCATATTTCCTTTTGTTTTCAATAAGTGTCCCCATTTCTTATCATACAGAAAACTGTCTTCTTTTTTATCCTTTAAATGCCTCTTCCAGTGCCACAATTAAATTCAAATCCATCACAGAAAGTATAAACTAAGTTCTCTGGATGAGATACATAAATAGATACTGCCAAAGGAACTCACTTAAGAGAATCCACCAAAGCAGAGAAAGTACATTTGTTTCCAAGTCATCCTACGCACATTCTCTGTCTCCCCGCTCTCTTTCTGCCCTCCACTCACACATTCCCTTATACACACATACGCTCATAGATGGAAAACAATGCAGACCTGGAATGTCACATGCTATACGTTTCATTATTCTGAATAAGAACAAATTCATTTTCCATGCAATTAAAAGGAAATGCCATACATCCCTTCACATGTAAAATCCTGTTGTGTATTTATTCTGGTCTCAGAAACATCAGACTAAACATTCTGCAATAATTGTTGAAATGGTTGGGGTAGGAGCGGGGAGGATAGGGAAGAAAAGGGAAATATTAATATCAGAGATAGCCTCTATAAGAACCCTCACTGGTATGGGACACTGTAGTGGAATCTATTTTTTCTAGAGTGTTTACCTCAATTTAAGTGGAACAGTGGCAAGTTTTAATTTTAAACAAGTTCTGACTTAGGAATTACTCCATTCAAGTATTTTTCTGAGTCCCTGGGGGAAAAGAACACCCAAATTTGGGAAAATTAAGGGAATCAAATGCCATTTTGTGCAGCTAATATTCAATATGATTTTTAAGGTGTGACATCATTTTATTATAAGTTAGAAGCTTCCCATCCATATTCTGGGATTTTATTATCCTTCATGTAAACTCCAGTTCTATATGTTCAATAGCTTATAAGACATTCTAACACAAGCTAATGCCACTTAAATTTAGTATATTCAAAACAGGAGACAGTATTTCTCAGTCTGCCATCAAGAAAATAGGCAACCAAAATCACAATTACTTAGGCATGAAGTTTGCTGGAGTCTAGCCTCTAAAAAATGAACAAAAGGAATCCAGAATCATGTAAAAATGGGAGTAGACACAGCTGATTAGGTTTTAGAGCTAACCTTAGCAGGAGGAGCCAAGAGTCAAGTGTGCAGGTACTCGAAGGGGTTGTCACCCCTTCACCTGGTTCCACCCAGTAGAGTGGATGGGAGGTCTAAGCACCAGGAGATACTCAAAGTCAAATGGGAGGTGACATACTCATTCAAAGAAGAATGCCTCCCAGCAGCTGGAAGTATAAAAGCGAGTTTCAACCTGAGTAGAGGCTGTGTAGGATCAGTTAGGTTGCAAGGGCCTTAGCAGGCCAGGCTGCTTTATAGGGCAGCATTTTGGGCTCTGTTCACTGAAGAGTTTAAAAGATTATTTCCCTAGGAAACAGACTTTGAGACAAAGATTAATATGCAGGAAACTTATTGGAGGGGAGTGCTTAACAGTAGGATTTAGTAAAAGTAACTCTAAAGCCAGACTAATCCCACAGAATTGCCACCAATTAGAGTGATGTGACCAGGCCTTTATGTTCCTCATGAAGTAGTCATTGCATGTGGGCCGACCCTGAGAAGAATCATGAACTTGGGTAGGATGTCTTTCTTCACATGATGGAGATTCCCAGAGAGGGATCCATCCATACTCCCAGTAGTTGCAGGAAGGACTAGGAAGTCCTGATGGGGAAGGGTCTGGAGAGTGCATCTCAGCAGTCACTACAGGTATTCAGCTGGCAGCTGAGGTAGAAATCTACTGGGAAAGGTGGGGTTTAAGGTTACCTGAATCTTTGTAGGCATACCAGTGCTGAGAGCCACTCAGATATACAAAGCCTATACTTTGGGACCAGCAAGACAGAGCTACACAGGTCCTTCCTGCTTCCCTTCAGAGCCACTGAGAAATTGTCTTCTTAAAATATAAATCCTCCTGGTCTTTGGATGATCAATTGTTTTATGTCATCTGCATTGCTCTAGTCACAGTAATAGTATTAAGATGGCCATCGCCTGAATATACTGTTGGGGGTTTGAAGAAAAGGAAGTGAATGGCAATGGGCAATGCCATCCTGCTTAAATCCAGTACCCCAGGCAAATGTAACAAGGGCCCCCTTCTGGACGTCGGTTCATAGATTGGTTCCCTGATCAATGTTGGGACTGTTAGAACAGTAACTCCAACTCTTCCCCCAACAACAAAATGAAGAAAAGTTAAAACCACTGTGTGAGGAATTATCTGACTTCATGCAAGTCACTGGTGTCTGGGTGAGGACTGAAATAGTGGGCCACACAGAGGGGTCTGTACCATGACACTGCTTGCTCATTAGTGACTTACCTGTCACCCAAGGTGTCTGAAACAGGCTTCACAAATGGCCAAAGATTTCAGAATATAGATATACAGGAAATACTCTTTTCTAAAGGTTCAGCTGACACATTTGTAACTAAGCCAAAGATACAACATGAGTGAACCTTAAAAGCCAGTTAGGGATGAATGCAAATATGAATTAAATTCAAAGTTTGAAATCAGGAATTCTACAGTTGTAGATTATAGTTTTCTGCTGCTTACTCAGTCGGATAATACACATAAACTATGACACTGTGTTACAAAACTGTGCCTCAAGGACTAAGCAATACAGATTTCGGGGACCAACATTACATGGTGAGGTATTCATGATTCACAGAGAAGTTGAAAATTCAATGCCTTGAGATCTTTCTATATAGATCCCTTCCAGTCCAAGTAGAAAATAACTTACAAATGTAAAGCACTGAGACATAAAATTCTGTTATTCTTTTTTCTTCCATTTTTTTTTTTAATTTTTTTTTTCAACGTTTATTTATTTTTGGGACAGAGAGAGACAGAGCATGAACGGGGGAAGGGGCAGAGAGAGAGGGAGACACAGAATCGGAAACAGGCTCCAGGCTCTGAGCCGTCAGCCCAGAGCCTGATGCGGGGCTCGAACTCACGGACCGCGAGATCGTGACCTGGCTGAAGTTGGACGCTTAACCGACTGCGCCACCCAGGCGCCCCAAAATTCTGTTATTCTATATATCTTATTTTAGTTCCTTTCTAAGCCCACTTGCTAAATCATTTCCTTCTTTGGGGATATCTTGGACCCCTTTCAGATCCCAAATCTACTCTTTCTGTTCCCCACCTGCCCAGAGATGACCACTAAAGGAGATAACGTTCTGATGTGGTCACCTTCCCATGCTGCACACTTTTTCTTCTCATTTCCAATCAAAATCTTTTATTTCATTCCACCAAGGACCTTCTCCCTATTAGGCAATTGATGAAATAATAAAAACTAGGTAATGATAGCCATTGTTACCTAATGGGGTATCCACCCCAGATATAGACAGATACTGAAGTTTTATTCATCAGCTTTTTAAGCGCTATTATTGCACAGCAAAGTATGAAAAAAATGATAATATTACAGTAAGGCCTGCAGTTTCCTTCCAGCCCCATAAGATGGTGGGTTTGCTGAGGCTGGGTAAAATGGGAATAGTTTACAAGGTAGTTGCTTGACAGTGACTGCGTGAATGAAGGCAGAAAAAAGGTACATGTGATTTACAGACAATAATAGATTAACAATTTAGAGTAATGGTAGGAATAAAAGTCTAGCACCTTATAATTAGAGAAGTTACTCAGTAAATATTTATAAATTTCATTGATTCATTCCACAAATATATGCTCTATTTGGAATCTAGTATTTGCTGTTCAGTAGGTACCTTTAATTATGTATTTCCAAAGTGATCATTTGTGGCTGAAATTTCAACAGTATGACAGGTATGTAAGAAAGCATATTTGTACAGAGAAACCTTTGCAATGTAATTAATATCACCTTGCATATATGGCTATTAGAACTAGAGATGAACCAACCTGGCAAATTCGGACACTGATATTTACATATTGAGTTTGTCAATGAGGAAGAAAAAAAAGGACATTTCAGTGTGCGTTTATCATTTCCTTTTGTAAAAGGTGATATGAGAACACTGTCTCCTTACTTAATGAAAAATACAATTAGCACACTCAAGGCTGTTAAGGAGAATTACCATGTAAGGATAATGAATGGAAACTAAAGAAAGACTAAATTAAAACAGGATGATATAGCTAATGAAATACGCCTTGCCCACTAGGCCAACAGATCCTTCTCATCCAAACTCTGGATCAATTTTTAGGTAGGGCTGGTTATAGGAAGGGAGTCTTAGTACCCACTCCCCAGAAGAGAGAATTTCACATCAATCTACCTATACCCAAGAGAAGAGGGCAAGGAAATTTTACCTACATCTTCTCTCCAGTGTACCTGAGGACTAACTTCTCGGTTCCCATTTCCTAAAGAGTCTCTTTCACAAATTCATGGAGTTAGAAATGCTCACCACCTTGCTGCCATTCTAGACTCCACAGGAAACCTGGATACCTTAAGGAATGAATGGCTCTTTCTCAAGTCACTGCTACTTGAGGCCTCAGCATAATAAACCAAAGAAAAATTCATGCAATAACTGCCAAATTCATATACCATACAGTTTTACTGGAGACGTGTGTGTGTGCATGTGCATGCACATCCACTTGTATAAGGCAGCTTATTTTCTAGAATATGTACCCATAATATATACAGTTTTCAAAACTATGTATGTATAGTTTTCAAAAATCTTGCTTTTGTAGACATTACGTGAGTATCCAACCTCAAGACTACTTACTAATCTTAACAGTTTAGTGGTTTAAATGTACATGAAAAGTCACCTCAGCAATTATAATTCTCACATCCATTAACTACTTCAGGGACAAACTAATGGAATAAAACTTTAGCCATAAGAAAGACAAAAAAATGACACTAAAGAAGCAAAAGGAGCATAACTATTCATTTCCAGAAAGTTTTAACTGTAGACTAATCATATTGATGGGGAGCAACAGAAGAGTTAAAAAGGTGTGAATTGCAGAAAAAGAAGGCACTATCAGAGTTATGTTAACTGCAGCATTATCTATAATAACCAAGGTATAAAGGCAACCTCAGTGTCCATTGATAGATAAATGGATAAGAAAATATATAGTGTACACAGTGTGCACACACATGCACACATGCACTGGCATATTATTCATTCATAAAAAAGGATGAAATCTTGCCATTTGTGACAGCATGGATGGACCTAGAAGGTATCATGCTAAGTGAAGTAAGTCTGGCCAATAAAGAAAAATACCATGTGATTTTACTTATATGTGGAATCCAAAAACAAAGCAAATGAACAAACAAAAAAAAAAAAGAAAAAAAAAAGAAAAACAGATTCATAAACATAGAGAACAAACTGGCGGTTTCCAGAGGGAAGAGGGGTGGGAGATGGAAAAAAAAAACAGGTGAAAGTGATGAAGAGGTAGAAACTTCCAGTTACAAAATAAGTACCTCACAGAAAAGTACAGCATGCCAAATATAGTTAATAATATTGTATGTCAACTACACTTAAATTTTCAAAAAACCTATTAGAATATTTTTTTAAACAGAAGGAAGATCTACAATTGGATTACAGTGGCCTCATGTACCAGGAATAGTGGAATGCCTATAGAGGAAGATGTCACTCTATTACCCTTACCAGTGAAATTCTACTTAACAGAAATCAGAGAAAATTCATGAGGCTGGGAAGTCCTCTGATTTGCTAAGATGCTCTGAGTACAGAACCATGGGAGGCCTCTTATTCCTTCTGAGCCTCAGTATTCTTAGGCACAAATAAAATCCAACCCTCTTGCCAGTGATCTTAAAGCTATACTCGTTGAGTTCTGAAATTCAGCAAAAAAATATTAATACATTCCAGGATATCATATGCTTTGAAAGGGAGAGACAGGAAGATAATTAACATTTCCTAAGAGCCTCCTATATAAAGACACACTAGCACCATGGATAAAAGCAGAGGCTCAGAGCCAGACTGATGGTTTCTGATCTCACCTCTACCATTCACCAGTTCATTCATAGAGTGTTCTATGTATCAAATGAAGTAATACCATTGCATAGCATAGTAAGTGCTCATTACGAGTTAGCTATTGTTTTGCTACTCTGTGCTGGATCCTTTCTTACATGTTCATGTCCTCTCTTGCTTCAGTTATTTGCTGTGTTTTTCTGTTTCCCTAGATTCTTCTAATTCCCCTCATCTTTCTCCCTCCTGCCTTCCTTTCTTATGCCCTCTCAACATGTCACCATTTCCAGGAAGTACTGCGTGACCTCTCCAGATTGAAACAGGAGCCCTCACACTCCCATCTCACCATGAACTCCCACCATGTGTCTAACTGTAGACAACTTGAGAACAACATCCATCCCCAGGGTTCAACCCAATGCCAGGCATTTACAAGGACTCCACACTTACTGGATTAATATGTTCCTTTGCTGAATCCCTATGATAGCCCTACAAAATAGAAATACTACTATTTCCATTTTACAGTTGAAATATATGAGGAACACAAGACTGAGAGGTTTGAAGTAAAGATCCAAAGAACACATTACTAGTAAAAGCAGGTTCCAGGATATGAAAAACATCTGTCTGAATCCATAGCTCATGCTTTTTCCTGAGTCTACCCTCCACGTGAATGTGACATTATGGATTTAATGAGAGACTAATTTACAAAAGTGAATCTGTGCCTAAAATGACAAGCAAAGCACACAGGTTTGGTATAAATTATCAGCCTGGTTTCACTAAGGGAGATGTGCCAGCGAAATATCATCTTTAGAACGGCCTTCTCAAAGTGTGGTTCTTGGACCAGGAGCATCAGCATAATCTGGGAACTTGTTATAAATGCAAATTATTGGGCAACACCCCAGAACCAATGAATCAGAAATTCTGGGGTAGGCCCTGGCAGTCTGTATTTAATGGGTCTTCCATGTGATTTGAATGCTCAAGTTTGAAAATCACCTGTTTCAGGTATGTTCATTCATTGATAGGTACTCCTCTACTTCATATGCACAACCAGTGTAGAAGCGGGATGTTTGCAGGTTGATACAGGTCTGTAACTCTTTCACTTAGTTATAAGCCAACAACATAGCCAAACTTTCCACTGAAATCTTAAATACAATGAAATATATTAGGGGTGTTATGCAATTTATTTTGAGAAGATGATGCCATTAATTATTATTAACAGGCACTTTTAAAATAGAGTTTTGTTTTTCAAGAATCCCAACATTCTACTCATTCCAATTCCATATCATTAGGTTCTTAATTATGGCACATTAAGTGTCATTTTTAATTCACTGGTGAATATTTATTGAGCAACTGTCAGCCAGAACTTCTCTACAAAATGGGATATGACGCCAACTAAACAATGTCCATGCCCAGAGTTTATGGTTAAAAGCACTCTAATAGCAAACCAGTATGGCAATCAATGGTGTTTCAAATGCAAATTTTTGCTTGTGAAATATTAAATATGCTTAAAAATTAAACTATCAAGTCATGTTCAAGAACCACTATGTCTATAGCATTTTAAGCATCTACTCCCTCTCTCTCTGCCCTGCCCCCATTTGTACTCTGTCTCTCTCAAAATAAATAAACATTAAAAAAAACTTTAGAACAAGGGGGAGGCACCTGGGTGGCTCAGTTAAGTGTCCAACTTCAGCTCAGGTCATGATCTCACAGTCTGTGACTTCGAGCCCTGCGTCGGGCCCTATGCTGACACCTCAGAGCCTGGAGCCTGCTTCAGATTCTGTGTCTCCCTCTTTCTCTGCCCTTCCCCCACTTGGACTCTGTCTCTGTCTCTCAAAAATACATATTAAAATTTTTTTTAATAAAAAAAGAATCCTTACAAAACTGACAGAATCCTCAAAATATTTACTTAAAACCCAGTTAAGGCTTCCAATTCTAAGATGCAGTAAGCATACTATCTATCTCACTGATCACAATAAAAAAGATAACTGAATAGAATACATATAACACCTATTTGAAAACTCTGAAAAGTTAAAAAAGAACAGGTGGATCAGAACTCAAGGAATCACTCATTAGGCAATGGAATTCTTGTTACTTTTTTCTTTCTAGATTTTTGGTCTAGACTTGAAGACAGCCCCAATTCTCAAATTGTAGAACAGCTATGAGCAGAAAAATGTCCAAAAGAAAGCATCACTTTTTGGCCAGAAGACAAAGAAGGAGGACATTAGTCAACAAGTATCTATAAAAGTCACTCTCCTCTCCTTTTCTCCCCTCCTCTCCCTCTTCTTTCCTTTCCTGTTAATTTCCCAGCCACATACTGAGTAGAGCCCTGATAATGAAGATGTGCTCATGCCAGGGAAGCAAGCATTCACATACTTAAAACTCTAGAAGAAAATGTCTATGGCTCCTCTGAAAGGGGGTCTTCATGGTCAGAAGAGTGTACAGAAATTCCCCATTATTTTTTTCCTCCTATTTTGTAACAAAAGTTGACTCATTTGTGAAAGCCATACAACAGTACAGATAGGGTGAAATCTAGCTTTGTGGCTAGGGCAGGGAAAGGGATACCCTGAGAGCTAGAAAGTATTGGGAAAATCACAGAGAAGAAGGTGAAGACAATGTATACCTATTATACCCAGTATAAAGTCCCTGGCTCACTCCCAACATACGCATATTTTGAATTAGCCTAAAAAAGCACATCACGAGATCTAATAACTAAATCAGAATGTAGACTACTGCCCAAGCCCCAGATGGATGCCAGCTTGGTGCATGTGCTGGACAGGTCTGAAGAGTACCACAGAAGTTCTGAAGGCTGCTAGAACCACAATTCACAAAAGGAAAGATGGGGCTCATGATCTAAGCCTAGTTAGACTGACTGCTTACTAAAACAAAAAGAACCAACATTCATCAAAAGACTTCAACAGAACACAAAGTCTCATCATAAGCAAAATGCCCAAGTTAATCCAAAGTAATTTAGCATACAAAAAAATTAGAAAAAATTGACTCTCAAGGGGAAGAAAAAAATGGATAGAAACCATTCCTAAAATTATGCTGTTAAAATTTCCAGCCAATGAATTTAAGCCGTCTCTTATAATCATGCTCCACAAAATAGGGACAAGCACTCTTTTGTTTTTTGTTTGTTTTAATTTTAGTTATTTAACATACAGTGTAATATCGGTTTCAGGAGTAGATTTCAGTGATTCATCATTTACATGCAACACTCAGAGCTCATCACAACAAGCGCCCTCCTTAATACCCATCACTTATCTAGCCCATCAACCCACCCACCTCCCTCCATCAACCCTAAGTCCGTTCTCTATAATTAACAGTGTCTTGTGGTTTGGTTCCATCTCTCTTTTCTCCCTTCTTAATTTTATATTAAGTTTTTTTTTTTAATTTTAAAAGACAAACACTCTTGAGATGAATGAAAAGATAGAATTTTCATAAAAGAAAAATATATGTAGTGATACAAATAGAAATTGAGATATTAAAATTTTATTTTAGTTTATTTTCCAATGAGAAATAATTTGAGCTAAATTTTATTTTATTTTTTAATATAATTTATTGTAAAATTGGCTTCCATACAATACCCAGTGCTCGTTCCAACAAGTGCCCTCCTCAATGCCCATCACCCACTTTCCCCTCTCCCCCTGCCATCAACCCTCAGTTTGTTCTCTGTACTTAAGAGTGTCTTATTGGGGTGCCTGGGTGGCTCAGTCAGTTGGGCGTCTGACTTCAGCTCAGGGCATGATCTCACAGTTTGTGAGTTCAAGCCCCACGTCAGGTTCTGTGCTGATAGCTCAGAGCCTGGAGCCTGCTTTGGATTCTCTGTCTCCCTCTCTCTCTGCCCCTCCCCTGCTCATTCTCTGTCTCTCTGTCTCAAAAATAAATAAAACATTAAAAAAATTTAAAAAAGAGTGTCTTATGGTTTGCCTCCCTCCCTCCCTCTCTGTTTGTAACCTTTTTTCCTCCTTCCCTTCTCCCATAGTCTTCTGTTAAGTTTCTCATGATCCACATATAAGTGACAACATATGGTATCTGTCTTTCTCTGACTAACTTATTTCACTTAGCATAACACCCTCCATGTTGCTGCAAAGGGCATGATTTCATTCTTTCTCATTGCCAAGTAGTATTCCATTGCATATGTAAACCACATCCACTCATCAGCTGATGGACATTTAGGCTCTTTCCATAATTTGGCTATTATTGAAAGTGCTGCTATAAAAATTGGGTACATGTGCCCCTATGCATCAGCACTCCTGTATACCTTGAGTAAATTCCTAGCAGTGCTAATGCTGGGTGTTAGGGTAGACCTGTTTTTAAATTTTTGAGGAACCTCCACACTGTTTTCCAGAGCAGCAGCACAAGATTGCATTCCCCCCTACAGTGCAAGAGGGTTCCCATTTCTCCACATCCTTGTCAACATCTGTTGTTTCTTGAATTGTTCATTTTAGACACTCTGACCGGTGTGAGGTGGTATCTCAATGTGGTTTTGATTTGTATTTCCCTGATGAGGAGTGACGTTGAGCATCATTTCACGTGTATGTTGGCCATCTGGATGTCTTCTTTGGAATGGTGTCTTTTCATGTCTTCTGCCCATTTCTTCACTGGATTATTTGTCTTTTGGGTATGGAGTTTGGTGAGCTCTTTATAGGTTTTGGATACTAGCCCTTTATCTGATATGTCATTTGCAAATATCTTTTCCCATTCCGTTGGTTGCCTTTTAGTTTTGTTGACTGGTTCCTTTGCTGTGCAGAAGTTTTTTTTTTGTTTGTTTGTTTGTGTTTTTGTTTTTTTTT
This sequence comes from Neofelis nebulosa, assembly GCF_028018385.1. Taxonomy (NCBI): domain Eukaryota; kingdom Metazoa; phylum Chordata; class Mammalia; order Carnivora; family Felidae; genus Neofelis; species Neofelis nebulosa. Next base: position 97,634,647 of record NC_080783.1, on the reverse strand, counting down.
ATCTTAATGAGATCCCAATAGTTCATTTTTGCTTTTAATTCCCTTGCCTTCAGAGATGTGTCAAGTAAGAAATTGCTGCAGCTGAGATCAAAGAGGTTGTTGCCAGCTTTCTCCTCTAGGGTTTTGATGGTTTCCTGTCTCACTTTCAGGTCTTTCATCCATTTTGAGTTTATTATTTTAAATTATTTTTATTAAATAATTTAAATTTAATTTATTTTAAATTTATTTTAATAAATTAAACTTGAAATTCACTATTCAGGGTTAGTAGCAGAATAGAGACAGTTGAAGAAGGAATCTGAGAATTTGAAGATAAATAGAAAGTATTTTAAGTAAACAAGGACAAAGATAATATACACAGAGACCAAAGGAACCATATCCAAATGTCTAACATTCATGTCATTGAAAATTGAACTTGAATGTCTAATATTCAAGTCATGGAAAAATAAGAGAAAAAAATGAAAGAGAAAAAAAAATTTGAACAAATAATGGCTGAAAACTTCCCAAATTTGATAGAAGACATAAACTGGAAGGTTTAAGAAGCTCAGTGAATAAGACACTAAAAAAAAAAAAAAAACAATGATAAACAAGAAATCTTGAAAGTAGCCAGAAGAAAACACCACATGATATATATGAATGATTTAATAATTGGAATAAAGTGAAAATTTCTAATCAGAAATCATGGAGGTCAAAAGTGGAATTATATTTTTAAAGTGCTGAAAGAAAATAACTGAAATAAAGTAATTCTGTCAACATAGAGTTCTTTATATAATGAAAATATCCTTCAGGAACGAAGGTAAAGTAAAGGCATTCTCATATTAAGAAAGATAAAAGGAATTCATGGGCACCATAGCTGTTCTAAAACAGACGGGCATTGAGGAGGGTACCTGTTTGGATGAGCACTAGGTGTTATATGGAAACCAATTTGACAATAAATTTCATTAAAAAATAAATAAATAAAAAATAAAATAAAAGAGATGCTAACAGAATTTTTTCAGGAAGAAGGGAGATGATGCCAGAATGAAATCTGGAATTTCAAGAAAGAAGGAAGAGCAAATGAAATGTTAAATATCTGGATAAATATATTATTATTATTTCTCCTCTTAAGTTCTTGGAAATATGCATGACTATTGAAAGTGAAAAAAAAAACACTTTGTCTACTGGGGTTTTCAATGAAGGTACATCTACGTGTAATAACTACCTAAATACTACTTTGTACCAAAGGCTGACCCATTTGTGGAAAGGATGAAACAGTGCAAGTAGGTTAAAATCCAGTTTTGTGCCCAGAACCAAGGAAAGGCACACCCTGAGAGTTAGAAAGTATTGAGAAGAAGGTCAAGAAAATATAAAATACAAAGAGACCTATAGGGCTGAAGATTTCTATGTTCTACTTAGGGAGTTAAAATATTAACTCTGAGTACACTATGAAAAATTAGGTATGCATATTGTGATCCTTAGAGCTATCACTATAAAATCTATACAGGAATATATGTGAAAAACAACAGACAAATTAAAAAAAAAATGAGAAAACAGAAAGTCACTTTTAAAAAAATTTTTTTTAACGTTTATTTATTTTTGAGACAGAGCATGAACAGAGGAGGGGCAGAGAGAGAGGGAGACACAGAATCTGAAACAGGCTCCAGGCTCTGAGCGGTCAGCACAGAGCCCGACGCGGGGCTCGAACTCACGGACCGTGAGATCATGACCTGAGCCGAAGTCAGACGCTTAACCGACCAAGCCACCCAGGCGCCCCCGGAAAGTCACTAAGAGAAGATATGAGCAACATTATCAACCAACTGGAACTATCTTGCATATCTAGATCACTGTAACCAGCACACATGGAACAGTCACCAAGATAGCACACATCCTTAGTCATAAAGCAATCCTTAACAACTTTAAAATAATAAAAATCATAAAAATGTTTTCTGATAACAAAATTAAAGTAGAAATCAGTAACAAAAATATCTGAAAATTTTCCAAATATTTACAAGATACTTCTAATTAATCCATGGGTCAGAGAGGGTGTCTGTCTCAAGGGACATTAGAAAATATTTTATACAAAATAAAAATGAAAATACAACATATCAAACTTTGTGGGAAAGGGCTATAAAGGTTGCTGGTGAGAAATTTACAGCATTATGCACTTACATTAGAAAAGAGGAACATCCTGAATCAATCATGTAAGCTTCCACTGTAAGAAAGTAAAAAAGAAAAGCAAACTGCACTTAAAGCAAAGTGAAAGAATTAAATAATACAGAACAGAAATCAACAAAATTGAAAACAGGACAGTATAAGGAAAAACACAGTAATCAGAAAAGAATTCTCTGAAATCTATCAATCTTCTTGCTCTTGGTGTCCAAGAAAAAAAAGGAAAGAATATACAATTTAACAATACAAGTAACAAAATGGTGAATATCCCTACCAAACTCAAAGACGTTAAAAAATTATAAAGAAATAGTATAAACAACCTTATACCAATAAACTCAATCACTGTGATGAAATAAACCAATTCCTTGAATGACACAAACTGCTGAAACTCACTCAAGGATAACAGACAACCAGATTAGTCATCTCTATTAAAGAAATTAAATTTGTCATTAAAAACCTTCTAAAAAAGAAAACTGTTGACTAAAATGGTTACACTGGTGAAGAGAACCAAACACTAGGGAAGGAACATTTGATTTTTATACAATCTCTTCCAGAAAATAAAAGAAGAGCAAACATTTCCTGACTCATTTTATGAGGCCAACATTACCACTAGCACCCAAATCAGAGACAGAAAATTATAAAACAGTATGCACTTTAACATAGGTGTGAAATTTCTCAACAAAATATTAGCAAATATATTCCAACAATATATCAAAATGATAGTACATCCCAAACAGTGGAGTTCATCATGGGAATGTAAGTGTGGTTTAACATTCAAAAATCTATCAAAGTGATTCAGTGTTAACAGACTAAAAAGATAAAAACACATGATCATCTCAAAAGATGCATTATAGAAAGAGAATAGGTAATTTTTTAAAATGATAACTTTGGATAGATCAAGCTGCCTGATTTTAAGAGATACCATAATGCTACAGTAAACAAGACAGGGTGGTGTTGGCAATAGGACAGACATATCGATCAGTGAAAGAAAATAAAATCCAAAAAAAAAAAAAAAAAGACCCACACAAAGAAATGACTACAAAAGAATAGGATAAGGAAACTTTCTGGGGTAAGAGAATTTGTTTTAATTTCCCAGTTGTTGTATTTACATAATTATGTGTATTTATTAATGCTAATAAAACTCTATATAAAAAAGTAGATTCTTGTTCCAGTTAGGAAGAGTGTTCAGTTGCTTCTAACAGACTCAAGTTTACACAAATTATGGGATTATTTTACACTCACCAAAAAGAGGACTAGAAGTGGGCAGTCCAAAGCTACCAGAATTACTTGTCTGAGAGTGTCTCGAGTCTACAATACATATTAGTCTGCTCTGTAATCCTATGAGTGTAACTGCTTCCACCCTTGAGTTCACTCATGGTCATATGATGACTGCTGGTGCTATAGCCATCAGGTTCAGATAAAAGGAAGCAGGAAGAGCAAAGGAAGTGGAGAAAGCAAAAGGGCAGCTGTCAGCTGAGTCAGCCCCATTAAACAGTGTTCCTGTAAACTGCATAAGCAAATTCAATCCTACATAAATCGCACTATCTCTGCAAAAGAGCATGGGAAAGGTATGTTTTTTTAATTAAAAAAAAATGTTAATTTATTTTTGGAGGAGAGAGAGACAGAGCGTGAGTAGGGCAGGGCAGAGAGAGAGGAAGACGCAGAATCCAAAAAGGGCTCCAGGCTCTGAGCTGTCAGCACAGAGCCCAGTGCGGGGCCCAGCTCAGGGCTAGAAACTTTTGAACACGGAGATCATGACTTGAATCAAAGTCCAACGCTTAACCCACTGAGCCCCCAACGCGCCCCTGCAAAATGTAGTTTTAAAAGCTGCACTCACGGTCATCATCCACAATACAGAAATCTTGTTAACAAGAGGAGAAAGGGAAGAATAACTATGGGGTAGACAAATAGCAGTTTATGTATTTAAACAACTAGTCACAAATTTGGTACTAGTTGTTTGGGACTCTTAATTTTAGAAAAGCAATTCAAGTCAGTGGAATTCAACAAGAAAGGAAAACAGAGAACCGTGAATCCCATTCACATGTTTGTAAAAGTAGAGCCCTACTTGTAATGCTTAGGAAAGGCAGTATGACACAACTGTTTTTACCAACATAGTTGTTTGAACTTACACTGATACTCCATCCCTCAAAATTATAGAATCATCCTATCTTAGGGTTTTAGGATTAATATGAGTAAGTCAAATCAAACTGGAATTAACCACGCATGTTTTTTCTCCTTCTTGATGGACCAGAAAAAGAGACTCAGAAAGACATGTGTGTTTAGGTCTTTCCTTCCTTCTCCATACACAGATTTTGCTGGCTGACCCTGTTCCAGAAGCGTGGATGCATGTGGTGATGAAAGGTCATTTCACGACTTCACACATTACAGATGGTGACTCTTTCTGGTAAAAGCTAGAAAAAGAAACTTCTCACTACTTACTGTTGCTAGCATTTTGTTTCCTGCCAACACAAAAACAAGTCCTGATGATGGGACAAAATGTTTTCTCCAAATGCAGTTTTGTCCTTGGAAAAGCAGCGGTGTAGGAAACATGGAGGGAGGGGATGCTGGAGGGAAGACAGCTCCGTCGGAGGCTCAGCACTGTCACTAATCAGCTATTGAAACTTGTGCATGTTATTTCTATGACTCTCAACAAGCTTTGTATATGTGCTGCCAAAGCGAGCACACTCTCAACAAGTTTTGAACAAGGATTCTCATATCTTCATCTGTAAAATGAAAACCAGAATACAGTGACTTGTCCAAGAGTCACATACAGAACATGAACCCAGGTCTCCTGACTTCCAGACAGTGCACACTTGCCAAGCATATGTTTTTTGTCTAAGATGCCCATAGTTTCTCCCACTCTCTTCTACCTCTGTGCAGACAAGGGAAGATTGCAGAAAAGTAAAACAAAAGGCCAGCATGCTGGTTCCAGCTCTCTGACCAAGTACGTACGCAATCTTAGGCTCAGCCTCCTCAGCTATAAAACAAGAAGGCAATCCTAGACTGATGACAGCAAATGACCCCCACATATATTTGACACTGAACTTCATCAGATATTTTATCTTACAGCAGGAAATGTTCTTGGATCACCTTTTGGGAAATGTGATCAGTGCCATTCAACTTCTCAAGTCATGACACACAGAAAATGAAGGTATGAGCATTCTATTCTAGCATAAATGGAAGAGAACACTTGAGGTGGGAACGTGAAACCACGCAGGTGCCCCGAGGGTCAAGGGGCAGTCAGTGCCTTTTGACTGACTGCAGTTTCAGCTGCCACACATGAGTTGGGAAGCCAGAGCCTAAACTCCAGCTCAGATCTTTAAGTGCATTCGATACCACTCTGGAACCTGCAGCTTTATGGTTCTTGTAAGACCCAGCTCTGGGTGGGGCAACTCCCCGAGATCTTTGCTGCCAGACAGCGAATTGGGATGAAGGTGGCAATCCTTACAACTGAGGAGACTCAAAACACTGTAAGAGGCAGACAGGAAAGCACCTACCTCACCAAGACAGAGGAAGGAAGATAAGCCTTTCATCTGCTCACTTTCCCAACTCCTATCTCATCGCCCCACCACCTAAACCAGACAAAGGCAGAGGAGAAAATGATAGAAGAACATCCCTCTTGAACATGATGCACAAATTTAGATTGCATTTTGATTATTGACTGCCTTTGTAGAACCTCCTTTCCCCATAAACCTATGTGCTGTTCTCTTCAACCTGGTTTCACCTGGTAAGGACTTCGGCCAATGAAAACACTATGGAATTTTTTGGTTTTTGCCCCAAAAGATAATACTACTCTGGCCTAGTCAAAATTAGATAAACACCCAGTGGCCAGAGATGACAGAATATAAACAGCAGGCTTTTCATATTTTACTGAAGTTACAAAAGAGATGGAATACATGGAATAATAATCTGGAACAACTACACATTTAGTAACTAGGAAGTTCAAATCACTAGATTACTATGCTACTTTTTTTTTTTCTTTCTCTATACTAAGCAAGCATTTAGAAGAAAAAGGACACACAACAAAACTCACTGACATCAGGGATTTATTCAGCAAAGCAATTTCCAGAGGCTATCCTGGAATCATTTCACATTCAGCTCAATATTCTGTATCTTCCACATCTATATCTTTTGTCCTATACAATGATAATTGATGGCCAGCATTACAGCCCTAAGGTCCTACAACACACTGAATCATCAAAGGGAGATTCAATTATATTCATAAGACTAGATGTGCCATAGCAGCAAAGGGGACTTAGAGATTGAGAAGGGTTGAAACAAAGGATTTTCTGGTTAACCCTTACTGAGTCAAAAGGAAATGAAAAAGATTCAATGCTATGCAATATTCTGGTTGATAGAGAGAGATTTTGATATTTGAATGTGCAAAAAAATGAGCATTTATGATCTTACAGCCAACTCAGCAGCAATTTTACTGGAACAAGATTTTGCATTTTTGCCCAGCAGAAAGTTGACTAACTTTTTATGGGGGCTATGCTTTATTGTGATTTTGCATAATTAAAAATATATTGTAGGTTTATTTTTGCTTTTACATAAATGATATATGGGCTATTTTATAAACATGTAAAATATAGACTCAAAAGAATGGAGAAGATCTTTGGGAGTTTTACCACCAAGGAAAAGTCATTGTTAATATGTGGTAGGAACCATTATCACATTCCTTTACCTAGGCGCATATACACGCACACACACACATATATATGTATTTTAATTTTTAAAAAAGATTTCCCCAAATCCATTTTAACCTATTATTTTACTTAACATTGCATTTAATTTTACATTTCAATAATTTCATGTAATTAAAATTATTCTACAATATTATTCTTAATGGTTGTAAAATACTCTGTCAAAGAGGTCTGGCGCCATTTAATGGTTTACCATTGTTGAATACAAGATTTGTTACTTGCTTTTCATTGTGATAAACAATGTTGCAACTGACAGCCTACAATTCATAGAATTCAATCTTTGCTTACTTCCATAGTGACCCATCTAGCACAGCACCTGGCACACTGGAGATCTTCAGTAAATAATGATTTCTTCAGCATACTTTCCAGAAGAGAACTGATAGATACAAGACTATGAATATATTTATGACATGTCAAAGTGCTTTAAGAAATTTTGGAACAATTTATACTCCTGACAGCGCTGTGTGAGGGATCCCAGAATAAATATTACTCTTAAACAACCACCACCAAAGTATTCACTTGATTGCTATATTCTGAGTAACCATTAAAACACTACTGGGGATGTTCTGGAAACATGTCAGGGAAACTCAGACATGATATTGGATTGGTAAATGTGACATGTCCCACACGATTTACACTGTCCTAAGTTAGTCCCTCTAAAGTCAATGGGCACTCCCTAAGAGAGGTTTTCCTAAGCTTTAAATCGGGGCCTGGCAAAATTCTCAGCTACTGCCTGTTTTGTAAGTAAAATTTTATTGGAACACAGCCACACCCACTGGCTTACCTGTTGTCTACAGCTGCTTTTGTGCTACGATGACAGAGCAGAGGAGTCACAACAAAGACCATTGCAAAGCCTAAAATACTACTATCTGACCCTTTACAGAAAATGTTTGTCAACCCCTTCTTTAAAGCTCTAAATTGACATTTGGTATTGTGTGTGTGTGTGTGTGTGTGTGTGTGTGTGTGTGTGTGTGTGTGTGTTTAAACCTAACTAATGGTGTGTACCCATAAGAATCAGATAGCAATATTTACTGAATGCTGTGAGGCATGCTAATACTCTCAAATTGAGAGATGTCTCTAATTGTCGAGACAAGACAAATAGACATGTAAGAATCAGTCAACAAGAGCATTACAGCATTGGAAGACAGTCATGGAATGAAGAGTGGAAGTACAGAAACATTTCAAAGGAGGGAGAGAAAAGGTGGGATTGAAAAGTTAGCAAATTTCACTGACAGAAAGAAAGCACTTGAATTAAGCCACGCATTAAAAGAGCATGGCTGTGAAAGAAGAAGGGGGTGATTGTTCTAGAATCAGGAGCATCAGCAGAAGCAGAAGATGTGGCTACATGTGTACTGCAGGTGGACCAGAGCACCTAAGAAGATGTCAGGACATAAGGCATAAAAATACAATGTGCCTATGTGCTTTGAAAGCATTCATTTTATATTTAAAGGAAGCCCAGGATACATCTTTTACTTAATAGAAGAATCCTTCTGTGAAGCAATTGTTTATCGTGCAATCCCCCTCTATACCTCATAATATCAAACTTTCATGTCCTTCCAATTCTAATTCAGAGTTTTTTTCTCCAAAAATACGAATACCGATGCAAAAACTACAGTGAAAGATCAGAAAGCCTAGGGAAAAAATAGGGCCTGAAGACAAATACACAGAAACACAAAAGAAGGACCAGCAAAAGGATCTCCATCTCTTCATATGTGCCCAGCCCCCATTTAACAATGCATTTTTCTAAATCTGCCAAAAATACAATATGCTTATTTTCTAGCTCCTTTCATCCAAGCTAACACAAATGCCACTTCAAAATGAAGGTCTTTATTTTTGTTGTTTACAAATTTTAAGATTCAAAATGCTTTTTAAAACATGCAAAGAAAGATACATTTACAGTGTGATCATTATTATTCAACAAATCTTCATGGCAAACCACACTCTTCTTAACGCTGTCGTCAAGCACAGATGAATAAGACGTTAAATATATTCTCTTTCTCAACGTCTTGTATGTGAAGGGGCAGGGGTAAGGGGATGACCTTTTAGGAAAATGTGGTGTGTGGGAGAAACTTTTCAGAGAGATTTCACAGCAGTTTTTGGTGAAGGAAAGGTTAGTGAATAAATGTATCAAAAATGCCACCAAAGAATTTTTGATCCCAATATAAAATGTTGTCAGTGTTACTCTCAGCACACACTGTTCAGGACTGTATCACTTCTCCAGTCCGTTATCCTTGTGTTAACACACATCTGACTTACATGATGTGTTACACACGTAGGTAGGTTTGAATCACAGAAGCAACAGGCGCAAGACTAAAGGCTTGTTTCCACAGAAAGAGTTAGGAAGGAGTCATAGCATACTGCTTTTTCACTAAATGAATATTCACTGGGAAGGCTGATGGGATGAAGGAGAGACGCCCAGTTCACTCTATTCATCTCCTCCTGGCCAGGGACCTCCTCCCCATTACCCAGGTTGCCAATGGAGTTCCTATCTTTCTTACTCCCTTCCTGGGTGTGCAAGGTCAGTTAGGAGCCCCACTCCCTTGAGAAGCAGTGGACTGAGAGTGGGAGCTCTCCTTTGGACATCTAGGTAAGCACATCCAACACCCCCTCAGGCAAGACCTATCCCTGGTGTCAGGTTATGGAAGCCGAAACATTTTGAGTTAATGACTCCTGTGAGCCCCAATGGCCTACTGTTTAATTGTGTAATTATAGACAGTTAAAAATGCATGATATGTAGTGGAGAGAAAACAGTTGGTGCTTCGGGAGCCATTATGGATTACAGTTTATGAAAATTTAAAGCTATGCAATATTTATATGAGCTGGGCTGCGCTGAGTCATCCTGTAAATGCGCCCTGTTCTGTGGCCATTGTTCCTCTCCAGAAGCTAAGAAAGGTAGATGAGGATCCAGAAAGATGCCACAGAGACTGAGGATTTGGAGAGAGAGCATCTTCAGTGCTCTGCTTCACAATACTCTTTAAGTTTCTGTGCTTCAGTGATCTTATTTGTAAATAATGTCAAGAAAATCCAGCCAACAACGCATTTTAGTAACTATTTGATAGTTGCTCAAATTCTTCTATAAGAGGATTGCAAGGACTTTCTTTTTATCATCACTTGGATATTAGGGCTCCCCCCACCACAAAAAAAAAAAAGCCCACACTGTATTAGTCAGCATTCTCCAGAGAAACAAAACCGATAGGGTATATATAAGATGGTATTGGTTATAGGAATTGGCTCCCATGATTACAGATGCCAAAAAGACTCACCATCTGCTGTCTGCAAGCTGGAGAATAAGAAAGCCAGTGGTGTAATGCAGTCTGAGTCCAAAGGTTTGAGGGTGGGCATGGGGGGGGGGGGGGCGCAGAGAAAAGCTGCTGATGTAAGTCTGGGAGTCCAAAGGTCTGAGAACCAGAAGCTCCTATGCCCAAGAGCAGAAAAAGATAGGCATACCCGGTCAAGAAGACAGAGACTTCTGGAACACATGGGTGGCTCAGTTGGCTGAGCATACAACTCTTGATTTCAGCTCAGGCTATGATCTCACAGTTTGTGAGTTCAAGCCCCACATCAGGCTCTGTGCTGACAGCCTGGAGCCTACTTGAGACTCTCTCTCTTTCTTTCTCTGTCTCTCTCAAAAATAAATAAATAAACATTAAAAAAAAAAAAGGACAGAGGGGCGCCTGGGTGGCTCAGTCGGTTGAGCGTCCAACTTCGGCTCAGGTCATGATCTCGCAGTTCATGAGTTCAAGCCCCGCATCGGGCTCTGTGCTGACAGCTCAGAGCCTGGAGCCTGCTTCGGATTCGGTGTCTCCCTCTCTCTGCTCCTTTCCCGCTCATGCTCTCTTTCCGTATCTCAAAAATGAATAAACGTTAAAAAATTTAAAAAAAAAAAAAAGAAGGAGAGAGAGATAATTCAACCTTCCTCTGCTTTTTTGTTCTATTGGAACCTCAGTTGATTTTGTTCTATTGGGCCTTCAGTGGAATGCCTGCCCATATTGGTGAGGTTGGATCGATATTCTTTACTAAGTCTACTTACTCAAATGCTTATCTCTTCCCAAACACACTCACAGACACTCTCAAGAACAACTTTTTACCAGCTATCTGCCTGTCCTTTAACCCAGTCAAACTGACACACAAAATCACATACATACCAAGCTAAAAGTACCTTAGATATCTTTGGGGATAAAGCAGTGGATTAGCAAGTATTTATAGGCCACCTGGCTGTTCTTTAAGGTTAGGCCTACTAAGGGTCTTACCAAGCATAAACCCATCCAGCCCACAGGTAGCAATGGAACTAGTCACCAGGAGTATGCTGGAGATTGAGAAGGAAAAGTATAAAAGCAACAGTAAATAGCTACCTAATCACTAAAACTTAACATTTGGTTAACACCTGATGCGAGATCATTGTATTCAGTGAGGTTCATGTACTTAGGCTCTACAGGAACAAGGACTGATCTCTTTTCTTCCATCCTCCCTCCTCCTTCCGACCTCCCTCCTGCTCTTCCTCCCTCTCTCCTTTTGTCCCTTCTTTCCCTTCCTCTATTACTCCATTTGTTTGCTCATTCTTTCCCATTCACTGAGTTGCCAAAATTTAAGGAAATCTCACTATGTATGTGTCATGATTCGTGCTAAGTGCTAGCTTAGGAACACAGCACTCATCTTTGATCTCAGTTCTTAAGGATTCAAGTCAACTGGCAAAGAAAGGAGAAAGAACTTCTTTCTACCTGGAGTATATGAAAGAACAATCCTAAGAAGTTCAGAGGATCTTGTGCAACTGCCTGTAGCAGTCAAAGATGACCCCAAAAAGGATGTGACCTTTGAGGTCGCGTTTGAAGGATGAATAGGAGTTGCTGAGCACAGAAACTGGATGAGGCGTCCCCGGCACAGCGAGCTGCATTCACCAGTGCATAGGAGCTTGAAGAACAGAATGCATGAGGAAGCTAGTATGCCAGTCAGGGTGGACGAGTAAGAAAAAAAAAAGTGAGGGAGAGGAAAACGGCAAGAGAAGCAGTCACATTGCAAGGGACAACCTTGACTATCATATTGAAGAGAATTAAGTGCATCTGGAATGCATGGATAACACAGTTTTACCTGGGAACCTGTCATCACCCTTTAGTGTAATGACATCATAGAAATACACATGCTATGTGCAGAAACCATGTACCTGGTAGAGACAAAATATTATGGATATTTAGAGTCAGATCTGCTTTCAAATCTGTACTGCAGGTATTAACTCTTTGACCGGAGCATGTTGCTAAAACATCCCAGAATCTTGATTTCCAATTTGCAAAACACACTTTGTGGGGTTGATTTCAAGAATAATTGGGATGTGATGAGAAAATGCTTAGCCAAGTATTTTCACTAGGCTATGAATTTGTCTCTTGCCTTACCAGCCTGAAACACATCTACATGGTGTCTGTCTCTCATCTTTGATTTCAAAAGTCCAATCTCACCCTGCCCTTCAACTAAAATAAATACATAAATGAATGAAGCTTTCTGCTCCCCAAAGTCACCTTTTTCAAGAGCTTTATAGCCACAACCCATGACCTCAGCATCACTAACGTCAGCATGTAGTGTCCCACATACTCAGACGGTGCCCTTAGGTACTTTTTCACATGCGCCCTTCACAAATCTCAAGGCATTTTTCACATAGACCTTCCTCATCTCCCCCGTAGGTGGAGGCATGACTTTGCATATTCATAATAAATTTAAATATAAATCTTGACAGGAGCTGACAAAGTTTTCCTGTGAAAAGCCAGATATTAAATATTTTAGGCTTTCTGGGTCACATAGGTCTCTGTGGCATATTCTTCTCCTTTTTATAAACACCTCTTTAAAAATGTGAAAAAATACATTCTTAGCTAGTTGACCACACAACGACAGGCAAGAGAGGGGGTGGGGGGCAGATTTGGGCTGTGGGCTATGGTTTCAGTAACCCCTCGGTGAGGACAATAACGTGATAGTATCTGGCAGCATTCACAATACTTGCTTCAAGGAGTATAAGTTGCACTACTATAAGCTCCAAAAGTGTGCAAAGCTCACTAAATAAGCACCAGGCATCCACTATTTTCAGCAAATTTAGAGATGATGCAGCATTTAACAGAGAATTGCAAAGCAGTAACTCTAGGTTGCGTTTGCGGAGAGAGAAACTTTATAACCAGTACAACTACAACTTTTTAACACATTGAATTAGATACAGAAAGGCACACTAACATACACGCAATGACAGTGAAAGAAAATACATGAGATTTTTAACAGTAGTGACAGGATAGATTTGGGGAGCTGTTTTTGTTTTTGTTTTTTTCATTTTGCTAGAATGCCAGATGGTATAAAAGAAAATCCACCTATTCCTTCTTGTCTAGTCTTGGAGTCACCTAAAAGTGTTAAGTCCAGTAAATGCACAATCAAACGGGAACTTTTTGTATTTTTTTAATCATGTATTTATTTTTGAGAGACAGATAGAGACAGATCATGAGCAGGGGAGGAACGGAGAGAGAGGGAGGCACAGAATCCGAAACAGGCTCCAGGCTCCGAGCCATCAGCACAGAGCCCGACGTGGGGCTCAAACTCATGAACCGCGAGATCATGACCTGAGCCGAAATCGAGTCGTACGCTTAACCGACTGAGCCACCCAGGCGCCCCAGAAGTTTTTGTTATAGGCCCATGTTTCAGGTCTTTGGGTAGGGACGCTCACTAATTGTTTCATTATTTGTTTAGATCCACTGCCCCATCCCTGGCACTCCACGACTATAGGGACAGGGCCCCTACTGCATAGCAGAAGAAAGACTAAAATATACCACAAATGAGAGCCAGAAGCAGATGTCACCCCTTTCCCTATGGAGTAGTTAGAGGGCAAAGGAAGCCAGTAACAGTATTCTCTTGGTAATAAGTGTCCCCAATATACACTCAATTGCATTTTTCACAGATAAGAGCCAACCAGCAAGCACACAAACTCCCTAGATATTGTACAATCAACACCTGCTACCAGAACCTTCTTCTCTCAGTTTCTAGTTAGACAATTGTCTAACTAGAGAATTCTACATGCACAGTCTGAAGCAAAGATATAGTTTAAGCCTTAGAGTCAGCATAGGACAAAGCTTTTCGCTACTTCCTGTACCACCTTTTCTACATTACAAAAGTACTGTCAACGCTCTTTGACTCATGGACATTAACTCAATATAATCTGCCTATCAGGCACACCTTACTCACAGTTTTGCGACAACCTTATGGCATTTCTTGGGACCCCAGCATTTAGTCCTCCTTCTCCTATTTCCCAGCCTTGCTTATTTGTCAGATGACGCTTCCCAGCTCTGGCTCAAGGTCTGCATCCCCAAGCTGTAGAAGCTGAACTAAAAGACCTGTTGAAATCCTCTTTGATTATTCTTTGTCGTTTACTGAGCCACACCATACATGTCTCCTCTGCCCACTCACAGGACATACCAGTGTTGAAAGGAGAAACTCTTGGTTCCCGGGATGCTATCGTTCAAGTGGAGGAAGAATCTGAACAAACTGCTATTTTTTATTTGATGCCAGATCTAGTCTATTTTCCTTTTGAAGTCAAGTGAAATACCACATTAAAATAATTTGAGACCAATTGTTTATAGTGTTTTGCTTATATTTTCTCAAAAATAACACTGAGAGAGATCATATTTGCTTCATAATGAGTGAAGAATATACTAACTGATTTGATTTTTTATGTGTGTGTCAGCCTGGGCAATAATTACTAAAGGGGACTGGATACATGGTGGGGTGAAGAAACACTGAGAGAAAGAAAGAGCCTTGAGGTGATCTTAAGGTGAATGTTTTGTGTTTCTATGATACAGGAATTTAGTTACCAGACAACGATGTTATCACATTGACATCTCTTGGGTACACTAAAAAAATAGAGAGAGAAAGTTACTTTTCAATTTTTTTTTTCAATGTTTTTTATTTATTTTTGGGACAGAGAGAGACATAGCATGAATGGGGGAGGGGCAGAGAGAGAGGGAGACACAGAATCGGAAACAGGCTCCAGGCTCCGAGCCATCAGCCCAGAGCCTGACGCGGGGCTCGAACTCACAGACCGCGAGGTTGTGACCTGGCTGAAGTCAGACGCTTAACCAACTGCGCCACCCAGGCGCCCCAGAAAGTTACTTTTCAAGAGCCAGGGCTGTAAAAGGTGGAACCAAGGAGAATTCTTGGCCATACAATTTGTTAAAAACTTCATCTGGGATCTATTAATCTCTGAGTTTAATTAAAAGTCCGAATGAACAAACTGCTATTTTATCTGATGCCCAGTTCCATTTGGTTTTCCTTCTGACACTAAGAGAGGCTGACTCGAACTTTTCTTCCCTATCTACTTTAATTTACTCTTGTAAATGAGTTTAGACCTAATGTGTGACCCCCCTGGGGCATTCTATAACCAAACTAAGTTACCGGGGAGATTTGCAAGTCCAGTAACAAAGTAATCCAAAGACCAAAAAGAACAGTCTAAAAAAAATGCTGTTTCTCTTTTTTGATCAATCCTCAGGATTAAAGGCAGAATTTATTGATAAAGACAGAGAAGTAATCCTCTGATAGAGTGAGTTTGTATATCCATGTTCTCCATACTCATTCAATTAATAGACTTCACTGTATGCAAACACTGATAAGTGGATGAAATGTGTTGCTTCTTAATGATCTAATCTGTATTCTAACAGGATATAGGCTCTGCTACACAAACACTTCGCTTGGTTATTTCCCCCAAACATTTATGCCTCAAAGTATGCAAGCCATTTATTTTGACAGTGGGGCTTGATGCACATCTCTGCTGTTAATAGCTCTGCAAACATTTTACAATGAAAATATCACACAACTGGAGCTAATCTCATTATTTTCCATATTAATAATTCTTACAGCAAGCAGAAGATCATCAAAACCCAGAATGGTAATACACAGATGTTTAATGTAGATGTTCAAGAGCTCCTAGCCAAGTCATTCTTTCTGTCAACAAATATTTATTGAGCAACTACTCTGTTCCAGGCACTGTGGTGTTTGTACATACTTTTAAATGTTTTTTTTTAAGTTTTTTTTAAATTTATTTTTGAGAGAGAGAGAGAGAGAGAGAGAGAGAGAGAGAGACAAAGAGAGAGAGAGAGAGAGAGATTGATTGATTGAGCATGGGAAGGGCAGAGAAAGAAGGAAACACAGAATCCAAAGCAGGCTCCAGGCTCTAAGCTGTCAGCACATAGACTGACGTGGGGCTCAGACTTGTGAACTACGAGATCATGATCTGAGCCGAAGTCGGATGCTCAACCAACTGAGCCACCCAGGAGCCCCGTTTGTACATATTTTTAATAAAACAGACAAGGTTCTTTTTCTCAGGGAGCTGCCATTCCAGTGGGAACATTAGACCACTGAGTTTAACAAACAATCAAATGCATATTCACAAATTGGCATAAATATTACAAAGACTATACTTTTCCTCACCATAACCTTCCTTAAACACACTTCATTCCTGTCTCACTATCAAAAGCCCAGTTCTATTCATAAGTTTGTGCCAAAGTTCTGCTACTTCTTTGTTTTTCTTCCCAATTCGAAAGCTAGCTGTAGATTATTTTAGTTTTGATCTGATGTGAAAATATTAAGCCTTTGGTTCCAAGAATTCCACATGAACAGCCTGAAATGAAGATAATTATAGTTCATGCTTTAGAGTTAGCACAGGACCTGAACAAAGCCTGTTGTTAATTCCTATGCCACTTTCTTCTGTAACTTTATAAAAGCGACGTCACTTCTCTTTGACTCATGGGGACATTAATTCAATACAACCTGCCTATCAGGCACCCCTCATTCACAGCTTTGCAGTAATCTTACAGCATTTCTATGAACACCAGTAGTTAGTCCTCATTCTCCTACTTACCAGGCTGGCCTCATTTCCCTCAAACATGGAGTAGATTTACTCTTTCTGTCAAGACTTCTCACACCTCTTCTTTTTATTTATTTATTTTTTAATCTTGGTTTATTTTTGAGAGAGAGAGAGAGAGAGAGAGAGAGCGAGCAGGGGAGCGGCAGAAAGAGAGGGAGACACAGAATCCGAAGCAGGCTCCAGGCTCTGAGTTGTCAGCACAGAGCCCAACGTGGGGCTCAAACTCATGAAATGTGAGTTCATGACCTGAGTTGAAGTTGGACGCTTAACCGACCGAGCCACCCAGGTACCCAACACCTCTTCTTTTTAAATAAAGCTCAAAGTTTCTGTCCCCTCCTAAGCACATGTGCACAGGCTCTCCCACCTTTTCTTACCTCTAGCCCTACCTGCCTTGCCACCCTACCCTCTCCTCTTACTACCCAGAGAGAGAAGGCTTCTTCTGCCTTTTGCTTTTGTTTAACACACGTGTGGTGCTCTCACATTTTCAACTGTCCTGTTATTTATGGTAATGATTTTCAACCCTATCAGATGCAATGTTCCATTTTATAACAAATGTTATGTAATACTCTCTTTACTATCCTGAAATGAAATTAACAGATAATATAACTTACCTACAACATTATTTCAAGAAAAAAAAAATCAATATAATGCCCTAACTGTATTACAAAGGCAAAATAAAAGAGAAGGGAAGTCGTTTGTAATAAAATATTATGTACTGAGAAAGGCTATCCTTGAATACATAATGAATTAAGCAAAAACATGCACCTGCATACAATTATAATGGATAATTTTGAATTTAAAAGAATTAAAACAGGGGCACCTGGGTGGCTCAGTCGGGTAAGCGTCTGACTTCGGCTCAGGTCATGATCTCACAGTCTGTGAGTTCGAGCCTCACATCAGGCTCTGGGCTGACAGCTCAGAGTCTGGAGCCTCCTTCAGATTCTGTGTCTCCCTTTCTCTCTGCCCCTCCCCCCACTTGTATGCTTGCTCTGTCTCTCTCTCTCTCTCTCTCTCTCTCTCAAAAATAAGCAAACATTAAACAAATTTTCAAAAGAAATAAAACAATTTAAGTCCCATACAAGAAGCACAGAATACAAAAGAACAGAGGTAGAAGTTGGCACTAAAATAAAAAGTTTGGGTTAACAATACCAGATCGGATTTATTTTTATATGATAAGAAACAGAGGAAGACAGCCATAATTAGAACATATGAGACAAATTACAGACTGTCAAAATGGAGAAATGAGGAGATGTATGCTATTCTCATAAAGGACCTGATCTGTATTTAAAAGTGAATCTTCTACATTTTCCGTTGAGTTATGACATGCAACAGGGTCATGATAATTACCATAGAAAACATCAATTATCCTAAAATCCCACCTTCTGCTGAGATGTGTGTTCTACCTTAGTTCTTAAAACACTTTGGATGACACACTCTTCAATAAGCCCTGAGAGGTAAGTCAGTTAGAGAAAGATAAATATCATATGATTTCACTCATATGTGGAATTTAAGAAACAAAACAGATGAGCATAGGAGAAAGGAAGGAAAATTAAGATAAAAACAGAGAGGGAGGCAAACCATAGGAGACTCTTAAATACAGAGAACAAATTGAGGATTGCTGGTGGGATGTTGGGTGGGGGGATGGGCTAAATGGGTGATGGGCATTAAGGAGGACACTTGTTGGGATGAGCACTGGATGTTGGAGGTAAGTGATGAATCACTAAACTCTCTGCCTGAAACCATTATTACACTACATGTTAACTAACTTGGATTTAAATTTTAAAATAAAAAATAAAGAATAAATTAATTAAAAATAGGCCATGGGAGGTAAAGGATGAATGAAAAGGTGGAAGAGTAATTCAAGAAGCTGAAATAGGTTTGCGTGACTGTCTCTTTGGACAGAATCAGAATATGATGGAAAAAATGCAGAAAAAATAAAATAAATAATTTTTAATAATTAATGTTTCTTATCATGGTGTTCCTATATATATATATATATATATATATATATATATATACATATATATACACGTATACATATATACGTGTATATATATGTATATATGTATATATATGAATGTATATTATAGCAAGAATATGAAATATTTTTAAAGCAAGCTTTAATAAAGAAAGTCAATGAGGTCTATTGAACTTTACTTGTCTCAGTAATTTAACAATGTTTGATTTAAGTGTTTTAATCAGAATCTCTTATCTCTGTTACATATTTGTAGAAGGCAACTACAAATGTAGACAGGTGTTTGAAAACAGGAGTCTGTTCTTGTTAACTTGATGGTACAAATTATGATCCAATTGCTGACACAGCTTACCAAAATGGTGGGAAAAGCTCTTGTTAAGATGTATAAAATAAAGTACCCACACTTTGAAAAGTAGATGCTTTATGGGAAAAAATCGGCATATATTAAAACTATCCAAAACTATTTTGGGTGTGTACATAAAGTGGAGTCAGGTTCCAGGCACTTATTTGTGCCTATGTGAATGTCCAGCAGAAGCAGGGGCAATTCTTAGTTTCAGAATCTTTACCACATATTGAAGGGCATCTAGCTTTCCTGGCTCTGACACGTAAAAGCCAATAGTGCATCTATAGGAAAGGAAGATAAAAACAGAGCCCCTACAATTTCAAAGCATCACTTAATGGGCAGCACTTTCCTAATTAGGACCATCACTTTGTTAGAAACCTTTTCAAAATCAAATCTCATAGTATTCTGCCTTCCAGTTCTGCCCTATAGCTTTGAATCTTACAACCTGTTTTTCAATATGCCTTGTTATCCACCACCCCAGGTGTATGAGGGTGAAAAATGACTCCTGAAAAGACTTGTAAGTCAAATCTCTAGAACCTAAGAATGTTATCTTACTCGGAAAAAGAAGATTTGCAGCCATGATTATGTTAAAGCCCCTGAGATGAGTAGATAATCTTGGATTATCCAGGTGGGCCCTAAATCTGATGATAAGTATCCTTATAAGAGAAAGAAAGGTAGATTGGAGACAAACAGAAGAGGACACAGAGAAGAGGAGGAGGCAATGTGACCATGGAAGCAGAGACTGGAATGATGTGGCCCCAAGCCAAACACTGCTGGTAGCTACCAGAAGCTAGAAGAGGCAAAGAACAGATTGTCCCCCATGGAACAGAAGGGAGCAAAATCATGGGACCACTTGATTTTGGATTTCTGGCCTACAAAACCATGAAAGAACAAATCTGTGTTGTTTTAAGCCACCAAGTCTGTAGTAATTTATTACAGCAACAAAGGAAACTAATGGATCAGATAAGTTGGTCACTGGCAGGGCAAAATTAAAATTAATACCATGCTTTGTTTATGTGTTTGTCTTCCCCTAAGACTTTCATATTCCCTAAACCGGGTTGAACACTGGTGGGGGGGGTGGGGGGGTGGGGGGGGTGGGGGGGGTGGGTGGGGAAGACAGAATGAAACATGTTTACTCTCTCATGCACCCCACTCAGCCTCTTGCAGGATATGGATCTCAAGCTTTTCTTCTGTATTACTCCATTACACAAACTAGAATAGAACAGCTTTTTCTCTTCTGTGATGAGATTCCATTTTATAAGCCAGAATAGAACCGTCCTCCATTCTTCAAAGCACTCACCTCCTTTTATTTTTTTATTTATTTTTTTACAATTTTTTTTTAACGTTTATTTATTTTTGAGACAGAGAGAGACAGAGCATGAACGGGGGAGGGTCAGAGAGAGGGAGACACAGAATCTGAAACAGGCTCCAGGCTCTGAGCTGTCAGCACAGAGCCCGACGCGGGGCTCTAACTCACGGACCGCGAGATCATGACCTGGGCCGAAGTCGGCCGCTGAGCCACCCAGGCGCCCCATTCTCACCTCCTTTTAAAGCTAAACATTCACTCCTGTGATTCTTTGGCAAATACTGGTTTCCCTACAAGAATGCAAGCCCCTAGGGGAACCTGGGTGGTTCCCTCGGTTAAGAATCCAAGCCCCTAGAGAGAGAAGGACCTCTGGGTGTATCATCTCATCACTGTTTTTTCTACAGCTTGGCATGGTAGCCACATTTAAACATGTATCTATAAATATGTTATGAGTGAATATGTATATACAACCATTTACAGATGTTTTGGTTAGGAAAAAAAAAAGAGACAATTGTCATTCGCTACCACAGTAGCAGCAGCAATGCATGTTTTTCCAGAATAAAGCAATGTTTTAATGAGTAGATTCTTCTACATACTGTATTTGAAATTTCTGTTTCAGTGGTCTCATCACCCCAATGTCTGATTCAATAGTTTATCATGGTCAGTTCTTGGCCAGTTTAGAAGGTTGAATTGTGCCCCCTCCCTGACTCCAAGTTCATGCCCAAACCAGAACTCAGGGGATGTGAACTTATTTGGAAATAGCATCTTTGCAGATGCAGTTCAAATTAAAATGAGGTCACACTGGATTAGGGTGGGCCTGAAATCCAATGATTGGTGCCCTTAGAAAGACAGATTTGCATACATGGAGACAGAAGTGACACATACACAAAAGGAAGAGGGCCAAATGACACAGGCAGAAATTGGAGGAGTTCAGCTACAAACCAAGGAATATCAAGGACTGCTAGCAACCACCATAAGAACAAAAATTAGAAAAAAACAAACTAACAACAACAAACACAAAGAGGAATCCTTCCCTAGAATCTTTAGAGGAAACATGACCTTGCTGACACCTTGACTTTGGGCTTTTAATCTCCAAAACAGTAAGAAAACAAATTTCTTTTGTTTTAAGCCCCCCACCCCCCACCTGTGGTACTTGGTTATGGCCATGTTAAAAGCTAACAGACAATAAACCATGGGCATATTTTATAGTTTGTCCATGGTTCTTATAATGAGTCACCTCACCTTAGTAACACCATTTCTATTAGCCAGTTCTGGCCAACAGAGAATGATGGGGACTCAGGGGCTCAGTTCCAGGTGAAGACTGCAAACCAGTGTCACCTGAGCAAGTGGTACTGCACAGATGGGCTCAGGGGCCAGGTGGGCTTCTTGGTTTTATCATGATCCCTGTCTCTTTCTAGTTACAAGACCTTGGTTAATTTACGTAAGAGCTCTGTGCCTTAATTTTCTCATCTGTAAAATGGAGATAAAACCCCTTACTCACTGATTTCATGCTCCATGTAAAATGCTTAGCATATTTACCTAGGACAGGATAACTCTGTTCCATAAATAATAGCTATTACTATTGCTGGCTTTAGTGATGACTAAAAATAAGTCATCACTTCATCCAATAAAACAAAACTAACCAGGTGGTTGCTGTAATACAATTCTGACCAACTAAATACTTTTATTCTGTGTAAGGAGGACTTTATTTTCCTTATACATTGCTCAGGACTTTGACTCCATGAGTTGCCTTTAAATGTAAAAACCATTCCATTTTGGACTAGCAACACCTGCACACCACTTATGGTTGCCTCAACTTGCTCAGCTTACAATACAGGAAGCTTAGCACCCAGCAATGATTTCTGAACAAAGCTCAAAGTCAGGAAACATTATGCTACTCACTGTGGATATTGGGAGACAAACCCTTCTCCTGTAAGGCTTTTATAATTAAACGTGATGACATCTAATGATGTGTTCGACCTCTTCTCACTCGTGCAAAAACTTTATTTCTACTGGAAATGCAAGGCCTGCTTTCCTCCTTCTAAATAGTAAAGGAAAGAATATGTAAATATCTCTGCAACAGTTTCTGGTACAGCTGGTGAGAGTGGGCAGGATACATACCAACTACTACCAGGGTTTTCAAAGAATATGGCTATGGTCCCTGCTCATTTTACCATTTGATAGAAGAGGAAGAGACAGATGCATGTAAGTGCTACGGAAGGGGCAACATGAGAGATCCTAGTGGTAATGGAATGTTTTATTATTTTATTTTTTTGAGTGTTTCCTATCTTGATAATATTAATGTCAACATCCTGGTTGTGATATTGTACTCTCATTCTGTAAGTTACCATGGAGGGAAACTGGGAAATGGGTCCATGAATATCTATGTATCATTTCTGACAATTACATGTGAATCCATAGTTTTCTCAACACAAACCCTCAAAACTTAATAAAAAAATATCCAGAAGCCTCCAAAATAAAAATAAAACACACACAGGTTATCTGAAAAATACAAAAAAAAAAAAAAAAAGGTGATACATTACGAATTAATTCTTCTAAAACACAGACTAGGCAATGAATAATGTTCCCAGTATGGGACAAACAGTGGGGGTAGGAGAGCACAGCCTGATGAGAAAGAAAGGACATTGGTCTGAGCACGGGAGCCGTCCTGGGGGCCCTGTAATATCAGGTGGGAGCAATTCACTTGCTAGATTGCAGGAAGTCTGAGCAGCTCAGGCAGGGGCATGTGGTTTCAAGTCTTAGGGACAGGAGGACAGTCCAGTTGGTTGCAGGATGCTCAGGGGGGTTGGGAAGTGGCTATTTGCCAACCAATGTGGAAATATTTTAATATTATGGCATATATGTGTCTATCAAGGCACCAGTTGGTAAATATCGACCCTGGATAAGGCTGTGATGAATTGGATTCGCGCAATGATAATAGCCAAACCCTGGAGCAGTCACATAATAGAAGAGAGCCATGAAGAGACATAAGAAAGCACCACTGTGCTTCAGTGCAGGCAAACTCAGTTCTACAAAGAGTCAGCAAGGTGAAATGTCTGAGTCCTCAAATTCTAGTTTAACATATTTTCTTACTTTCTAATTATATTAATTCAAGAACAAAATATCCTTGTTAAAGAATTAAACATTCCCATTAAGGCTGAATAGCATCTACCTTCCAATTTTTAATCTATTCCCCAGAGCTAATTACTCTTAATTTGGTAAACTCATTTCAGGTATGTGTATTCACACGCATTTGGTATTGTGTTGGATGTTAACTATGTGTTTACATATGTGGTAAGCAGAATTTTAAAATGTTTCCCTCAAACTTCCTGTCTGTCCCCCAGAACGGTGAATATGATATCACACCCTGATTATGTTGTTATGTGGCAAAAGGAATTTTGCAAATATAATTAAGGTTGCTAATGAATTGACTTTGAGTTAATCAAAAGAAAGATTATTCAAGTGGGCCTAATCTAATCATACGTGCCCTTTAAAAGTGCAGTTTTCTCTAGGTAGTAGCAGAGGGGAAGTCAGAGAGACTCAAACCACAGAAAGAATTTGAGGTACCATTGCTGGCTTTGAAAATAAAAGGCATTGTATGCCAAGGAATGCTGGAGGCCAAGAGAAGCTGAGAGTGGTCCTCCAGACAGTCAGCAAGGAAATGGGATGTCAGTCCAACAACCACAAGGAAGTGAATTCTGTCAACAACTTGAATGAGCTTGGAAGCGTATTATCCCCCAGAGTCTCCAGGTAAGAACCCAGCAGTCTGGCTTAAACCTAGGTGTCAGCCTTGTGAGACCCTTATGCAGAGAACCCAGTTGAGTCCACTCAGACTTCTGACCAAAGGAAATGTGAGATAATAAATGGGTGTTTTAGGCAACTAACTTTGTGGTAATTTGATACATAGCAATAGAAAATTGATACCACATATCATTCTGCAGTTTGTTTTTACTGAGAATTTGTTATAAATATAAGCAAATTAATTCATTCCTTTTTACCTACTTCTGTTCCACAGTATAAGTAGAAAAAAAATTTTTTTTCCCAAAGATAGTTACCAAGAATTCCTCCCATCACTTACAAAGCTGCCACTTTCTTATTTCCCTCTCTTTGAATCTGGGCTGGCCTTGTGATGTGTTTTCACTATTAAAATCTGGTGAAAATGATGTCCTAGGACTTAAGAGTTCGGATCTTGAGAGACCTTAAAGCTTCTGATTTTGTCATTTTGGGATCCATGTAGCATGTATAAAAGCTTGAAGTGAACTACTGAGTGATGAGAGATCACCCTGGGGAAGAGTGAGGAGGAAGGAGAGGGAAGGCTGGGAGGGAGAGAGATAGAGATCTAGACAGACCCAGGCAAGCTTGTGGTAATCTCAGGAGTCTCTATGTGGAGCAGAAGACCGCTCAGCTAAGTGCAGATAGCACAAAGAATTATAAGAACAAATACTAAATCATTGCCTGTTTAAGCCACTGAATTCTGAAGCAGTTGGTTATGCCACAATAGATAACATTATAATAAATAAACCATGAATAAATTATGAACATTATATTTTCCTTATCAATTTGTCCTACTGTTGGACATTTTTTAAAAAGTTTATTTATTAATTTTGAGAGGCAGAGGAAGAGAGGGGGGTGCAGGGACAGGGGGACAGAAAGAATCCCAAGCAGGCTCTGCATGATCAGCATGGAGCGTGAAGCCCACAAAATATTAAAGTGGACCACATGAAACTGACATTCCTGTAAGTCAAAACTGCTCAAACATCATCAATTTCTTAAGGTTCCATCATACAAACACTCTTGTCATAAATATCCCTTCACGTACCTCTGTGCACATGGAAGACAATGTCACTGCAGGGCAAATACTTAGTAGAACTTTTAGTTGTATGATAGACACATTCTAAATTTTAACAGATGTTGTAAAATTGCCCACTAGAATAACTATCAATCTATGTGCCTATTACCAATGTATAACGTTATCCTATGTCCCTTGATCTATATATTCCTAGAATTCCATTTTAACAAAAATAGGGCTCAACATGAAGCCTACTTCACATGGACAAATATAAAACTAAAGTAGTGCTGCCAACCTGATATAAAGTCCCTGATAATCCACAAGGCATTTTAATTTGAGTTTTAAATAGCCTACGGTAGGTGACTATTTGAGACTAGATAGGCCTTCCTATTAGTACAATAGTTAAACTAATATAAGTCGTGTTTATGGTCTATGAGTAGAGCTTACCTAAGCACTGGGAATGGAACTGGAGTAGAGCTATACTGGGAGTGGAGGAGTGCACCAGCCTAGGTGGTCACACAGTTTCAGTGACACTAGAAGATGAAACATAAGGACACTGTGCTCCACAGATAACAGTGCTATCCATCCATGTGCCAGTATCATGATGGTTGGGAGGGTGAAATTTTGAGAAATGTTTAGAACATGTTTATAAGATGTGTCTTACCAAACATTTGTCCATGGCAGAGGCATAGACTCTTTCTATATAGCATTTATGTGTGGAAGGTGTACTTGTTCCCAGGATCAGTTCTGCTCTTTTTCTGTAATCACACAAATTTCACTGGGTATCTGGTCACACTGCCCACCTCTCTTACTTGATGATCAGAACCTTTACTATGAACAGGATTCAATGAGAAAGAAGGAAAATGGGAGTTCCCGGAAGATTTGGTGAGTGGTTACATGAGTATAGAAACGTCCTTTTAAAACAAAAGAGGCCAAACACCCAGAGGATGTAACAAAAATTGACGCTTAGTTCATAGCATGGCTGCACACGTTTTACCGCACAGAGGCAGGGAAGAATCATGAACCCACATGGCCCCAGTTGACTGGCAGTTCACTATAAATTGTTTTGTTTTCTAAACATTAAAATCACATGTTCTGAAGCACATGGCAGCTAACACAATTTATCAGGGGACTTGCCAGAGCTACGGTTGTTGGGTATTCCTGTGTGATCAGTAACCCATGTGTTTTCTACACTGGGGTGAACGCTGTTACCGAGGAAGGCAACTGACACTCTCTCATCCCAGTGAAAAAGCTCCATCTTGGTAAGTCACCTGCAAAGTCAGTGGCCTTTTGGAAATCTATTATACCCTTTTCGAAAGTTGCATATGTTTAGAAAACAAAACAATTTACTTCCCCCAAAGCAAATACGCAGAAAAAAAATTCAAGAAAAGCATTCAAATAAATTAGAACTATTCCAAAAACGGAGTGGGGAATGCCTTCTGAAATAACGTAAATACCTCAAATAAAAAATTTCCAAGGTAATGTGTTTTTAATCAAATGCATCAATCTCAAGTTTTTACAACATCTGCAAACTTGAATACGATTGTATAATGTGACCAAAATGCAATAAAATAATTGCATTAGGGTTTTGGCATCACTTTATAATAAGTGGACAGTAATTGTTGCTAAATTACAGCTGAATCTCTGCAGAATTAGATATTGCATCATATTAGGATCGAATGACTCTGTCATGATTAATGATACTGCAGTGAATACCAAGAGAATTAAAATGATTAGCCACTTATTCTAAAGTGTTGACATTTTTCCATGATTTTAGAGTAGTTTCAAAAGAACCTTGAAATTAAACTTATTGCTAATGGCTACGGAGATAAATCCAGAGACAAATATTCCTTAAAAGGTCAACTTTATTAATGAGAAAATATTAAATTTTTTTAAAAAACCACTTAGCTGAACTATCCACCTTAAATAACTAACAGCAAATGATGTGTTTAACGTCCTAGTTATATTTGAATAATACAGACATATAATTAAGGGTATTCAGCTATAATTAAAATCTTCATATTAATTCTCTTTCTAAATAATTTATGCACTTCAGGCTACATATGTGTGGTGAAGTAAAAAAAAATGCATTACCAGTTTCAAAGAAGTTTATGTTATTCAATTATAAGGTCTTTTGGCAACTTTTTAAAAAGAAATTACAGAGTAAAAGCAAAAATTGGTGTTTAATTGTTTATGGAATATGTTTAGGTTATAAATTACTTGCAAAGAATTCTCAGGAGAAAATTTGGTGGCAATTCATTAGACCTACACTTGGCAGTGTCTTACTAAAGTAATCATACACCTGAAAATGGGCATTAAAGTAACATTCATAGAAAGTGATTTGTGTTTTTCCTACTGCTTTAGTATTACTGAATATTACTTCCTAAGATAAGTATCAAATTACACAAGATATTGTGGTTCTTAGAACCAGCTATTCTTGGCCCCAAGAGTAATTTTGTAAATGACTGAGAAATGCAAACGCTATTAAAGAGACTAAACATATGGAAATAACAACTTTGAACTGGTACAAAAACAGCCATGAGCTGAAATTTTGAATTTGTGTCTAATTTACCCAATGATCTCTCTGGAATATGTTTTCTGCACACGCGGGTTCAATATTTTTTTTCTGACCTGGTTTCTCAGTAAAAAATAAGGTAAGAAAGATACATGAAATACAACTGAGAAAACATGTAGAACTCTTCAGAATAAAGTTAATGTATCACCTCCAGGGTTTATCACTGTGATTAGGAACCCTGCCTCCATCTTCTCAGAAACTCATGTATAAAATGGAACAAAATTTGAACACATAATATTGGGGTCAAGTAGCAACAGGATCAGGCATTCTTATTGCTTAGAGCAAACTTGCAAAACTTTCCCCCAAAATCTTGTTTGAAACTCCATGTAAATTATATTCTCAAATGTCATTTCTCTTTTGATCAAATTAGGAGTAATACTTTCTATTTAAGCAGTTGAAATGAACTCTCTTCTGTGGCTTGGAGAAATACAGTTGTATTTCAAAATGCTTCCTTACAATGATTTTCCCCATACAGATGTGAGATTAAAGTTACCATTTTTTTTAAATATTATGTTTGTATTCTTAACATTTTTGTCATATTGACACTATACATAAATGATTTATAAAAATAACATTTTCTTTACAATTCAACAACAACAACAACAACAACAAAAAGCTAAAAGCAGACACTGAGGCATGTGGAAAGGCAAACCCTTAATATCAAAAGTTGTTTCTGGATGTAAGTGGAAGAATGTTCCAGTGGGGCTTCAAGTCTCACTCAGAGGTTTATGTTTGGCTCAATAGGGAAGAATGTTAGGAAGTAAGGATCTTCCCTTGGATGCTGTATAGCTGAATGCAATGAAACATACAACATGCTAAAGATAAACTTATCATATGGCATTCAAATCAGTCACTAGTGTCCTCAAAAACATATCAGAAAGGCCCCTAAAAGCACATCTTGGTTCTGAAAATGGAGAAGAAAGAGGAGTTTCTGGAAAAAGTATATCTTAGAAGAAAAAGTGATTTTGTAAAATCTTAGCAAAGGAAGCAATAATTGTTTTTTTTAATATGAAATTTATTGTCAAATTGGTTTCCATACAACACCCAGTGCTCATCCCAAAAGGTGCCCTCCGCAATACCCATCACCCACCCTCCCCTCCCTCCCACCCCCCCATCAACCCTCAGTTTGTTCTCAGTTTTTAACAGTCTCTTATGCTTTGGCTTTCTCCCACTCTAACCTCTTTTTTTTTTTTTTTTCCCTTCCCCTCCCCCATGGGTTTCTGTTCAGTTTCTCAGGATCCAGAGGAAGCAATGATTGTAAGAGAAAGCATGAGGTCATTAGGAATGCATCATGCCAAACTGACTTCTTTAGTTTTCCTTTTTTTTTTTTTTTTTTAATCAATAGATTTCTTAGCTCTGGGAAAGGACATAGGTCAAAGCACAAAGGAAGGAAAAAAAGGAAGGAAGGAGCTGTTTTGTTAATCAATTTCCTACAAATATTTTGTTAATTGCTACTTGTCTAAAGCTCATTCAGTTGTTTCTTCAGGATCTTGATCTCAAAATCCAAGTTCAAACGTGTTTTGCTCTAATACATCTTCTACTTTATTCACACCTTCAATTGTCCCTAAAATATGCCTATGGCTCTGGCATTGCCATTGGCCCAGGTTTTTTTTTTTTTAATTTTTTTCAATGTTTATTTTTGAGAGAGAGAGACAGAGAGACAGAGCATGAGCAGAGGGGGGGTGGGGGAGAGAGAGAGAGAGAGAGAGACACAGAATCCAAAGCAGGCTCCAGGCTCTGCGCTGTCAGCACAGAGCTCAATGTGGGGCTCGAACCCACGAACAGCAAGATCACGACCTGAGCTGAAGTCAGATGCTTAACTGACTGACCCACCCAGGCTCCCCGTTTCAGATTTAATTGATACGTCAGACAAGCATGTAAACACACACACCATGTATACAAACCAATGTATACAAACACGTTGGTCTCATGAGTCCTTTCCATTAATAATCATAAGAATCTGTCTGACAGGGTACAAATTTGGGACTGAGCTCCTGCAGAACTGGATTCAGGTCCCAACGGTGCAATTAGCTCAATGGGTGACTTTGGTAATGTCACCCTTCTTCAATCTCCCCATTTGAAAAATGCTGGGCTTGGATCAAGGATATTCCTTTCAGCTATGAGTATGTTTTATCATCCATGAGTCATGTCTGCTACTTCACCCTATTTCTATAGTGCTAAAAGCTCATTTCTCTTCATTTTCCCCAGTGAGAATGATTGCTAGCTTTCCTCTTAGCAATCTCATTACATATTTTTACATATTTGTTGGTTATTATGTTTTCTTTCCGTCACTTTTACACATGAATGAACAGCATACGTTATCTTCAGCTTCAAAAGCTTCAACTTCATTTTTCACTATTTTCTTTCATGGCTACTTTTTGAATCCTATTTCCTAATATCCACATAGGGTTGTGGTTGAGAGTGAAGTCTCTGGATTTAGGCTGCCTGTATTTGAAGCCACTTTCTGGAGGGGAAATTTTGGAATGATCCTTTGAAGTGATGAATGGTAAGTATTCTTATTTATAAAATGAGTACATTTTAACAGCAGCAAACTCTTAATTATGACACTTATAAGACAGAATGTACCTTCAGCATGCACTGGAGGTCAGACACATAACTGACGCTATTTAAATTATTATTTGGGGTGTTTTTATCGTTTCTGATACCTCCTCATCTCCAGGATGCCCCAGAACTGGTGCTTTCAACAGAATTTACCCAAATGAGCACTAACCAAAGCTGAAGAGAAATAAGTCCATCCACTTAGGAAGACATGGTACTTTCTTTTTAATAATTAACTACATGACTAAGGTGAACTCTATTTCTTTTTTTTTATTATTTTTTTTAATTTTTTAATATATGAAATTTACTGTCAAATTGGTTTCCATACAACACCCAGTGCTCATCCCAAAAGGTGCCCTCCTCAATACCCATCACCCACCCTGCCCTCCCTCCCACCCCCCATCAACCCTCAGTTTGTTCTCAGTTTTTAACAGTCTCTTATGCTTTGGCTTTCTCCCACTCTAACCTCTTTTTTTTTTTTTTTCCTTCCCCTCCCCCATGGGTTTCTGTTACGTTTCTCAGGATCCACATAAGAGTGAAACCATATGGTATCTGTCTTTCTCTGTATGGCTTATTTCACTTAGCATCACACTCTCCAGTTCCATCCACGTTGCTACAAAAGGCCATATTTCATTTTTTCTCATTGCCACGTAGTATTCCATTGTGTATATAAACCACAATTTCTTTATCCATTCATCAATTGATGGACATTTAGGCTCTTTCCATAATTTGGTTATTGTTTTTTTTTTTTTTAATTTTTAATTTTTTTATATTTATTTATTTATTTATTTATTTATTTATTTATTTATTATTTTTTTTTAATTTTTTAATATATGAAATTTACTGTCAAATTGGTTTCCATACAACACCCAGTGCTCATCCCAAAAGGTGCCCTCCTCAATACCCATCACCCACCCTGCCCTCCCTCCCACCCCCCATCAACCCTCAGTTTGTTCTCAGTTTTTTTTGTTTTTTTTTTTTTTGTTGTTGTTGTTGTTGTTCTCAGTTTTTAGCAGTCTCTTATGCTTTGGCTCTCTCCCACTCTAACCTCTTTTTTTTTTTTTTTTCCTTCCCTTCCCCCATGGGTTTCTGTTACGTTTCTCAGGATCCACATAAGAGTGAAACCATATGGTATCTGTCTTTCTCTGTATGGCTTATTTCACTTAGCATCACACTCTCCAGTTCCATCCACGTTGCTACAAAAGGCCATATTTCATTTTTTCTCATTGCCACGTAGTATTCCATTGTGTATATAAACCACAATTTCTTTATCCATTCATCAGTTGATGGACATTGAGGCTCTTTCCATAATTTGGCTATTGTTGAGAGTGCTGCTATAAACATTGGGGTACAAGTGCCCCTATGCATCAGTACTCCTGTATCCCTTGGATAAATTCCTAGCAGTGCTATTGCTGGGTCATAGGGTAGGTCTATTTTTAATTTTCTGAGGAACCTCCACACTGCTTTCCAGAGCGGCTGCACCAATTTGCATTCCCACCAACAGTGCAAGAGGGTTCCTGTTTCTCCACATCCTCTCCAGCATCTATAGTCTCCTGATTGCTTCATTTTGGCCACTCTGACTGGCGTGAGGTGGTATCTGAGTGTGGTTTTGATTTGTATTTCCCTGATAAGGAGCGACGTTGAACATCTTTTCATGTGCCTGTTGGCCATCCGGATGTCTTCTTTAGAGAAGTGTCTATTCATGTTTTCTGCCCATTTCTTCACTGGGTTATTTGTTTTTCGGGTGTGGAGTTTGATGAGCTCTTTATAGATTTTGGATACTAGCCCTTTGTCCGATGTGTCATTTGCAAATATC
This sequence comes from Neofelis nebulosa, assembly GCF_028018385.1. Taxonomy (NCBI): domain Eukaryota; kingdom Metazoa; phylum Chordata; class Mammalia; order Carnivora; family Felidae; genus Neofelis; species Neofelis nebulosa. Next base: position 97,602,559 of record NC_080783.1, on the reverse strand, counting down.
TTTTCCCATTCCGTTGGTTGCCTTTTAGTTTTGTTGGTTGTTTCCTTTGCTGTGCAGAAGCTTTTTATCTTCATAAGGTCCCAGTAATTCACTTTTGCTTTTAATTCCCTTGCCTTTGGGGATGTGCCGAGTAAGAGATTGCTACGGCTGAGGTCAGAGAGGTCTTTTCCTGCTTTCTCCTCTAAGGTTTTGATGGTTTCCTGTCTCACATTCAGGTCCTTTATCCATTTTGAGTTTATTTTTGTGAATGGTGTGAGAAAGTGGTCTAGTTTCAACCTTCTGCATGTTGCTGTCCAGTTCTCCCAGCACCATTTGTTAAAGAGACTGTCTTTTTTCCATTGGATGTTCTTTCCTGCTTTGTCAAAGATGAGTTGGCCATACGTTTGTGGGTCTAGTTCTGGGGTTTCTATTCTATTCCATTGGTCTATGTGTCTGTTTTTATGCCAATACCATGCTGTCTTGATGATGACAGCTTTGTAGTAGAGGCTAAAGTCTGGGATTGTGATGCCTCCTGCTTTGGTCTTCTTCTTCAAAATTACTTTGGCTATTCGGGGCCTTTTGTGGTTCCATATGAATTTTAGGATTGCTTGTTCTAGTTTCGAGAAGAATGCTGGTGCAATTTTGATTGGGATTGCATTGAATGTGTAGATAGCTTTGGGTAGTATTGACATTTTGACAATATTTATTCTTCCAATCCATGAGCAAGGAATGTCTTTCCATTTCTTTATATCTTCTTCAATTACCTGCATAAGCTTTCTATAGTTTTCAGCATACAGGTCTTTTACATCTTTGGTTAGATTTATCCCTAGGTATTTTATGCTTCTTGGTGCAATTGTGAATGGGATCAGTTTCTTTACTTGTCTTTCTGTTGCTTCATTGTTAGTGTATAAGAATGCAACTGATTTCTGTACATTGATTTTGTATCCTGCAACTTTGCTGAATTCATGTATCAGTTCTAGCAGACTTTTGGTGGAGTCATCGGATTTTCCATGTATAATATCATGTCATCTGCAAAAAGCAAAAGCTTGACTTCATCTTTGTCAATTTTGATGCCTTTGATTTCCTTTTGTTGTCTGATTGCTGATGCTAGAACTTCCAGCACTATATTAAACAACAGCGGTGAGAGTGGGCATCCCTGTCGTGTTCCTGATCTCAGGGAAGAAGCTCTCAGTTTTTCCCCGTTGAGGATGATGTTAGCTGTGGGCTTTTCATAAATGGCTTTTATGATCTTTAAGTATGTTCCTTCTATCCCGACTTTCTCAAGGGTTTTTATTAAGAAAGGGTGCTGGATTTTGTCAAAGGCCTTTTCTGCATCGATTGACAGGATCATATGGTTCTTCTCTTTTTTTTTGTTAATGTGATGTATCACGTTGATCGATTTGCGAATGTTGAACCAGCCCTGCATCCCAGGAATGAATCCCACTTGATCACGGTGAATAATTCTTTTTATATGCTGTTGAATTCGATTTGCTAGTATCTTATTGAGAATTTTTGCATCCATATTCATCAGAGATATTGGCCTGTAGTTCTCTTTTTTTACTGGGTCTCTGTCTGGTTTAGGAATCAAAGTAATACTGGCTTCATAGAATGAGTCTGGAAGTTTCCCTTCCCTTTCTATTTCTTGGAATAGCTTGAGAAGGATAGGTATTATCTCTGCTTTAAACGTCTGGTAGAACTCCCCTGGGAAGCCATCTGGTCCTGGACTCTTATTTGTTGGGAGATTTTTGATAACCGATTCAATTTCTTCGCTGGTTATGGGTCTGTTCAAGCTTTCTATTTCCTCCTGATTGAGTTTTGGAAGAGTGTGGGTGTTTAGGAATTTGTCCATTTCTTCCAGGTTGTCCAATTTGTTGGCATATAATTTTTCATAGTATTCCCTGATAATTGTTTGTATCTCTGAGGGATTGGTTGTAATAATTCCATTTTCATTCATGATTTTATCTATTTGGGTCATCTCCCTTTTCTTTTTGAGAAGCCTGGCTAGAGGTTTGTCAATTTTGTTTATTTTTTCAAAAAACCAACTCTTGGTTTCGTTGATCTGCTCTACAGTTTTTTTAGATTCTATATTGTTTATTTCTGCTCTGATCTTTATGATTTCTCTTCTTCTGCTGGGTTTAGGCTGCCTTTGCTGTTCTGCTTCTGTTTCCTTTAGGTGTGCTGTTAGATTTTGTATTTGGGATTTTTCTTGTTTCTTGAGATAGGCCTGGATTGCAATGTATTTTCCTCTCAGGACTGCCTTCGCTGCGTCCCAAAGCGTTTGGATTGTTGTATTTTCATTTTCGTTTGTTTCCATATATTTTTTAATTTCTTCTCTAATTGCCTGGTTGACCCACTCATTCGTTAGTAGGGTGTTCTTTAACCTCCATGCCTTTGGAGGTTTTCCAGACTTTTTCCTGTGGTTGATTTCAAGCTTCATAGCATTGTGGTCTGAAAGTATGCATGGTATAATTTCAATTCTTGTAAACTTATGAAGGGCTGTTTTGTGACCCAGTATATGATCTATCTTGGAGAATGTTCCATGTGCACTCGAGAAGAAAGTATATTCTGTTGCTTTGGGATGCAGAGTTCTAAATATATCTGTCAAGTCCATCTGATCCAATGTATCATTCAGGGCCCTTGTTTCTTTATTGACTGTGTGTCTAGATGATCTATCCATTTTTGTAAGTGGGGTGTTAAAGTCCCCTGCAATGACCACATTCTTATCAATAAGGTTGCTTATGTTTATGAGTAATTGTTTTATATATCTGGGGGCTCCGGTATTCAGCGCATAGACATTTATAATTGTTAGCTCTTCCTGATGGATAGACCCTGTAATTATTATATAATGCCCTTCTTCATCTCTTGTTACAGCCTTTAATTTAAAGTCTAGTTTGTCTGATATAAGTATGGCTACTCCAGCTTTCTTTTGGCTTCCAGTAGCATGATAAATAGTTCTCCATCCCCTCACTCTCAATCTAAAGGTGTCCTCAGATCTAAAATGAGTCTCTTGTAGACAGCAAATAGATGGGTCTTGTTTTTTTATCCATTCTGATACCCTATGTCTTTTGGTTGGCGCATTTAATCCATTTACATTCAGTGTTATTATAGAAAGATACGGGTTTAGAGTCATTGTGATGTCTGTATGTTTTATGCTTGTAGTGATGTCTCTGGTACTTTGTCTCACAGGATCCCCCTTAGGATCTCTTGTAGGGCTGGTTTCGTGGTGACAAATTCCTTCAGTTTTTGTTTGTTTGGGAAGACCTTTATCTCTCCTTCTATTCTAAATGACAGACTTGCTGGATAAAGGATTCTCGGCTGCATATTTTTTCTGTTTAGCACACTGAAGATATCGTGCCAAGCCTTTCTGGCCTGCCAAGTTTCAAAGGAGAGATCAGTCACGAGTCTTATAGGTCTCCCTTTATATGTGAGGGCACGTTTATCCCTTGCTGCTTTCAGAATTTTCTCTTTATCCTTGTATTTTGCCAGTTTCACTATGATATGTCGTGCAGAAGATCGATTCAAGTTACGTCTGAAGGGAGTTCTCTGTGCCTCTTGGATTTCAATGCCTTTTTCCTTCCCCAGTTCAGGGAAGTTCTCAGCTATAATTTCTTCAAGTACCCCTTCAGCACCTTTCCCTCTCTCTTCCTCCTCTGGGATACCAATTATGCCTTTATTATTTCTTTTTAGTGTATCACTTAGTTCTCTAATTTTCCCCTCATATTCCTGGATTTTTTTATCTCTCTTTCTTTCAGCTTCCTCTTTCTCCATAACTTTATCTTCTAGTTCACCTATACTCTCCTCTGCCTCTTCAATCCGAGCCTTCATGGTTTCCATTTTGTTTTGCATTTCGTTTAAAGAGTTTTTCAGCTCCTCGTGACTATTCCTTAGTCCCTTGATCTCTGTGGCAAGAGATTCTCTGCTGTCCTGTATACTGTTTTCAAGCCCAGCGATTAATTTTATGACTATTATTCTAAATTCACTTTCTGTTATATTATTTAAATCCTTTTTGATCAGTTCATTAGCTGTTGTTATTTCCTGGAGATTCTTCTGAGGGGAATTCTTCCGTTTGGTCATTTTGGATAGTCCCTGGAGTGGTGAGGACCCGCAGGGCACTTCCCCCGTGCTGTGGTGTATAACTGGAGTTGGTGGGAGGGGCCGCAGTCCGACCTGATGTCTGCCCCCAGCCCACCGCTGGGGCCACAGTCAGACTGGTGTGTGCCTTCTCTTCCCCTCTCCTAGGGGCGGGATTCACTGTGGGGTGGCGTGGCCCGTCTGGTCTACTTGCACACTGCCAGGCTTGTGGTGCTGGGGATCTGGCGTATTAGCTGGGGTGGGTAGGCAAGGTGCACGGGGGCAGGAGGGGCAGGCTTGGCTCGCTTCTCCTTAGGTGATCCACTTCAGGAGGGGCCCTGTGGCAGCGGGAGGGAGTCAGATCCGCTGCCGGAGGTTTGGCTCCACAAAAGCACAGAGTTGGGTGTTTGCGCGGAGCGAGCAAGTTCCCTGGCAGGAACTGGTTCTCTTTGGGATTTTGGCTGGGGGATGGGCAGGGGAGATGGCGCTGGCGAGCGCCTTTGTTCCCCACCAAGCTGAGCTCTGCCATCCGGGGCTCAGCAGCTCTCCCTCCCTTTGTCCTCCAGCCTTCCGGCTTTCTGAGCAGAGCTGTTAACTTATGACCTCCCAGACGCTAAGTCGCGCTTGCTGTCGGAACACAGTCCGTCCGGCCCCTCCGCTTTTGCCAGCCAGACTCGGGGGCTCTGCTTGGCCGGCGAGCCGCCCCTCCGCCCCGGCTCCCTCCCGCCAGTCCGTGGAGCGCGCACCGCCTCGCCGCCCTTCCTACCCTCTTCCGTGGGCCTCTCGTCTGCGCTTGGCTCCAGAGACTCCGTTCTGCTAATCCTCTGGCGTTTTTCTGGGTTCTTTAGGCAGGTGTAGGTGGAATCTAAGTGATCAGCAGGACGCGCGGTGAGCTCAGCGTCCTCCTACGCCGCCATCTTCCGGAACCTCGGTGAACTCTATTTCTAATCATGCCCTAGGCCCTTGTATCAACTGCCTGAACCCATGACCTCAGGAACAATCTTTCAGTGTTTCTGGCTAAGAGGTAACCATTCTGAGTGGGGAAAGGACTCCTACCTTCTTGACCCGAAACAAAATCATTTAAAGAACAGAGAAAACTACAGATCTTACAAAATGAGAATAAATAAATAAATAAATAAATAAAAGTCAAAAGTGTGATTCTTTCTTATTTGACAGAGAAATGAGCCAGCTGTAGTGCCACCTTTGAACACAGCACCAAAGAGATGTGTCCACAAATCCACCAGAACTTCTACCTGCTGAAGATCTAATTTCTGCCAAATACCTAATTACATATCTTTGACTATGTCCTCCCTCACTGTCAGGAAACTGGAGGTGTTACTGGTGAGCCCAACAGTTCATTGCTTGATAAAACACTCATAACCTCAAAATGTAAAGTTGGTCACTTCCTCCTAAGCAACCACATTTGTGAAGCCAGACAGAGAGGTGGGTTTCAGAATCTTGAGTGTGTAAAACTACATGAAACTGACACCAGTGTCAGGGGTTTGCAGAGAATGATGGTGAGAATGACCATGCTTTCTCTTTAGATCTCATTTCTGTTTTTTTCTTCCTCGATTACCTTCAGGACATGATCTTTTATATTACTGTTCTAAGTCTGCACTTTCCTGTGGCCTTTTATATGTTGTTCTTACACAAAACAAACTTACCTTTTTTTCATTCACGTGCATCCTTCCTAAATACTCAAAGATCATGTCACCCAACCTGGCCCTCCTTCAGCTGTTTCCTTTAGGGTTCCTAAATGAATTTCATCAAACCTCAGAGATTTCAACATATTCAATTATTGAAGTGTGCCTTAACCTGCTTGCTCCAGATGAGAACTCACCCAGATGCTCATTAACTGTTACTGTATTAGCATCCTTTGACTATTAACCTTTATAGTGGAGGCTAAAGAGAAGAGTTGGCAATGATTTCCCAGCTCTCCTGCCAGGTGCCTGCCCCCCACCCCTCTAATAAGTGGCAGGCCGCCTCCTCTGGGAGAATCTTCTGTCTTTTGGACACATTACCCCATTTCACTTCATTTTCTAAAACAAAAAATCACATTGTCTTCCTGTGTTTTCTGCTCTATTCCTTTCATCCTTCATATTTTTACAGATACCTTTGGACTCTACTATCAATTGTACCTAGAATTTTTTTGTTTCCTCATTGAAAATTGTACACGAATATATATATATATATATATATATATATATATATATATATCCTCATAGGATTCTTTATTTTTAACCTTCAACCAGGGAACACAGATGCTTAAAATCATTTCATCCTAGATTTGATAAGGGACATTACTTTTTTATTTACCAGCTGGTTCAGAAGGACAATATGTACATAGACATAATTACTGTCCTTTCTGCTGGTTTTAGTTTGAGAGATTCTCATTATTCTCATCTATAAGAGGATAAAATAAAATTTTCATTCAAATCTCTCCAACTCTCTTTATCACTCTACTTGGGAGCATTTCTTTTGTCCACCTACTTTCTAGAACTCTCTATGTTGCTCATTCTTATGCCACTCAAAATTGGGCTGTGTCTGCGTTAGCCATTTTATTTCAATTAGTAGGTTCTTCATCCAAGCAACCCAGGCACAGTCAACCTACCAGCATTCCACCATGCCGACCAGTGGTACCACCAAACTCTTACAGGGAATGTTGGGTTCCAGGATTAAAATCCAGTGAATCTTAACTGGTGTTCAATACACTTGACAGGCATAGGAGCAAATGGGAACAGGGTCTGAAGGGAGGATCTCCATACCTATTTAGAAAAATGCCTTCATAATGCTATATTTAAACTTCCCGCTTATGTTTTTGGCTAAAAAGTGTTTTGTGTGTATGTGTGTGTGTGCATGCATGTGCATGTGTGTGTTTCCCCTTTTCTCTCTCAACATGTTTATATTAAGCTTTCACAAGCAGGGAAATAAAACATAAATCCTGATCACTCAAGCCAAAATACAACCATATGTGCTCTTCTCACCTACCCACCATCCTTATATTTTATTCCTTCTCTCCCTTGGCAGATGTCTTCCCTTAAAAAAGAAGAAGAAGAAGAAGAAGAAGAAGAAGAAGAAGAAGAAGAAGCAGCAGCAGCTGACAGTATTGGAAAAGGAAAGCACAGTGTGGGCTACATACCAGGGGATAACTTTTAGGAGATATCAAGAAAGTGGGGCCACCTCACCACATCTTTTAAAAGTCATCAGGGCCAGCAAGGCCTGCTTAGTGGCAATTATTTGAGGCACACCTATTAGGCATCTGCCCAGCTGCTATTTTTACCCACTCTCCAGAGGGAATATAAATGCTTTGTTCCCATTTATGCAGATGCCAAATAAAGGTCACCCTGTTTCAGAAAACATACAAACAGTGATATTTGCATTCAGTCATTTTTAGGTAATGACTTTCTTCTTTTTCTTAAACGCTGTTTGGAAGTGGTGAGGCAGAACTTGTGTGACTATAAAAATGGCACTTTTTAAAAATATGGTTAGGCCAGATTATTGAAAGACCAGAATTGTGAAAACAGCTGCTTTGGAAGTGTGAAAATTTTTATGGACTCATAAAATGTTACAGTGAGAAAGAACCCGAGAATTTATGTTAGAAATGAGGAAACTGAGGCCCCAGGATATTAAGGGAATTTCTCAAGGTCATTTAGCATCTTAGCGCTGAAGTAAAAGCAAAAATCAGTCTGGTGGGTTTCCTAGTACATGCTATTGTCTCACCCTTTTCAAATGTCAATCTTTTTGTTAACCTGGCCTTATACAGGAGAAATTTTTAGTCTATTCCACTGCTGCCTGAATCCAAAAGAATGTAGTGTGAAAAGGTCATTTTTAAATTACCAAAGCTTCCAAAACGTTGGTTCAGAAGGGATCATCTAAATGCTCTTGCTGCTTCCAGGTAAAGCTACAGCAAACCCTCTCCACTCTGCTCTGTCAAGTCCCAAAGGGTAGGAGGGCCCACTGCCAGTCCCCACAGCCTCCGTGTCATTACCTAACAGTACAGACTACAGGCTAGAAGGGTGATGATGGGCTCCCACAGGTTCTATGGGTCATGGCTATGTCTGCAAGTCAAATCATACCCTTGCATTTTGCTTTGCATGAACTCTATATTACTGCAAAGTTGTAGGACATAGTACTAATGTCATTTTAGAAATCTGAATTCTAGCTCAAAAGCAGCAGAACATCTCAATCTTTAAAGGAGATTTGCAACAAACTACACGAAATGTCAATAACATGCATTAACATTAGTCAATCCATTTGTTCATTTGCTGAATTTTCATATGGAGAGCTTGTACAGTAGTGGCATATCTGCATGGAGTGGAGAAAATGCCTTTGAAAAACCTCCCAAACCCCCAACAGTGCTAGAACTCTGTCCATGATGAGCACCTCTAGTGAGACGTTTATTGATCATCCACTATGAAGTGGGTCCTATGTTATGTTCTGCAGATATAGCCATGGATAGATAGAACCCTTGGCCTTGGGAAGCTCAAATCTAATAGGAAAATATACCCTTAAGAATAAGTCAGGGCCTCAACTAAAAGGTTTTGTTGGGCTCATTTCATCATCTTATTTCTGTCCTTCTAGAAGGCACATTCCTCTAAGGTAGAAAATAACCTTTCAACATTATCTAGGTCACCTGCCTGGCCCTAGGCAAGAATAGGACTTAACCATTACTGTCATTTAAAGAAATCAGCCTCTTTCCAATAGGCTCTCTAATATGTCACTGTATTTCCTATTAGTATATAGTAATATTACTTCTAGCTTAAATCCCTCATGCTGTAATTCATGTTCCCTTCCCTTCTTTTATTGACTCTTTAGGGAAGATGGGATTTTAATAATTCCACTAATTTAACTTGAAGACTACCTCAGTTTCCTGTTTTCTGGGATCCATAGTCTTGATTTATAATTAGGTAGGTAGTGTACATAATTCTCCTCCGTGTCCGTCCTAATCCAGAAGTCTGAAAATTGTACACAGCAGACACAGAATTATCTGCCAAGACAATGAACATTTTAGTCAGGATTTCACCAGCACTAAGACTGAGGCATGCCAAAAGACAGTGTTTTCTTTCTTTTGTTTTTCTTAAAGTTTATTTATTTTTTTGAAAGAGAGAGGGACAGTGTCAAGTGAGGAGGGGCACAGAGAGGGACAGAGGCAAATCCAAGGAGGCCCAACACGGAGCTTGACCTCACAAACCATGAGATCACAACTGGAGCAGAAATTAAGAGTCACATGCCTGAGCCACCCAAGTGCTCCTCTGTGTTTGCAAGTCAACATTCCAGGACAGCATCTCTCTTTTTAACAACAGTCTTCCAGGGAGCCCCTTGTGAGACTAACAACAGTGACCTATCTCTTTAACTCTTCTTCCTAACCTAGGATCAAACAAGTTCACCAGCATGATAAAAGTTTTCATTTTGAATGAATGATGAATGAATGAATAAAAAAAACAAGGAGTTTCTACTCTCACTATAATGACCCTTCTTATATAATATTTTTAATATTTGAGAGAAATTTGTCATGGCCCATAATTTGTTTTTTAATCAAGTCTCTTTAATAAAGTCATTCTCTTTTGTCTTCTTCCACATATTTGTTAAGGTCTAACCATTCACTCTTGCACAGAATTTGCAAAAGAAGCAATCCCATCAAACCCTTCCTGAGATTGAATAAAAAGTCCCTGATCATACATGAAAAGGCCTCAAATTACACAAACATTAATTTAAACAAAATAAGCTCCCTGAGCACTCAGGATAATAGTGCTTTGCAGAATTCAGATCTTTTCTTGGCTGTAATGTATATAAGAGCTATACAGTCAGACCTTTAAACTCAGATGAGTTTATTTATAGAAACAAAATTCTACAAAGCAATTTGGAAATAATATGTGCTACTGAAAACCCAAATACTGTAAATTATCTTCAGTACTAAATCAAGGAATCAGCAACTCTCAACCATTAAATCAGTAATGTTTTCTATAGAGAATTCTGTCTCCTGTGTGCTTGCAAATGTAAACAGAGCTATTAAATAGTTACCACACAAGGATATAGAAAGCAGAACACTAGAAGGTGTTAAATTCATGATGTTGCTCTAATTTTAAGTTTTCATTTATACTTTTTGTAAAGGCTTAGAAAATCTGTTTCATTTAAGGATACCTGTATGTCATAAAAAAAAAAAAAAGGCTATAATGATTTCAAGTTTGGTATTTTTGAAGGTCTTTTTCAAATGAAGCATTCTTCCAAATTCAAGTAATTAAGGATATTAGAAATATTTCTCGGGGCGCCTGGGTGGCGCAGTCGGTTAAGCGTCCGGCTTCAGCCAGGTCACGATCTCACGGTCCGTGAGTTCGAGCCCCGCGTCAGGCTCTGGGCTGATGGCTCAGAGCCTGGAGCCTGTTTCCGATTCTGTGTCTCCCTCTCTCTGTCCCTCCCCCGTTCATGCTCTGTCTCTCTCTGTCCCAAAAATAAATAAACGTTGAAAAAAAAAAATTTTTTAAAAAAAGAAATATTTCTCAAGAACTTATTCCATTAGGCATTTTCAATGGAATCAAGATTTTTCTTTTAAAAAATTAGAAAACCAAGTAGGAAGACATTTTCATGCAAGTATGTTAGGGAAAGTCCTAAAAAGGAGGTAAGAAAAAAATAATAGCAACATAAATTCAATTATTGTTCCAAGTAGCCACAGAAACATGCAGAAACATGGTAATTCAAGTAAATAAATTATTCTCATTTTGCTCCTAGCTGACACAAATTACTCATTTCCTTGGACTTGATACAAGAAGGCTTCAGAGGAAAAGAAGAAATGCAATCAAAGAGCCAAAAAAAAAAAAAAAAAAAAAAAGCACATTACTCATCGTCTGCCAGCCTTGAAGTAACTGGGATTTACTATCATCCCTCATCCCCCACAGCATTGAAGGAGATGTTCATGAGCCAGACTCTTACATGCTTAAATGATCTCATTCATAGATTTGATTTGCTTTTGTAGGCTCCTGCAACAGTTCTGAATGGTGGCATTGTGACTTCCAACCAATTGCAAAGTGCCTTTAGTTATTTGTTACCAATTAAGTATTGAAGTTTGCAAATGACATGCATTAAAAAGCTAACTGAGTTTATTTCTAAAATAAGCAGGGGAAATAAAATATTAAAAACTAATAATAGGGCCTGGGCATCCACGGACCAGAAAGAACTCAGGCCTGAGTGGGCTGCCACTGTCCCAGGTGCTGGATGGTGGGTGGGTCCAGGGTACTAGAGAAGGAATGTATTAGTGCAGACAGCACCAAGAAGAGGGAAGCCTGAGAAACCTGAGCTTTTATCAACCAGGAGAGAAGTATCATGGCATCTTAATACCCTGGTGCATGTACCTATTAGGATGAGATAAAGGGAAATATCATTTTGGTTAAGCAAATTGGCCTCACTCACATATTTACAGTTGCATTTTCTTGAAGAGGAAAGGAGGTGGGGTGACGTGCTAGAAGCTACACATAACCCATGGCTTTTCCAATCTGTGATCCCAAGGAATTATGCCACATATAAATATATGAAGGCAGGGTTACAACTCTGCCCTTTTGCTCTCCTACACTGTGTTCGTTGGCTAGGGCTACCAGAACACAAAGCCACAGACTGGGTAACTTAAATGAGCAATTTATGTTCTTGAAGTTTTCAAGACCAGAAGCCCAGATCAATTGGTCATCAGGATTGGTTTCTGGTGAGAACTCTCTTCCTGACTTGTAGAGAGCCACCTTCTCAGTGTGTGCTCACATTCTGTATGCACACAGAGAGAGAACAAGCTCTGATATATCTTCCTCTTCTTATCATAATCCTGTCCAATTAGGGCCCCACCGTTATGACCTAATTTAGCCTTATTTACCACCCCCCCCAACCTGAGAGGTGCCATGGCTTTACAGTTACATTGGAGATTAGGGCTTTAACATATGAATTTTGGGTGATATAATTCAGTCTATCACACATACCATGTGAGAGAAAGGGAGGCCTGCCCCCACATATTCTCTACTCTGACCAATGTAAATGAAAGTTAATTCAGAATTATTGGTAGAAACAAACAGCCTTTAAAAGCAGACTGCCACTATAGAATTACCTGTCCTGTATTCATCCTAAGCCGAGCCTCACTGAGGGATGGGCCACCTTGACTAAAACACCTAATCACTGCCACTTTCCAATTTATCAGCCAGAAAATACTGATTAGATACCAATTTTATTCCCAGACCAAGGGGTTATACAAGAAGATCCACATGGTTTGGGGGGAAATGAGTGTATATACGAATCAACCAGTGGATAAATCAGCTTATTTCCATTTACTCAGTGAGAACCAGAGTCTTCATGACAGCCATGTGAAATCTGCACAGGTAGAATAATACACTACAAATACTACTGTGATGACTACTCTGTCATGTGTCTCTGCCATGGTCTCTATGGAAACAAGGATGTTCCCTAGCACAAAAGCATGTCCCAGAACAGACTGGGCCTTGGTACCTTTGGTGCAGGAACAGCAATGTAAGTGAAACTGTTTCTTTTTCATGGTAACCAGTTGCAGTTCTACTCAGGAGCTCCATTCATATTGCACTCTTGTGAACATTTGGTGTACAGGATGCTTAGATTTAAAAATACAGAATAGTGATCACAGAATAAAGGGTAAGTCAGTGGAAAAACACATGATGTTTTAATTCTAGGAAAAGAGAGACACAGCAGAGTATTAGTAGAACCTTCCAAAAATAGAAACCAAGATTATAAGTGAATTAAAGGAGTATATGAGAGGACAATGAAACAATTCTGGATGAGATCTAGAAGTGCAAAATTCTCCATACAAAAAATGGGAAGATCAAGGGCAGTACAAAATATAGAAAGAGCATAAAACTTTGGAAGTACAATATAGAAGCACTTACTTGTTTTATGGCCTTAGCTCTCTGAACCTCAGTTTACTCATTTTTAAATAGATACGGTGCCATAGATTTCAGTGGTTAACTGCAAGGATTAAGTCAACACACACAAACCCAGGCACATATACGCACAGAATATCCATAACAGAGCCTGATAATACACAGTAAAAACACTCATAAG